>NC_057763.1:3224648-3824648 GCF_010389155.1 Erigeron canadensis
ACCCGGTCTGACCCGACATGTTCAAAGATATTCGCTCCCAAAAATTCAGTGTCCGATTCGCAAGAAGATATTAATTAGTGTAGAAATCCGGGGTTTGTAAATTATAGAAAAAGAAAGAAAAAAAAATGGAAGAATTAATTGGTCGGAGAACAGTAGTGTCGTTAGTTTGTGTTTGTCTTTCTCACTTATCAATCTACGTTCTTTGTTCCTTCTTTCCATTCTCCAACGTCATCATACTCCTTATCCTATCAGGTTCAGTATATACAAAAATAATTATATATTTTGTGTGTGTGTGTGACATTAATTTGATTTTGTATTGTTTAGTGATGGTATTGGTAGGGATGGCGGTAATAGGAAGAAGATGCAAGAGGTTGTTTGGACTACGTGGCTCTGCTCCCGCTTTCGTCTTTTCGAATTTATTGTTCATGTGGTGTGTATATATACTTGTTATTCAACAAGGTATGTATTGTCTTCTTGATCTTGTTTCGTGATTTGAGTATATTTGAATGTTTAACTTCATAGTTGATAAATGAATTGTTTTCGCCGAAAAAATAAGTTATAGTAAGGTTTGTGAAACTTGATGAAAGGGAAATTTAGGTCCGTTTTTTGAAACAAAGCCAAGTTTAGGTTCCTAAATTTGTCAAGTTTCAACTTTTTTTGTAATATGGATGAGCAATAAGCTCTTGGTTCCAAGGATGAGTAGTATAATGGACGACAAAAGAAAAAAAATACGATAGGTAAGGTTAGAAGGACCTTCAAAGCAAGCTTTCAATTGGTGTACAGAATTCAATTATGCTTCTATAGTCGTATGTTAATAAAGTTCACACGCTACTCTGTCTCCATGCAGTATTGCAATGTGGGAAAGTGGTTTAGTACCTTCTATATAATGTTCAATAGATTTAAGTATGTGGTGAATCCAAGGATCTTTGGTCAATTCTTATTCCCTAAGTATCGAGAAAAGTTATGGTTTGATTTAGTTGAACTTCTAAATCTAATACGTTGAGGTGAAAATATCCGAGTTTATGAGCAAGCTATAATTTTTGAAGGTTTGATTGCAGGATTTGTTCAAAGGAATGTCTTCATAGATCTACCTAGTAAGAAAGATTTGACTAGCGGATTCAAGGTGTTACTAGTTCCAAGAAGTTTTTGTAGAGGTCAAATGCCGAAACTAAGAAAAATATTTTGGATACTCTCAGATAGTTCTTTTAGCGAGTCAGGAGTTATGTCTTAGGATTTATATTCGATACCATTTCTAGTCATTTCTTCAACTTTGTCGAGGCTTCTAAGTGCATGTGTGTGTTTGTGCTATTAATCCCCCAAAAAATTTTAGTTACGCACATCATCATTTTTTCCTGACGATTTTACGGTATCAACATGTGGACTGTCATCCATAGGAGGATGGTTAAATGTTCTTGCTTTTCCTTTTCATTGGAGATATCAGAAGTGACCATGGATGGTGCTACTCTGTATCATGAGCTGCAATTCTATAACGATGACGAGAGAAGTAAAAATGTCGTATATATAATCTGACATCATTTTAAGTTTCAATGTGCAAAGTATCTCATATGTTGAGACTGATGAGAATAATGAACTTATTATCTCTCCCCCCTTGTCTCAAGTGAAAAATTATATAGCAGCTTTATTAAGCTTATCAAGCTTGCGACCGCAACTTTAATGGTCAGAGACTGATAATTAACTTAATTTTGGAACCTACTTTCTTGTTCAAATATATCTCAAGGATTCTCTTTCTACCATATACATGATAAGCACCTTGTTAGTTACCGAAGACAATTTTTAAAGGTCTTATATTGTATGTCTTTTTATTGGTCGTCACCTTCTCAGTTATGGTTCATATATTTTAATCAATTACTTTCATGTTTAATACTAAACATAGTTCTGTAATTCTTTTATTGTAAGTATATATCAGTATATGTTTCTCAACGAATGAAACTTATTTGGTTCCTGAATTATGCAATCATATACATCTTGATTGGGCATTTTTGTGATTGTAAATATGTTACCGTGACTTTTCTACAGGTAACAAGGTGTTACTCTTTGGTTATCTGTTATAGCAATTTTGCCATCTCTTTGGGTGGAAAGTCATAACAATATGTTTATATACTCTTTCATGTTCTTTGACACATTGGTATGAAAAAGCTTTAAGAGAATTGACCAAGCCTTTAAAGTATCCAGACAAGCTAGTTCGAGAAAGCTGACAAGAAGAACCATAACCGCAAAATAAACTAAAATTAAATGTCTTTCGACACTAATTACACTTCTATAAGTTGAATCTTGCGTACGAAAGCTGAAATTGGAATCTGTCATAGGGTCTTGTTTTCTTTGTTTTGAGACTAATAACCCCCGTATGTTTGCATTTGTGCTTATATTGCTTTTAATAAAAACCAAACAAATTAATTCTTTCTTTTTTCATTCACAGCCGTCTCATTGTTATTGAACATAATCTTTCATACAGAGCTTATTATGCTTCAAATTGGCCTATATAGGTTTGTACTTTTGATAAAACTTGGTCAATAATTGTTCATATAAATCTAAATTTGGTTTGATACATCGAATTGTTCTTCTCATATCAGAGTGTTATTGGTGGCAGGATCCTATCAGGTGATCCTGGTTTCGTTAATTATGGACCTCTCTCCAATGTTGAAACTTCTCTAGAGGTTATCACTACTCATAATTTTTTTCATTATAATCGAAGAATATGCGTGATGACCTTGTTTATTCATGCAGGGATCTGAGCTCCCAACTTCTGACATCATTGAGGGGTACCCATCTGAAGAGGTCATTAACTCGCTAATATGTCATTTTCCTTTAACTGTCACAAAGACTGCATTTATATTCTTTTTCTTTTTGTTTGAGGTTGAGGTAGTACAAAGCTCAGATACTGGAAGTGCTCACTTTTTTATGTTATAACAGAGTTCCCTTTTACTCCAAAGAGTAAGATATTGTAAGCACTGTGACGCGCATGTTAAGGGATTTGACCACCACTGTCCAGCTTTTGGTAATTGTATTGGTAACAACTTAAGCAAATTATTTCACTTATCTCGGCTTCAAGGTTAAAATTAGGTTTAAATGATTGGGTGTTATTGTTTTGGACATTTAGTGCAGGTCAAAACAATCACCGACTCTTTATAATTCTCCTAGTTGGATTTATAATAGCCGAGGCTTGTTACATTATGGGTGCATCTCAGAGTAAGCTTTCATATTTTCCTTAAGTTCAAGTTGCTTGTGCAGAAAGGTCATCCTTCTCAAATGATTATCTAGTTCCATTTTAATTTTTAGCCGTGACAACATCCCGAGCACTGAATAGCGGAGGAGGGCAGGTATGTCATTGTTCTCTCAACCATCATTTCGAATCTTGTTACTTGCAAGTTATTCTTGTAATGTTTTAGCTAATGTATCTAGTAGGTTGGTTGGACTGAAACCTTAGCTACCAGCACCTTGGTATTCTCCCTTCTGCAAATTCTATGGCAGGTGCCTAGCATCACACGCTGTTCTTGTAATACTATATATTGTTTTAGCATGTATAATTGTATACATCAATTGACATGGTCTTTTGTCAAATTGTCAGACGGTCTTTTTGGCATGGCACACATATTGTGTGTGTTTCAATATCAGAACAGATGAATTCGTAAGTTCTCTGATTTTTATGGATATATCTCTGTTAAGATCGGTCACTCGTCAATTACATGCACACAAATTAGAAATTTTGGTAAAGCACGGTTCAGGTTGAAGAGAGTCAACGCTAGCTCGGGTCAAAAAGTCCAGGTCTGGCTGAGGTGACCTGCAAACACTTTTTGACCAATTTCTGAATTTTATGAATAGGTTGTTTTTTCCTTTTAATTGGTATCACCAGAACAATTTTGTTACAGTTATAATTTAAATAAATCTATGAATAAAGAAGGGTTTAGTAATCTTTGTGCATTAAGTTAGAGATAGACTTCACGCATATGGATCTGTGTTTTTGCAGATACACTGGAAGAAATATCCAGAGTTCCAACACATCATAAATTCACAACCAGGTACTTGTAGATTACTTCAATATGCTTCTTGTCTTTTGGCTACTAGAGCACCCTTATTAGTTCTGTGTGAAACCATTAACTGAATAATCATCGCCTGTTTAGGGGAGACAGTAACAAGAAGAAGGTTTAAAAATCCCTATGACAAGGGAATTTGGCAGAATTTAAAGGAGTTCATTGAAGCCAAAGGATAACACCGTAGACGAATTAAAGTATACAGAATTAGAGACTTAGAAGTCGTTACTCAAGGTTTTCGTTGTATATAAAACGTCACGAGGTAGTGATATCTTCTAGCCGTTACTTCTGTAAAAGATAGAACTTTCACCTTAAAATCATTTCAGTGCATCTCTATACATTGTTGTGATTTCTATTGCCCTTTGGAATATAGTACGAATATAAACACTAGCTTAGTGAATTTCTTTAAATCAGAATATAATGAACACACTTTTTTTTATTAATTAACAAACAAGTTACAAGTAGAGCTCTTCAAACAAGTTCCATATAGTTGCATTTTTCACAAAACTCACACATTTTCTTATTTATTCAAAGCAAAATAAGACCATTAGCTAGAGATTTTAATGGCTTTCACTTCAGGCTTTTTGACTTCCTTCTTAGGCACAGTCACAGTCAGCACACCATTCTCCATCTTCGCTTTCACCTTATCAACCTTAGCATTATCCGGCAACCGAAACTGCCTTACAAACTTGCCGGAGCTCCTCTCAACACGGTGCCACTTGTCGTTTTTATCCTCTTTCTCCCTGCTCCTCTCTCCACTGATTTGTAAAATGTTACCATCTTGTAACTCCACCTTGACTTCTTCTTTCTTTAACCCTGGAAGATCAGCCTTGAATACATGAGCTTCTGGGGTCTCCTTCCAGTCAATCTGTGCGTTCACGAAAGCCGAAGTTTCACGTGCTCCAGACGGAATGTTGGAAATGGAAGTGCTGAAAATGGTATCAAGGGGATCCCATACGTCTAATGAAAAAGGATCAAAGACATTGGCTCGACGACTACCGAAGAAGCTTGGAATGATAGACATTTTTTTTAAAAAAAAAAGCTTAATGACTGTAGAAATAGCTTGAATTGAATTAGATTTGGTGGTGAGAATGTAGGATGATCATGTTATTTGAATATATAGGTGAGGGAAGATGGTTCTGGGGTTTTGAAGAAACAATATAAAGTAGTGTTGTCTTAGTAGATGGCGTTATTTCATTGGAGGATTGTGGCACTTTTGTGGGCCAGTGTGTTGAAGATATAAATATATGCTTTCTATTTCTATCCTACACTAGAATCCTCTGTAACTTTTACTTTAGTTACTATGTGATGAACGATGGAGTAACTTCTAGCGTTTTATCTTTCTTGGCACACCGATTTAGACATGTAATTATACGTTATGTTTATTTAACTAACCGCTTTTCCGGGTTAACCCGGTTGCACTGGGGAACTAGAGACCCTAGTGCTCCTTCATTGAGCTCTCCATACCGATGGCAACGTATGCTATCGTTCTAACCAAAATATTGACAAAATATTGTTGTTTTTTGATTAATTTTCTTCTATAGAATTAGGTTCTAATTTAACTTTGTCGAAGCTGTTGTACTAATATAAAGTAAAAACTTGAAAACTCGTGGGTCTTTATGAAAACATAAAATAAATTAACTCGTGGTTAGTAGTTACAATTAATAACTTAACAATAATCATTAATTTGCGCCATTCAGTAAAATCAAATCTTATAGTTTTTTTTCTCGAACTGAAAAGAAATCATTAATTTGCGCCAAGAATAGAATTTCCTGAACTTTATAGGGACTAAAGTACAATTAAGAATGCCTTTCAGAAATACACAAAAAAATCCAGAGACTTTGACTTGGTAAAAAAAGAATTTAGACTGACCGTATTTTATCAAACAACTGCCCGTTTTTCCCATGCATCCACTTTCATTTATTTATTTTTCATATCGCTGCTGTGGCTCATGGGCGGTAGTTTATATAAAAACTATTAAAAAGAAAAGAATTGGGGGCAGGGCCGGGGCTTATCTGCAGAGACCAAAAACGAGAATCTGATCCCCATGGATAAAAATGGAAGTTTTTTGAATAAAATGTTATGGGTAGTTTTTAAATTAAAAATACACCTTGGGCTAGTTTCGACCTGTTCAACCCATATGGTCTGTTTTTACTTAAGCTAATTTTACCCAGGCAACTTTATTAGAAAAAGAACAAAACCGAATCTACCAGAAAATAAGAAAATGAAATGCTATGAAAAAAGACCGACTTCTTGAGTTTCTGAGACTCAGCCGCTGCGTTAATTAATACGTACTACATAACTGGGTATGTATAAAACATCTCTTCATTGTATTCTTGTGGAAACATAAAAGATGAATTTATTTCAAATCATTAATTGTCGTTCTTTTCATTCTATGGGTTGTACAAAAACAGAATATAAAACAGTAATATATCTTAATTCACTAAAATACATATAAACGGCATTCTTTGAACTAGATTGGTTCATAACTATAGGTTCTGGAAACACGTCGTACTCCATCTATGCTTGCTAGCAATCGGGAAACACTTATCAAATATAATCATCCAAACTATCTTTAATCTTTTCATTTTTTATGATACATGTTCTTAAACATTGGAGGCAGGGGTTATTTATACAATTTATACCTCCTCCCAACAAAAGAAAAACAACGCAGGATTTTACACTTGTAAATTTAATGTACGAGGGAAGTTGAGATATACTCCCGCTTAAAGTAGAGAGACTGTTTTCAGGTTCAATCTAAGATAGCGAAAAACCTCTGGCCTTGCAAGACATTATGATAGAAATCTTTCTCCTAAAGGGTGTTAACCACTTGAGACTTGACCCAACATTGCTGATTTTTGATATATTATTATTATAACTAATATTAATTAAAGACCCAACTCAATAGGGTAGGTTGGTTAATGGTGTGCCTTAGGATAAATCAGGGAGGGATTTTACCTAATTACTCAAGGGCTTGAGTTCAAGTCTGTAAATTAGTGGTGTTCCTCTTCATCAGGGAGGGTATTTGTTCATCTAATGGGCTCTCTAATACATATTAACTCAGGGAAAATAACATATGTTAAAACTCCACGTTAACAAGAAATTCATATATCTATACGTTTAAAAAAAAAACTAATGTTACTTTGAAAAGTAGAGGGCCCAAGACCCGATGTATCATGGTCAATGTTTCCCGGCAAGAAATCACAAGTGACAGGAATTTAGGAATCAAACACCACATCAAACAAACACTTACAAACGTTCCTTTAACACTTTCGAATGCCCCTTAAAGATTCATTATTTAACTACGATAAAATTCCCACTCTAACTGTGGTCAACTTCGTAAGAGTCAAATATTTTAATATATATAGTATATACTTGATCTTATACTATGATATGATGATGATACCTAGCTAGCTAGCTAGATGCTTATAACAAAATGCTTATAAGTAGCCACTTTTATATTACTAGCCACTTTTATATTACTCGTTTTAGATACATTTTGACAATATATTTCGGAGATGAATTTGACATACATGTATATATCATCTAGAAAGGTCACAGTCAAATATTTCACTTTTTTAGTTTTAAAATACTCATTTTTGTGATAACTTATCTAATAATCAACTACCATTTATGCATCAAAAACCAATACTATGAATTATGAATAACAATTATATGACAGGTTCTTCATAAAGTGAATCCAACATTTTAATTAATTAACATTGATAAGAAAGAAACTAGGCTTTCAGAAACATGGATTTCTTAATCTTCTACCTTCTTTCCTTCCATTAGGATCCAAACCAGGCCCGGGGCTTGATTTGGTTGGAGGAGCAATCTGTCCGTCCACAAACAATGAATTTGATAGCTCTCCAAAAGGTTGGGCCAGGGCGATCTCATCCGGTCCATAAATTAATGGACTCTGTTGACCTCGCCTGTTCATGTGAGCGGCTCTCCTTTCCACTTCAAGAAAATGGCCTAGGGGAACAGTGTTGTTTCTAGCTATGTCGATATCAATGCTGTCTCTCGGGCACAAACAAAATTTGAAACACCATGTTGTTCTTGATTTAGGGTGGTTTGATCTCTTGTCATGTCCCAAAGTTATGGTTTCAGAAACGACCCTTCTTCTACCTCTTAACGATCGTCTTGAGAGCTCTACAATGCTTGAAACACCCAAGAGGTTCCCTAATGTGATACTTTTGTCATGAAAAAAGGACCCTGTGGACTTTATACCAATGACAATCTCAATATAAATTTCACAATTTCAAACATGAGTTTAATTAAGTTACAATCTCAAACATAAATTTAAAATGACTAGTATATGTGGAATACAATGTATACATCTATATTCATTTTGAAGTAGTGAAAAATGCCTACCTAAACCTTATTTTGATGTCTACCCAAATTACTCATAAAGGGTGACATGTGATGAGCTTCTTTCAAGGTTAAAATATATCATTATAAATTGCACATATAGAATATTCACTTGCTTTTCAAGGTCAAAAAGTGTTTGATCATCTACTTCCAAGGGTATAAATTTGGTGTTATCTTGGGTATGTCTTTATATATGTCCTATACCAAAACCAGTTTGGGCCGAAAGAGACACAACTAGAGACACCAAAAAAATAAAATAGAAATTGGGCGTGTTGGTCATTTCTAGATATCAAATCCAACTCACTGATAACTAGCTTATTTAAACTAAAAAAGAGTTAATTAACCCAACCAAAACTACATAGTGGCAGACTAATTAAGCTACTGATTTTAAGGAAGTCTTGTGATTACAAGATTATAATACTTCTCTGTTGCAGATTATATATCAACTGTTCTTATAACAAAGGCTAAACAATATATATAGTATGTTTAAATGAACAACTTAATTTTGACGTTTTTTTTGCAGTAACTAACCCCTAATTAACTAAGATCATATTGGAATCATCTGTTGGAAAACCACCAAGTGTTTTTCTTATATTTTTAGAAAGTATATTCACATATTTGCAATGATTACTCAAGCTAGTTATAGTATGGATGTATGATGAATGGTCAAAAACTCTATCACTTCACAAAAGTGCTACTAAGTGCTACTAGTTATGGTATTGAACCTTTGTTGTCAAATTAATATTAATATGCATATATATATATAGTTGTATAAAGTTAGGCATTTGCTTCCCTGTTGGGCCAACCTCAAAAAAGTGTAGGATTTTTCTTAATCAACGGGGAACCAACATGATGAAGCGTATCACTGACTCTTAGCACTTTAATTAGTGATATATGATCCTGAAATAATGGCTTTTCGGAATATCTACGATCAATGAAGGAGAACAGAATTCAAATCTAGAATATATAAATGAGTTTTTGCTAATTAAGGGTTATGTTTAAGGTGCATTAGATAGTTGTACATTTACTATAAAAATCAGGGATGAAGTAACTTTTTATGTGAAAGATACAAATTTCTTATACACGTTAAATGCAGCCCTAAGGAATGCATTTAGCGTTTTCTTATTTAAGACTATAGCAGGATGTTCGATCACAATAACTATTGCGTGCTAATTAATGAGCCACAATTTCATAATATTGAAAAGGAAAGAAAGGCGCCTAGTATCCCGACCATATTTTTGGTAACTCGACCAGATTATTAATGACAGGGAGCCTGCTTTTACTCTACTAGATTTGCCATTACAGACAGGGGGCCCACACTATTTTGGAGCGATATGGTCGAGATACCAAAAAATTGGGTCGGGATACACCAGGCGGAAAGAAATAAGTAATAATTAGTACACAAATCAAAAGCAGATACAATTACCTGTGTATCTAAATCTGAAGATGAATCTGAGGTTAAAGTAGGAGAACCACTAAGCAAAGTGTTGCATGAGATTGATCCTGAGTAATCATGGTTTCTTGCTCTTACATTTAAAGGCTGTAATCCCAAAGGCCATCCTCCCTCTTCCTGCATGCATTACACACTTATAATATGAAATATATGCACATAAACATGCACATACATAAAGCAAGCAGACAATGAGCTCTTAGTCTAGTAGTTCAAGGAAGAGGTACTAGGCTTTGCCTCTATCGATCTCTGGACGCCCCGGTTCAAATCCGGACAATATTGTTTAATTATTAACTTGGAAAAACTAACTACTAAAAGCTAACATTAATTTGTGTTAAAAAAAAAGAAGCAACCAATAGTAGATGTGTATACCTGTTGAGCCATGTAGAAACTTCAAAAGGTGTGGATTGTTGTTTGAGTTGATTGAATGTGGTAACTAGCTAGGATGCTAGTTTAATGACAGAGAAAAGTGTCATATCATATCATGAAGTAGAGTTCTTTTTCATAAATAAATAAAAAAATTAACTAAGAGATTTGATGTTTTAGCAATGAGAAAATGGATGTTATATTGGGTTCAAAAGAGTAGTAAAGAAAAATTAAAGAAGCATGATGGGGTCAAAAAGGAGTGAAGTGGAGATGGAAGAGGTCCTATTTTTATATGATTAGTAGAACATCCTTTTGTCATTTGTTGTCTTGCCTTTATTCTTCTAAGTTCATTTTTATGTATAGCTAGAGAAAAGATGAGACAGAATAAGTATGTCACCTCCTCTCCTTAATCTGATTACCTATATACTTATAAAATATATAGTACTGTATAAATTATGAGTAACATCGTTTCTTATCCAAAATTAATAAAAATAGCTAATTACAACCCAAATTGATTTTTGACTTTAAAAGTCAGATTTATATTCGGTGACAGCAAAATAAACTTTCTTTTGTTACGACAAATGGGGTAAACGGCAATGACATTACTACATTAAGCATTTCTTGTGGGTGTTATTGCTTCCTAATGTACGTAGGACCGCTATAATATAATTCATGATCAAATCGGCATTTATTTGCTTGTGAATAGACAAGTAGAATTACATATTGACTAACTAATTAAATGTTGAAAACTTGTAAGTTTAGGTAAGATGTGGCACATCAAGTTTGGTTTGATGTAATAGTTGGAACCAACATATTTTGTAAATGTTGGTTAGGTCCTTCTAATGAGTTTAGTTTATTGTACGTTCAGCTAATATATGCAATCATAATTATATTGCATAAGGTGTGAGTTTTCATGATAGAAATTATCATATTTTTGATATAATTATAGACTGAAAAGGATCACTATATGACCTTCATGATGATATATACAAGCACACATGAAGGATCCAATAAAGGGTGAAAAAGAAAGGCCTCTTTTTGAATATTAGGTGTATTCCAATTCATAGTTATGTGACATATCATTAATGTTTATGACTTTATATAATTTAATGGGTCTAAAAAAATAATCCGAGTACAAATCTTCTCATAAGTTATAACATTGAAATTCTGTACTTAACTCTTAAATTATTAATTATTGTTAAGTATCCTAAAATAACTTTACCAAACTACTTATTAATTAACCAATCAAACGATATTGAAACTTTCTTATGACATAAATCAATTTTATTAATAAAATCACTTGTGGCTCATATTATTGTATATCAATATCAATATTTACTGGTAGTAACTAAATTACAAATCTGAAAGAAAGGGAATAAAAAGGACAACAATGTAATGTCACGTCCATTTCCCATTTGCAACGTTGGAACAAGGACTATTTGGAACAAGAGAAATATGATTATTCATGTAAATTTGGATAAGGGAAGTGACTAAAAAACAATGAAGACTAACTCATTGTACAACAGTTAATGGTACAAAATTCTTTTGATTGAACTTACGGGCTCTATTTAATAATAATAATAATGATAATAATAATAATAATAATAATAATAATAATAATAATAAAAATAATAATAATAATAATAATAATAATAATAATAATAATAATAATAATAATAATAATAATAAACAAGTCACAAACATCAACACAAATAACACATATATAAAACCTAACCGTATCCTCTGCTCCACCGGAAGCCTGACCCCATTACAACTTTTAATATTGTGTGTTCAAAATAGAGAGATTCAGAGATACTTAGATTAAGTGTTTAAAATCTTTTATGCATACACAATAAAAAAAGTTACAAAGTTATTTACACTCCGTGATACTTAACCCTACAATTAACTAATGAGCTGTTATTGAGCTATCTCACATATCATTCAATAGAAGTATAGAACCAAGGTCCTAATGGGCAAACTTATGGGCTCTATTTAGATACTTTGTGATGGGTTAGATGAGTTCATACCTCCTCACCTCTTGTAACTGTCTTAACCTTTTTGTGGTTACATGAAGAATACCGTTGTTTTCTATCTTTAAAAAACGGAAGGTTACTAAGAAAGAAATAATCTCATTTTTGCAAATAAACCCAATTACCCAAGTAAGAAACGTACGCCGCAAATATCTTTTGAACTTGTTGCCTTGTTGGGCTTCCTCGTTGTTATAGTATGGGCTGGCTTCTGGAATTTATCAACTTACCAATATGATGGGTTGGCCAGCCACTTCGCTCAACATATATTTATAGGCTATTTATTATTTATAATCAAATTTTACCGAAACTCTAGAGGTTCTAATATTGATACAAATCGTGTCAGTATATATACGAACAACTAAACATATAAATAAAACCATTAGAATTCAAATTTTTAACTTTACAAAAGCATCCACTTTATAAAAAAAATACTAACCAACATGCTAGTCGCGATTTTAATTTGGAAGACTCAACTATTTAGTTAGTTAAAAAGGAATTTCTATAGGTGTATTATCTAAAAAATCTTTTACACACTTAAAAAAGATATACATACAGATTTGTAATTAAGTATACTCCAGACACCATCATTGTGGGGACTGTTTAATAGGATTTTGTTTATTGGGCCTTATAACAGAGTACCACTAAAAGTGTGGATTGGTTATTGAGATTTCGTTTATTGGGCCTCTTTTAACAGTTTTCCACATTATTGGACTTATTTCAGTGATCTAATAGGTTAGGACGTTAGGTTATTATCTACTATTTATCTATGAAAAATTTCGTTACTTCATATAAGAAATTTGTAGTTAATCTTATAACTTTTTTGATCTATTATGTTAAGTACCGTATATATTAAAATCAATCATTAATGAACTATGCACAAGTGCACATCGAAGTTTCTATATAGAATACCCACTTTCCATATAAAGTATGTATATGTATATGTATAAAAATGATTAAATTGTTTAACTAGCTCTAAAGGTATAATTAGCATTTTCTTATTTGATTTCTATTTTATGTTTACAATCCATGAAATATAGATGATATACTACAATCACTACTAATAATATTACAATTATCTAACATATTTAATAATTAATACAAATAAAGTATTAAAGTTTGTCACGTTTTTATATATGTAAAATTATATTGAACTAAAAGTTAATATATTCAAATTAGGCTTTAGTTTAAAAGAATCTATATTAATTAGTTTATCCGCCATTAGGGTGATAGCCTAGTGGTTAGGGAGTTTTTCACTTTGTGGTTTATTTCTAAGAAGTCATGGGTTCAAATCTTGCCACATGCAAATATGATGAGGAGGCTTTAGCAATGTTATACCCATCTACACATGGAAGAGCAAACCTTTCGGGGCATTGCCAAGATTCGAACCGGCATAGGCGCATCAAAGTTGAGGGTGTTAGTTATTTATCCGCTCTGTCTTTTAAAAAAATATATAGTTTATCCACTTTTATCATATTTTACAACATGATAATATATCATTAGTTCTAATTGAATGTATTAACTTTATCATATTAGGCTTCAGTATAAGAGAATCTATTAAAGCAGCATGGTTGGATCATTGGTAAACACTCTTGCCTTTGGAGATAAAGGTCATGGGTTCGATCCTCATCTCATGTAAAGGTTGGAGGGTCTTTTCTACCATTTAGGTAGAAACTGGAAGCAGCCTCTCTACTTAGGTAGAGGTAAGGTCTGCATACATCTTAACCTCCCCCATACACCATTGAGGTATTGGGGCTCAAAACCTGCGGAAGGCGGCACTGGGCAGTTACTTTTTATAAGAGAATCTATTACATATTCTATTTTGTTTCAAGAAAAATGTTCACTTTTAAAATTAGGGAAATGCTAAATGAAGCCTTAAGTACTTCACTTAACGTGCATAAAAAATTCGTACGTTTTCAAATCAAACTTACCCTTAAATTTTATGGTAAATGTAAAACTATTTAATGGATCTTAATGAAAGCCCTTAGGTTCGTTTAGCAAAACCCTTAAAATTAATATGTTAACTTTATTATTTTTCAGATTAATACATTTTTTCACGAAACTGATTCTTATGGTCAATTACTTACTTGTAATTAAAATCTCTGGATAAAATTGCCTCCAACACGTCTGAATCGAAACTCACTTTACAACAAAAAAAAAAAAAAAAAAAATCATTTTCATGAACCGGTTGGAACAACATGCCTAACCTTTAGTATTTTATTTTGCTGTTAGAATTCAACTTTACAAGCGATTTTATTTTATTTTCTAAACGAGTACATTTTAATTAGTATCTTCTTTTCTTTCTTTCTTTTTTTTTTTCCTGGAAAAGCCTCACTATATTGTAGTTTAATGACGTACGCGTCTCATGCCAATTTACATGGCATAAAGCATAATTAGTTAAACCGGACATACAATTAGTCGTTATTCTTCAGTTTGTTAGGCTAATAAAGTCGGGTCAAATAATTCTCCATATAATAAAATACACAAAAGTTAACTCATTACGTAACATGTCATAAAATATGTGTAACTTTGTATGTAGAATTGTTTTCACTTTATATTTTCTATACGTAGTAGTTGTAGTTTTGACCCCAATAGTAACCACTCCAATATGAAGATCGAATGTATGTCATCCCAAGATTTGTCACCGTCTCACCCCCACCAACTCCATCTACATATGCTTTAGTTCTTTAATTCGATTCGATTTTAGGCCAGTTTGTATTTGATAATAAATACATGAAAATTATAAATCCGTCCATACATAATTTGATAGATAAAAATAAAAGAGTTAAATACAAGAATGGTCCCTGTGGTTTGTCACTTTTTGCAAATGCAGTCCCTCTCTTGATTTTTTAGCAACCGTGGTCGTTGAAGATATGTTTCAGTTGCAACGGTGGTCCCTCACTAACAGAATCGTTAATTAGTGTCGTTAAGTTTCCCATGTGAGTAGCACTTGAGGAGTATTAATGTCCTTCCACCTACACAAACATATGGGTGTTCAAAAGTTTTGTATCCAAACACGTTATTAAAAAATTTAATCTGATATTATTTGAAATGTCGGATATTCAAATTTTGGTT
This sequence comes from Erigeron canadensis, assembly GCF_010389155.1. NCBI lineage: Eukaryota > Viridiplantae > Streptophyta > Magnoliopsida > Asterales > Asteraceae > Erigeron > Erigeron canadensis. The sequence continues at coordinate 3,239,987 of NC_057763.1, forward strand.
CAGATTTGGATTTAGATTTAGGTAAAGATTTTTGAAAACTTCGGATATTCGAATATTCAAAAGTCGGATATTCGACTTTTGGATATCCTAAATTTCTAAATCTAATTTCGGATATCCAAAAGGGATATTATGTCTATCTTATCTTAAAAGTTTTAGATATTTTGGATATCCAAAACCTTTGGATATGTGTTCGAATATTCAAATACACTATCCGAAATTTTGAATATCCGTAATTCGGATAGCCAAATTTTAGGGAAAAAAAATAAGTATCCTAGAAAAAAATATCTCAAGTATATGAATTTTAGAAAAAAAATAAATATCATAGATATTGTCGTATTATTAGATATTGAGACTAACGTTTTGGATACTTTCGGATATTGAAACTAGGATTTTTTGATATCTTTTGATATTTTCGATTTAAAAAAAAATTATATTAAAATCTAACCAAAAAAAAAAATTCTAGATAGTTTTAGATATCCAAAATATCTGAAACTTTTCAAAAATTACTATCCGAATTTGAATCCAAAATTTATTGTATCCAACTTTTCATAGAAAATTGGATCGAATTTTTGGATCATGGTTCAGATACGGATACTTTTGAACACCCCTTTATTTATGTAGGAGAAGGACATTAATACCTCTCATGTGCTACTAACATTGGAAACTTAATGACACTAACTAACGGTTCTGTTAGTGAGGGACCATCATTGCAACTGAAACATATCTTCAGGGACCACAGTTGCTATAAAATCAAGAAAGAGACTGCCGTTGCAAAAAGTGACAAACCACGGGGACCATTCTTGCATTTAACTTAAAATAAAATTTAGCAATTGTTTTCGACGAGCTTTAAACTCCAAAAATATAAGTATGTTTGTAAACGTATAACCTGCCTACCTATATATTTCTGACAAACTGTCTCATGTACGTGTTATCCTTTTTTTCTTATTACCACTAAACTATATATTCCAAATAACAATAAACTCGCTCATAATTCTGCAACGATAATTCAACCTCCCCAAACACTATCGAAAACGATATTGAGACCTAAAAGTTATAGAAGACGGCATTGAGACTTACTTAAACTACTTACGTAGTAATTCTACGAGTAAAAATCATATATTGTATGATGGGATAATAGAACGCATTGTAGCACAAGCTATTTGCCTTCAGTTTTATATGGATTCGAGTCCCACTTCCTACATTTGTAGGAGTGGATTATTGGGGAGGTTTTCGAGTGTCTTGAGTTTCATCTCAGACATGCGTGCATACTGTCCAAATGGATGTCACTGTGGTGTCTCGAATGCTAACTACTAGTTATTATAACTCGTTAAAAAAATAGGATCAATCAATTTACGACTAATATCATTTGTGAAGTCATATTAATTAACCCTATCTATACTTCTATACTATATTATAAAGTAAATTCACTTTTCAACTTTCAACATTAAATTTCAATAATATACACATATTAATGCATGATGTACCATACATCAATGCATACAACTTTCTCTCTTCTCCATAAATCGTTTTATTCCTTTAATTTTTTCAAAACCTTTTATCTCAAAAACCGTATATCGATAAATTATAAAAATTATATGGGTGTTCTTAAAATTCCATGCTCTTTAATAAGAGATGTGATTCGATATACTTTCGACGAATTTTTAAATCCGATGGTGGATCCCGTACGACTAGGACATTTGGTTATGACACTATATGACATATAACCTCCTATGACCTATCACACTTTGTGACCTATCACCTTCATCATTTTACCGTCGCAACGTGCGGGTACTTGCTTTCGTAATTTAAAATAACTGATTACAAAATGTGTCCAAGATTTTGTACTTAGTTTTGAATTTCATTCACAAGTTTCAAATTGCACAACCTAAGTCCATAACTGATTAACTGATTACAAAATTGGTCCATTTTTTTATGTAATTAAGTTTTGAAGTTCATCCATAAGTTTCAAAATGCACAACCTAAGTCCATAAGATTTCAATCGCCCATTTATTTGGCAACCAAAACTGTTTTGGATTCAAATTCTTAATCTAGAAACTTATGGACTAATGTATAATTTAAGTATTGCGTTTTCAACATATACGTAAATCCAAACAAGATCTAACAAAATTAAAGGTTGTGTGGAATTAAAAACACAAAAGGAGACGAAATTGGCGTTGCCGTCCGCCCATTTTTAAACTCGTACAATAGTGTCACACTTTGGCAAAATTAATGTATAGTACTGTCTTGAAATATCATATTGAATTATTATTTTGAATATAACGGATATGAAAAATAATAAGATAGTTGATTTATAACATATATCGCCACACCGCTCAAGTGACGAGGGTGGCAAGGTATGTTATGCACGAAGGAAGGTCAGTCGGCCGACGTCTTAGCCGTCACAGCCATGCTATGGAGGTTGAGCCGTTACTAAATACTTGCTTGTACAAGTTATATTCTACAACATAAGTTTTAGAAAAATGATAACTAGAGTTCGGGATATTGTCGTGCATATAGAATTTGTAACATTCTATATTAAAAATCCAACATTTGAATCTTATGATAAAAATATAATCATTTTTATGCATAAGACTATTTTTATGCATAAGACTGTTATTCGAAAGACACTATATATTATCATTAAGATTAAGATTTTGACTCTAAATAAGCTTTAAACTTAGGAAGCACGAAAATTAAAATGTCCACCACTATTTGGAATGCGATACATATATGTTCGAATACACATCGTATATGATTGATTTTGCTAATCCAAGTCACAAAGACACGTAGGATCTGATATTTATATAAAGAGTTGATTGATTTTGCTAATGTGTTTTTTTAATTCACCTCTGATATATACTATCTAGTCAAATTCTCATTGAAATCTCATGTATCTCAAAGTAATTATTCATATATTTGTTATACACTATCATACACTTGTTAGTTGTTATGTGTACATAAGAATTTAGAAAATAGAATTATATACTTATATTACTAGTGAATAACTACTGTACAATTGTACAATCACTAAATGGCACTTATGTTGTACTAAATGTAGTGCGGTGGCGGCGGTGTAGTAATAGTGGCGAATGGTGGTGATGACGACGACTGGTGGTGGCCGGAGGTGGGGATATCGACGAGTGTTGTATATAATTGATATATAGGTAATTGAATCAAATGGAGTACTGAAGATATTTTAAAATATAAGAGACGACTGATTATGTAAATTAATTCATTAAGAGTATAAAAATCATGTTGCATATACTACCATATCACAAAAATCTAACTTTTTGACGTAGGGTTAAAATTTTTATATAGTGGTATATATAGAAGTATACATTTTTAAAATACGTGGTATCCGCGCAATGCGACAACGATGCTGGTTGGCAGTGTGAAGGTGACAACGACTGGTGGGAATGATGGCTACCGGTGGCGGCGGCGATAGTGAGTGATTTGGTTAATTAATTTAAATGTAATTGATCCGAAGGAGGTAATGAAAAAATTTTAAAAAATAAAATACTAGTGATGTAAATTAGTTTTTTTAACAATAAAATGGTTATTTCGTATGTTCTAAATTGAAATCTAAATTTTTATATGGGCGTTGATTTTTTTATATATTAATTAGTTAGATCGATATAGAAGTATAGATGAAGATTAACATATGTATTTGGTAACTTGAGACATAATGACAAGTCCAATGCCAACAATCTCATGCGATATATCATGAAATCCCAACAATGAAATCCTAGCAAATAAAATTGATGAAAAATGGTATCCGATATTGCAGGAATACTGATATAAATGATATGCATGTAGATGGCCGGCAGCCATGCGAACCAAATTGTGGCCCCTTCCAATCTGCCATCTTTTACATTAGCATTAATTAATTAAGAGCATCATAGGTATTTGAGTGCTTTGCAAAACCACCATATATGACCCGGTCCTTTGTAAGACTATAACATATATGAGCCGGTCCAAGTGAAAAATGAAAGGTTCATTAATGTGTGCTTGTTAGAACTAGCTAGCTAGCTAGCTAGCTAGGTTCAAACCTATAAACCTTTCTAGAGATACAAATAACTTATTATTTCGAAAGTATGCACACAATATACCAAAAATTGTGGATTTCTTTGGCTATTACTCCGTAATATTACATGTTATAATGTATATACTAAGAAATCATACTTGCACGATACATGATGGTTGGTTTCACAAACGATTTAAATACTTGTTTAAATCAAATTTATATAGAAATCATAAAATAGATAGTAATATTGTTGTTCTTACTAATCCAATAATCAAGACAAATTCATATTAATTATATATTTTATAAAGTTATATATAGATAAATTAACATATGTATAAGTAGTGTAAATGGTTTTATTGGTTTACTATGCAAAAAAACCAAAAATCATGATATATTATTAATTATCCGGTCGATTTTTAGATAATACTCCGTAAAAGTATATATTTTTATGTATTGCATAAAGTGTGAAAATCATACATGTTTTTGTTAAACAGATCTACTAAGATTTTCTTGGGATGATTATTTTAAAATGTCGAGTTTAGAAAGACAAGTAATTTTGTTGTCTCTAATAAATGAAGACACTTATTTATAATTAATAACACGTTATCCGTGCAACGCGGCGGTGGCCGTGGTGGTGGATAATTCATGTAAAAGTAATTAATCTGAAGGGTTAATGAAATATTTTAAAAAATAAAGGATTAATAGTGTAATTTAATCTTTAATGTTAAAAAAATAGTGTAAGTAAAAATATTATGAGGAGTTTTAAGTGAAAATATCATATATTTTTTAACATTTTCAAAAATAAAAAGTTATTTTCTTTATAATATAGTATAAATATATATGGAGACACTTTGGATATGTCATATGTCAACTAATGCAATTAAAAAAATATATATTATAACCAAAATACTGTAATTACATGATGGTAAAAATGTGGAGTCGCTACAAAAATAATGACATTTAACAAGGAACTTTTATAACAAGACATCATATCCTCACAAAAATATACCTTCTTTGTTTTTCTCATTTCATAATCATTATTTGATACGTATTATTAAAGTTTAATTTCAACCAACATTTCAAAAATTGTATTCTGTTATTATATTTCTAATTAAGATTTATATATTATACGTATAATTAGTCATGAAAAACTCGATAATTCAAGTTAAGGAAAACTTAAATATGTTTGTATCGGATTATAACAAATTAAAACTTGAACTAAGAAGAATCAAAGCTTAAGTAGATAATATATAACAACATCAATTAATGTATGCGTAAAATCTGTGTTAATATATAATTAGAAGAAAGAAAGAAAAAAAAAAAGTTAAGATAACTTCTGATGAAAAGAAAAAGATTAATTAAGCTATCATATCTCTATATTAAAATACTAACTAAACATTTAAATATTGAAACCTACTCAAAGTTCGTGAGCAGGTGATCTTGGCAATGGCTTTAGTCTCTTGGCATTGTCACCTTGGCCAAGCAAATCGCCCACCACGATATCCGGAACATAGATAGCTTCATTGAAAGCAAGCATTGTATCCACATAAACCATAAATTCAGCAGGAGCTCCAATATTTGGAAAATAAGCCGCCTTTCGTTTACCATTCATTGTAACTCTCCTAGCCTTTCTTGGAGCCGGTGGGCAAGTGTTTGTTATTGGAATTCTGTGTTCCTTTGATGTTGGAGTCTTGGGGTCATTGTAGTAGTCATTCCTGACCCTCAATTCGTCGGTTAAAGTCGGGACATGGATTTTCAAGGCACAAAAGGCTGAATTTTTATTCCCTTTGATGTTAGTTTCATTTTCTTGACTACTATGATTATCATTCTCAAGTGCATTGAGAGTTTGTATTGATGATAGTGAACTGCATTGGTGAGCTTGACTATTGGAAAGCTTCGGGTCGGGTGTATTCAAGACAATTTGATCAAGATTGGAGGTACCCATATGTGTGCAAGTTATAAGGGTAAATGAAGAAATAAGAGAGAGAACTCAAAGCTCTGAAAACAAGGGAATTTAAGGTGATGGAGAGAGTTGAAGGTGTACTACTACTAATAAATCATATAGAATATGGTGTGGGAGGGTCACTTAGAAACATTATCATGTCTATGACATTTGGTACAATGTAAAGGAACCCCAAAATGAGTACAAGAGTTATTAGATTTATATGAATTGAAAAATGTTCTTTTGAGTTATACTATACGAATTGAATGGATAACTGAATAATACCCGATTTATGTGAATTAAAAATATTCTTTTTAGAAAATGTTATTAGTGATGATTCGATTTTTAATGTAAAATATGTTTAATAAGATATGGTTAAAAAGTGTGTATACGGATCACGGATCACCACTCATATGTTATAGACCTATTAGATTATTGGGAAATGATCCTTATAAAACATACTTTTATTATACACAACAATATATATAATAAATAATTGTACAATATACTGTTTGATGCATATATTATTGTATATGCTAAATATGTATTGTGTAAAGATTACATTCAATTAGATAAGGTTCAAAAATAAAAATACGGTTCTTTCCCTTCAAAAGATGTTATGTCCCATATCCGGTTATTCAAAATGCAACTTTATTGGACTATTAATCGTACGTATATCTTGATGGTCACCCACTCACACTTACTACTTAGATTAACAACATTAATACAAAAGATCAAACATGAAGGTAGTGTTATACTGCTATTTACTACAATCATTAGTGATTCATTATATACATTGCATGATTTAATCTAGGACGTGTGATATATATACAGATTCTCACGGTCTCACCATGTCCTTAATTTGTTAATCCTCGTCGGTTTACATTGTCATTTATAGCATCGTTTCGGTTTACTTTGTCAGTCCTTATCGTCGCTCAACCAATGAGCGTTCGACATGCTAGCTTGGTGGCTCCATCCTCAATACAAGCTGCTAATTTTTTCTTTTTAAAACAAAATATTAATCAACTGTCGAATTTAGATAAAATAAATACATAACAAAAGTAATGAGGTATTTTCAGCAAGGGCGGATCTCTTTAGGGGACCGGGGCCCTTCTGTTTTTTGGGTCATTAGTATAGCTTTGTACGTAATTTGTTCGACAAATTATTTTTCTTAGTGTTATTTTTGTGTTATCGTGACTTTCGGTCATCTCTGATTATTTATCTTAATGTTATATCTTGGTCATTGTTAAATTAAAGTACATTAGGGAGGATAAGATTTCAATTTATTTTGTCGTTTTACGAATAATAGATTTGTTATTTATGTATGTAACATGAATAGGGGTAGCATGATTTCGATTTGGAAGCATGTACATACATAACAAACATAGAAAGCCTCTAATTCGGCGATGGATCCAATGTAAACAGTCCCAATTCAAAACATGCTTTCATCATCATTGAAAGATGTTTAACCAGATTATTTTATTTCAAACTTTCTATTTTTAATTACTCCGTGTAACCTTTTCTTTTTAACAAGATTTTCAATTGAAGCTTTATGTACAATATCCACAAAATTTGAGGCTTTATGCACGAAGCACGTGATTTCACTACATATTCATACCAAAAAAAGCTTACAATTAATGTTAATAATTTTTAACTTTAGATAAAAATATACACTGGTTACATTTTTAGATGATTCGTGATTATTTTTTAACTCAAATTTAAGCATTTATCATGCAATTATCTTATTTCGTATTCAAAAAACATGGTGACGTCATAGAAAAATTTTAAGTGTTTTAATTGATAGAGTTTTGAAAAAAAGAACTGTAAAATAACTTCATTTATTCATTAATTAAGTATTAGATTATAATCTCCTGTAATATAAATTAGGTACTTTAAAAAAAATTATAATGTGTAATGAGAGTTGAGACATGCATATATCAATAAAATTTTCAAACTTTTTCATTTTTAATTGGATATGATTTTTTAGAAGTGAATATTTTGTATCGATCTATATTATATTTAAATTTATTTTATTTTATGAAATTTTTATTCTAATAAGCCGTAGATATATTAAATTTTAAGGTAGCTAGGAGAAACGAGAATTTGATAGTTGAGTTAAATTATTTAAATTTTGATGAATTTTAGTGATTTTTTTTATATAAAAAGTCCAATTATCAATAAGTTGAGTTGTAACTGATATATTATAAGAAAGTTTTTTTTCAAGTAAATTACGCTTTTAATTGGTAAATTGAAAAATTAAATTATCACATTCTTTTAATTAACATATCAGTACTATACATTTTTTTCTGAACAGTCAGTCGGTATTCGACATCAGGGTACATGTATCTCACCATTCTTCATACAATGGTGAAACCATGCACGTATTCTAAATTACAAGATGTAGACCATAAGTCGTTATATATGATTCAGAAAAAAAAAAATCTTACAGACTTGTCACTTTAAAGAGTCAAACTCAAAACATGTGAGAAAAACCATAAATATATCAACCAGTTAAGCTAAGTTTATTTGCTAACATTTAAGCTAAATATATTTAAAATATCTTACAAAGAGTTTAGGTCAACAAAATGCATATAGTACTATACAAAATATCTAATATATAAATCCATCAAAATTCAAACCTTAATCTATTTTTTTAGATTAATATAAGATTAACTTATGTCTTGCATTAAGTACATTAATAATAAATTAACAATATAATGTACATATAAAATTAGTTTATTTTATTTTATTTTATTTTGTAATTAAATAACAGCATTCTAATGTAACCATTTGACTAATTAATATTAGAACATGTGATATATCACGAGCTTTCTAACTCTCTTAAAGCAACTCGATAGTACACCATCAAAAACCATCATACATATCATATATAAAATCTTACAAAAATGACTTTAGATTTTAAAAAATAGAAGGATAATCCATATCGTACATTTATAATAAAATATCGTTTATCAATAATTAACCCAAATTATTTATTAGTGTTCTATGCATAGTTGTTAGATGTCATTATTTTCTTTTAATTATATGTTCCACAATTCTTTTCTAATTAAAAGAGAGACACTATTTTTTGTTACTGGTATAGCATATGTTCAACGATTTATCTAAATATATAGTTCTTGAGTTGACTTTTGTAAAGATAAAAGTAGTCATGATAAGGTTGATTGCTTGGATTTTACCCATATGCATGTGAGTATGTGATGTATCATTGTATCCGCAATTGTAAAAGGTGGGGTAAAATAATCTTCTCGTCTAATGTAATCGGCAAAATTCTATTTTTAGGATGAGCATTGCCATATGTACACTTACACACAAACTAAATAAAATACTAACAAAACATAATATTAATATTACAAATAATCATCGTAATAGAGTTGGTCAACAGTTGCCATTTTCTAGGAACAACTTAGATTGAATTATCTTAACACTATCCCTGTTGGAGGTTATGTAGGTAACAATTCAGTATATGGGATCAAACGGTTCCTATCAATTTAGCATTTTTTTTTCAAATAATAGATACTCCATTGCTAAATGTATTCTTTTGGTCATTTGCTTTCTCTATTACTCCGACTTTACTCGCATTCTATATATATATATATATATATATATATATATATATATATATATTAGGTCTTTTACCCGCACGATGTTCGGCTAATTAAAATATCGTAAAACCGGTCAACAAAAACATTAAACAACATGAGTTGAATCTGGACTCGACTACATACGTTATAAAGAAAGATTATAACATATTTCCAATAAAATACATAGCAACAATGAAACTCAAAAAATGTCCCAATATGTCTTATTGTATGAATGTCAAAATGGTAATCGATTTTTACAAATGATTATAAATCAACAAAAAAACCAACCAATTACATACATAAAAATCTAAAAACAACCCAATACTTATTTTAATAAAATAAAAAGTTAGATAAATAAAATTTTTAATTCTAATATACACTATATTATACGTAGGTCCATGTTTCAATAATCAAAGTAGCTATCGATGATGTATTTAATTACACGTGGTCTTCAATCTTGGTTAGGAAAAAAAAACAAATTTTTAGCTAAAATAAATAGATTTTAATGCCTATATAGCATTAGAAATTAGGTAAGTCATTACTTTTTAATATCTAAATTAATTTTATTTTAAGAATAGAAAAATATTATTAAAAAATATGAGGAGATGCCACATAATTAAGATTTATCCTATGTGGCAATGTTATAAGATAACTTTTAGTTGAGGATGCCTTAAAATCGTTCAGATTTTTACTATTTTAATAATCATATAGATATATATATATATATACACGAGTTGTAGCTTGTAATTTACATGCATGCCTATTTAAATATATATTTAGTAAATAAAAATGAGTATCAATAATTGTTTCATGATAATCAAAATGTAAAATTTTCTTTATTCGTTTGTTTACCATGTAATCCATTAGTTCATGTGCCTTAAATTGAATTTGAATTATTTTGTTTCTATGTTACTTGCCTTACCTTCAATTTGAATGTCATGTAATTAAGTTATTTAAAATTTGAAAGTTACCATATATTTTTATATTCATGATATTTAAGACCCTAACGTGAAAGTGCCTCTGATAACATTAATAACTTAAACCAAGAATCGACAACAAAACAAAAACTAGTAAATGAAGTATTGCATCATAAAACTTCAACATATAAGTTTAAAAGTAAAATAGCTAGTAGACAAAATGAGGTATCAAAGAATATAGTAACATATCATAATACTAATTTTAACATTTGTCTTACATTACGATAAGTCTAAAATTAGCGGCAATCACCTTTTTTGAATTTTGAAAACCTATATATCATCCTTCGCGTGTATATATATATATATATATGAGAAAAGTGAGTATAGGGCTGTTATGCATCAACTTGGGTGAAAAACATTTCATATACCAATATTTTAATATTTTGAATAAATGTTTGTCCCCCATGAAAAACCTAAAGTGGTATGTGAAGGGTTTTTTACCCAGTTGGGTGCATAACAGTCTCATATTCTCTTCATATATATATATATATATATATGTATAGATATAAACATAATAAGTGAAACATCGTGCGTTGCCCCAAACTATTTTGCTTTTTACGTAATTAATTTTTTCATTGTAAATTAATGACATGACATAAAAAAATCTTATAGCTTCAAGTAAAAAGTTATACACATAATAAAATACATATCCATACAGAATCAACAATAAAATATCAACAAAATTAAACTATGGACATCTCCAATGGTAGGTTAAAGAAAAACATTTTTTGAAAGAAAAAGTCTTTGTAAAGGTTGATGACATTGGAGTAAATAGCTTTTAATGAAAATGTTGACAATCCTCAACCCTATGAACAAAAGTTTTTTTCCAGTCTAAAGTGGTGTAAAGAGCTTAAAAAAAAAACTTTTCATTGAATGAAATGACTTTTTAATAGGTTGAAGATGGTGAATTAATTAGGTAATAAACTAAATAGCTTTTTGTCATTGTAAATGTTTTAAAGGTGTTAAATTTTGAAGCACTTTCAGATAAGAGATTGTTGAGAATCAAAGGCGACCCTCATTAGTTGTTAATCCATAAACACTTTTTGCGCTTTAATTCCTATGTGTGTTCATCATATAATATTCATATGATTCCAATAATTAAGATATCAAGAATCCATAAGTAACACAAAAGTTTAACCAATACCAAAAATCCATATAAAAGGAACGGAAGTCGCAAGTGAGTCAACAAAACAGGTTTAGGTATGTCTCATACACTAGAAGAACACAATCATTTAGAGACAAAGGTAGCGACTCACAATTAAAAGTCGCTATATCACGATGTGAGTAGAGACTTTTTTTAGTGACACCCTCGTTGCCATCGTCTCAACCTAGGTCAAAAATTGAGTAGAGACTTTTTTTAGTGACACCCTCGTTGCCATCGTCTCAACCTAGGTCAAAAATTGAGTCGCCAAAAGTTTCAATTTTACGAAGTCGCAAATATTGTAGCAAATTAAGTCGCAATTTTGTGACATTCTTAAACATGTGGTTAACAATATCGCTAATCTTGCAACTTCCTAATATATATCGCTAATGGTGTCATCAATTGGCGTCATTTGATGAACTCGTCTCTAAATGTTTCGTTAATTTGCTTCTTCCTATAAACGAGTCGCTAATGGAGTCGCTTAGGTTTTGACGTCTTATTTGTTGCTAACGGTGTCACTAGCTAATTTGTGATATTAAAAAATATAATGGTATGTTTAATGTTTAAGCTTTTTATTATTTTGACAACTTTTTTAATTTTTTTGTTTCAATTTTGTTTTAGTTCTTTAAAAAAAAGATAATAATTAGTTTCTTAAATAAATAAACATTTGACTTAGTAAAACAATAACTTTTACTTACTTTAATAAATATAAAACAATATATCTGCTTGTAGACGTCTTCTCATTTAGCGTCTTTAAATCAATTTTTTATTTAAAATATAAAAACATCATCAAATGAAATATCTTCTCAATTTAAAGAATCCACCACAGCTTAACCGTATTTTTCACTTTTTTAAAAATCTCAAATCTATCTGCCCCAGCTCCATCGCTGAATTTGTGATAGATCATATGGCTTTCTTTCATAAGGCCATGAAATTGATTTTGAAAAACTAATTTGTAAAAATTATAAATATTAATTTTGTCGTCATGATCACCACAAACACCTGTCACCGTCGCCATCATTACCCTGACACATTGTGTTGATAACCTCCTAGCTATAATATCAATGTTCTTATATACTCAATTCTAATTATATAGTAAACTCAGTTTTTAAAAACCTTTATATCCATTTTTGGTTACAATACTTACACCAAAATTTAAATCTAAGATTTAAGGTCATAATTTCCCACAAATACCGCTATAGATATATAGATGATAATATTTAAAAGTTTAAATTATTTATATATCTTTAAAGAATTTTATTTAAATATGATGTTTATCTGGATATTTATTTGTCATATTTGTAATAGAAAAAAAAAATACTATATAAGCCAAAATTTATGTGGCAATTATAGAGGCTTTAATTCATCAAATAAAAATTTAAAGATAGAGAGATAAGGTATATTTCAAAGCTCATGAATATGGTGTAAAAATTTAATGCAACACAATAAAAATTATAACATATATGTTTTATACTAGACTTTAGATCCATGTCTAATACTGTATGTGGGATTTACGATATTATCAATATTAAATGTTCATACATTTAACTTATAGAAACTTATAATTTTGAACGTACAGTTTTAAGTGTTATATTTTGCAAGTTGTAGTGCAATAATCAGAGGTTCGAAACTGTCATTATTAGAATGAGACATATTGATGGAATTGTTTGTCGTATTCATTCTACAAGGAACATGCTACAATAATTTCTCTATTATAAAATTTTTGAAACCAGTTATATCCATAATTTTATATTATTATTAAAGATAATTAGAAATTAAAATATAAATATACTTGTGATCATGTACTTAACATTCAAGTATATGTATTTGATCATGATGCGGACTCATAACACGAATAGGTTTACTTTCAATCACATGTCCTATGATATTTAGATAACAATTAGGATTGTTTTCATATTCTTTGATAACAATTATGATTCTTGATTTGAGTAACAATTAAAACTTTAAAAAATTAAATATAAATACCTTTTGTAACTTTTTTAAAAAATCTCCTCAAGTTGATGTTAAAAATAAAATATAAATTAAGTATTAAGGGCTAAAAAGTGTAAATTATTGATTAAAAACAAAAAAAGTATAAATTAATGAGATTGTTTCTACAAATTAATACAAATACTAATATAATAATATATTTGGATAATGATTATTAGAGTTTTTTAATTATAGCTAATTTAAATGATGACATAAGCGAGAGTTAATCTGATGAAATTGAGCGATTTGATTAGTTAATAAGTCATTAGTTCAACTGTCTTATAATATATATATATATATATATATATATATATATATATGGGAAAGATAATTTGAGACCAACTAAAAAAAGTCCAAAAAAGGACCATTGATTTTCGTAGCTTACAACCATCATCATCATCTACTACGATATATAAGACTTTTTTGTAAAAACACTAAGACTTTCCAACGACGGGCCCACAAAAAAATCATGTGTAAGTTAACTTACACATGATTTTCTGGTGGGCCGGTCGCCGGAAAGTCTTAGTGTTTTTACAAAAAAATCTTGTATATCGTAGTAGATGATGATGGTGTACAAAAATCAATGGTCCTAGTTGGTCCTAAAATAAGAGGTGGTCTCAAAATATCTCACCCCTATATATATATATATATATATATATATATATATATTAAAATTTGTTATCTTTTTCACTAAAATATCGCAATTTTGATGTATGCGTCCTTTCACGAAATGGTCATATTGCAATTCATGGCAATTAGGGCTTTAACTAACCGAACGAACACGAACGGAAACTTATTCGTGTTCGTTCGTTTAACTTAACGAACGGTTCACGAACAGATTAACGAACAAAATGACTTGTTCATGTTCGTTCGTTTGTGTTCGTGAACAGTGAACAGTCGTTCACGAACACAAACGAACGAACACTAATGGATGAACATAAACGAACGAAATATTTATAAATTAAGTATTTTTAATTAAACTTTTTGTTAAATAGTTAGGTATTAATAATATATATTATATAAAGCAGATATTTGTATTTGTAGATGAACATAACAAACAAGTGTTCACGAACATAAACAAACTATTATTCACGAATATTGTTCACGAATGACGGTTTATGAACATAAACGAACAAACGTTCACGAACAGATCATTGAATGTTCACGAACGTAAATGAACGAGAGCTTTGTTCATGTTCGTTCATTTAACTAAATAAACGAACACGAACGAACTTCTCACCGAACTATTCATGAAATATTCGTGAACTGTTCAGTTCGTTTACAGCCCTAATGGCAATATTTGCAACGTTATTAATTTTTTCTATTCTATGATCCACTCTGTAGTGTGGGACATTAAAATATTAGAAAGGGGGACGAAACACAGATTCTCATGGGCACATAATCAAGTGCATCTTTCATGCTTATGCTTAAAATCATTTTGTTACCATCTCCCATCATAATGCAGTTTTGCCTTTTATACAACTTTCTAACTAAATCATGTACTATTTAATAATTATAATGTGTAACAAAACTTAATTAATATATGTGAATGTTGACTTTAAACTCGATCTACACATTAGATCTTCTACAAACACGATTAGCAAGATATGAGAACTTTGCATGTCAAAAATATGAAGAAAAAAAAAAACTCTACAAATTAAAAACAACAAGAATATCCAATGATCTTGATAAATGTCATTTTTACTAGTATTATTTGTGTCCTTTTTCTGTTTTCCTTGCGTGGTTTCTTTTCTTTCTCCACAAGTAAACTTATTTTGTTAACCTATAATGTAACATGTAGTATTAATATTAAAGAATTCGATAGGGGTAACCGTTGAACCATACCACATAGGCACATAGTTTCGAAAACAACGATAGCTATAAAATAGATACTGGCGCTACTACTAGCAAGAACATTTCTAATGTAGCCCATAAAATTTGAATGCTTATTCTTTGTTCTCTTTGTATATGCTAGATATATATTAGAACAAGAGAGTTCTTGAAACAAAGGAAACACAATCCTTTTCGATCTTTTTATCTTGGTAGTAATTCAAACATTGCCTTACAAAACTAAAACTAAATAATGCATTTAGAGAATAGTACAACTATACAACAAAACAGAGAAGCAATATATTATAAGAGGCTACCCAACGCCCTCATCTCTGGGTTCGTCCACCTTCGAGGGACGAGTCCACACCATTGGGTGGGACTCGTCCATGAGTCTCGCCCGAGTGATTCGTTCCTTGAGGGACGAGTAGCGAGAATGCCTGTTATTTTTTTTTTAAATATTGCAACGGCTACATTTAGAGGTAGAAGACAAACAATTGCAAGTTTGAAAAGTTGGCAAAACAAGCCCCTTAACAGCCATTTTGACCAAAACAGGTTCCAAAAAGCGTCACTTTTAGTCCTTAACGGCTATTTTTTGTAACAATTAAACACATTTTATTATCAAAACACATTACAATAAAAAAGAAAACACATAATTAAAAAAGACCTTACATGATTTAAACACGAAATACATAATAACGATTCAATTACTCGTCATCATCTTTTATTGACATTTTCCCTAAGCCACAGTAAGCGCTTTTCGTAGGGGTGTTCATCAAACCGTGAAATCGTCAAAACCGGACCAAACCGGGGTACATGGATTGGTTTGGTCAGATTGAGTTGTTAAACTCTAGTTTGACGGTTTAAATTTTTAAAAACCGGGTTCTTTGGTCCGGTTATAGTTTGAACAAAGAACAAACCGTCAAAACCGGACCGGACCAAAATATTTTTTATATATTTAATATATTTAATTCACATATATATTAAATTTACTAAATATATTCTATGGGTATTTTATTTAACATTTACAAACTTAAGTAAAATGTTCAAAATATTATTAACAATCTTTTGGACTTTTGGTATTCTAAATATGATTTTAAAAACTTGGTAAATATACATATAATTTTAGACTTTTGGTATCTTAAGTATGATTTTAGTAACTCACTAACTATGTAAAAATATCTCGCACACATCATATAAATGCATATCTTCCCGGCCAAACGGAGCCGGCTTACATGGTTTGGTTTGGTCTGGTTTGACAACATAAATGGTCTGGTTTGGTTTGATATATTTTAAAACCGGAAATGTCGGTTTGGTTTGAGATTTAGTCAAAACCGGACCACGAACACCCCTAGCTTTTCGTCCAGCCATCACTTGTCGTGTTCATTTGACTTCCCAAGTGGTTTTCTCTTCCCCGCAATTGTCGTGGTACGATTCAGCCTAAGTGTATTGGTCACCCAACGTCTGACCGACCTTAAAAACATTATCGATCACCCTCTTGACCTTCTTGATCTCATCCTGCAGAAACAAAAAATATGTCTCTTCGTGCTTCAAAACCTTGCGGCATGGTGCTTGTATTGCCTCAACCTGTTACTCGCATTGTCGCCTTTTCTCCCGTAGGTAACCCATGACCCTAGAGAGGCCAGTTTGAAGGAGGGTATTCTCTTTTATATCAACCATGATTCGTGTTTTCATCTCATCTTCGGTTAGACGAGGTCGGTGAACATTCTTGTTTGATGATAAGGACGTCATTTGGTGATGAAACTGAATTGTGCTTTGGGTTGGTATTTATAAAGTGGCAATCCGACTAGCCGTTCAGGGACTGAACGTGTAAATGTTTTTGAATTTTTGGTTGTTTTAGTGACTAAAAGTGTAAATATTTTGAATTTTGAAAGTTGGAGGAGCGTCTTTTAGTTCACCTATAAATACTCCTTATTAGATATTTCTTCTCGAAACTCAAACAATAATGGCTTCTTCATCAAATGTCCCTAACCGAAAACCACCAATGACTGTTGATTAAGTGGATGACAGTATCATGGCTGATATCCTCGACCACCAATTGTTCAAAGAGGAACTTGTTGCAGTTATACGAAAACTAAGTCCGTAGAAACAATGGTGTCGAGAACAAAATCAGTTATATACAAACCGGGTATTGTACTGAAATTGAGTATCAATACTTTACTTATTTGCAGGGGAATATCGACAAGGTCCAAGTTGCTCTGGAGCAATTGAATGTGCAATTACCACCTTTGAGCATTTCATTATCATTGCTAAAGTAATTTGTGAGATGAAAAAAATAATATGTTGTAAGAACTAATATGTTGTAATGTTACTACCTTGTAATGTTTTTTTGTTTTTTTTGTTTTTTTTTTGTGCGCTCTTTTTTAATAAATTGTGTAATGTTTTATTTTTAATGAAGTGTTTTTTATTTGTGTATATTTTATTTTGTTATAATTTTGAAGGGTTAAAAGTGTAAAGTTTAAATAAAATGGTATAATTAAATAATTGGTGGGTCCAAGACTAGTCCTTTAGGGATGAATGTATTATGTGTGTTTTGGGAGGATTGGTCCTTAGAGTAGTTTTTGCTGATGTGTCACTGACAGGGACTAATTGATGTGCGTTTATTTTACGGGTCTTTAAATTTATATTGTTGTACAAGTAACTAACTTAAACAAAACCACACTTACGGGCAGCGAACTCGGTTGATGTAGTATAGTCTAGTGATAAGCTAGAGGATCGTTCGTAGGGACACGTTGCACTACTTAATCTAAGCCTATGTGTAATTCTAATCGTTGGGGGTTTGTCACGATTTCCTATTTTAATTAATTAACGACTAACAAGTAAATCTAAGCCACACCGCTAGTAGCGAGAGGCTTAATCTGAAAATAAGAAAGAATAGCAAATAACAGTAATTAAATTAAAATACTTGTTTGGACATCTCAGATCTCATGGTACGACCAAATACTTATTCTACTGGTTTGATTGACTTTTGGAAACTTCATCACGGCTCGGATTCTCGTTAGATTCACCTTGCCCAAGTTACTAGTGTTGTCCCTGGACTCACACTACCCTATAAACAAATTCTCGCTAGATTCATTGTTTAAGCATTAAGTGACCTAAAGTTTGTGTTACTAGTTCATCTTTTAGTTACCCGACTCTTAAGCCATGACCAGATATAATTTCCCCCGGTGACCACAGTGCTCATTTCCAAGTCAAAGGATCGCGTCTGGTATTGTCAAGCATCATGTTCAATTCACCCTAATTACTATGGTTCTGGATCCCTCGGTTACAAGTGAATCACTTTTTACTCCCAGTTAAATACCGACTAGTTGTTTTCTGACCTAGCATGTTAATCCTAGTGTATGACCATAGACAATCATCAGAATTAAATCAACATGTTCAGATATAAAACCAATAGCAACATGAACTACTAATAAACATGGATCTACGATGAACAGTAAAAATCACACTCCAACAGTAAACTAACAAACACAATAAAATAGTAAATGTCTACATGATCATATCGATTCCAAACAAGTATTCAGCCCTTAGCCTAGCATTATTAATGGAATAACAAAGTCTGAAAATATGAAAGACATAGTTCAAACAAAATAAGAGAAATAGAAAAGCTAGATCTAGACCGGGGATGAAGATCGGAAGGTGTTAGAGGCTCCAAAACCTTCTGGAAATTTGCAGGATCGACCTAGGGGTGTTGCTGGGCGGCTAGGGCTGCTGAATCGGCTCTCTCTTTAGGGTTTTGAGAGTTAGTTCGACTTATATAGAGGTGAAAGTCAGCTGCTGAATTAGACTGACCAGCCACGCTGGTGGGCTCACCAGCGGCGCTGGTTATGGGCTTTACTGGGCCAGCGACACTGGTGGTGTACCAGCGGCGCTGGTGGCTCCTGCTGCACCTCTCGTGTCTTCGTTCAGCTCCGAATCACTTCCTTGTGTCTTGTAATCTTCATAGGCTTCCTTCTTGAGTTACTTGATGCCATTTACCCTCTCTTGCATCTTCCATGAACCTGCATAAACTTACATTTCATTAAGTACCAAGGGTTCCGAAATATTAACTCATTTAGGCATAGAAATGAAGTCTTTCACTAGAGGTTTTTATCACAAAATGGACGCTTATCGCTAGTCATTAAGGGATGAGTCACTGGCATTGGGTAGCCTCTAAAAGGCTACCAATATATATATATGGTGATTCCATATTGATATCACTAATCACTAATTTTAATATACTATCATACTGTATAAACTTTATAACATATTATATATTGTATACTATCTTATCCACATTTACAGTAAATTTAGTACGGCTGGTGGTATCTTTGTCTATTCCATATTCATGAGCTATTCAATGTATATTATTTTGAAAAAAATTTGAAATAATTTTGACTAATAATAATACTATATATGCTTACAATCTTATTAAACCCATCGATATATAGAACGTGTTTTCAAACCAATTATTATATCTTATACCGGCATTGTTACAACTTACAGTTTATTCTTCCAGATATATTAGATGCCTAATCATTTGTGTATTATAGAGTAAACATGTGTTTATTTATTGTTTGTCAAAAGAACTTTCTTATTCAGCTTATATAAGAAGCGATTTTCATAATTTCATGAACCTAAATAGCATCAAAATTCATAAGTGGACTCAAATTACAAGCTGGACCAGATCATATGGAGTGGGCTTACTAGGTGGTCATCATAAATGCTGAGCACACAGTGGAAAGTGAATTGCTTGTTCTTAGAAGTTTAGAAGACAAAAGAGCCCAAGCCCAAATATGTTTTTTTTTTTTTTAATGGTCTTAATTAAAGTGTTTCAAACTTTCTAATTTAATACAAGCCTAAAATTCTAAATAATAACTCAGTTCAAACTTCAAAGACTTCAGGCCTATTGTTTGGAAATTAGGATTCTGATATTCTCATTCCCGTACTTTATGAAAGAAAGTTTTATAATTATGTTTGGGTGACTATGAAACGTACTATATATGTGATCATTTTTGTTTTTATGTAATTTCTTTGATAACTTTTTTTTTTTTTTTTTTGCTTATGAAAAAGAGAGAAACAACTATAAAGATCCATAAATTACTAACGGATTGTTTATGTATTTTGGTTACTGCACTATTTTTCTTTGACAACTTGATTAATTAGACGACTAGTTCTTGGTAATTATAGAGAAGAAAAAGACACTTATTTATATGTGGATGGAAGTCAAGTTTTGATTTTGACTGTTTTGTGTATGTATCATCAAATTCATTCATATTTTTATATAGATATTAAATAGATAATATAGCTAATACTACTTTAAATATATAATAAAACAATTAAAACTTATTTTACTTTATCTTTAAATTGATATCCTAAAAATATCATTCTTCATAATTAATTATACTAAGTATCTCCACTAATTAGAATTTAATTAACACTCCTCTTCTAACAAAACCTTTTTTTAAATTTTAAATCCATAATCCTAATCTAATATCCATTACGGTTTTTCTCACGGAGTCACAAATACACGATGTCGTTACCATCAACATCACCACCGCTCACCAGACATAGTTTAGCTGCTTTTTTTAATAGATACCGCCTAACAAGGATACCTTGCTAATATTAAGAAAATATATACTTTAAGTTTTAAAAATTAATAGGTTAAAAATAACATATCTTGACTAGTTTATAAAACAAACCATTTTTCCCTAGTTCTCAAATAATGAAATTTTTTACTTAAAGTACCTTTTTCTTATTACTTCTAATGTTTTAAAAATACCTTTAATAAAATAATTTATAAAATTTATTCATCAACTCTTAAAAAATTTATATCTCTCCTTTTAAATCAATTACTTTTGCATAAAAAAATACACCTACACTACTCGCGGCTATCATCGTCATTCACCGCATTCGCCGTCTTCAAACTTCGTTTTTCCTTCTAGTTTCACTGATGGATTAAATCTTTAAAATCACAACAATCTTGATTTAAAAAAATTAAAAACGTACAAGAAATGTATTCAAAACAAAACAGAAAAATGAAAAATCCACCCTCAGTTAGTCAGTTCTACCTAAACCACTTATCTCTCCTCACATACATCACTGTCAAAGTCTAACTAAAAGTCAACCTTCTTTATTACAAAGAATTCCCTCAAACTCCACTAATTGTAGAAAAATTCACCATTAGCAATAGACAAACAATATACACAATTAATTACAAATAGAATATCAACCAGAGCTTAACAAGAAATACAAATGGTGCGTTTGCCTGTCACCATATCAACCGAAGGCTGTTCTGGGTTTTCTTCTCCGACGAGTTTCCGAGATGGGTCTGACCGGAATATACTTCCCTTGCCGGAAAACGTCGGCGGTGATAAAGTTTATGTGGCAGTTGGAAAGTCAGTTGAAAAGGCAGTGTCTTTGTTTCATTGGACTTTTAGAAAGTTTAGAGATAGAGAAATTTGCATACTTCATGTTCATCAACCTTCTCCCTTGATTCCTACACTTTGTGAGTCAATCTTTCTTTTCCTTTTCCTTTTTTTTTTTTTAAATTAATACAAGTTGAATGAAACTTTTGTTAAAGTTATAGAAGTATGCTTAACGTTCTAATTAGTTAACTTTTGACATTTTAACCATTTAACTTGTCCTGTGTTTTAAATGATAAAATCTTTGGCCTTAAACTTTTACATTAATGTTTTGATTCTTCCGAACCCCTTAAATTGAGTGTTGGGTGGAGGTTTAACGGATTAAAACACCAACTCAATAAAGTTAACATTTTATCATTCAAAAGAAAAACTAAGTGGTAAAAACATATGCAAACTAGCAAGGCTTGGATTAAGTGGTTAAGAGACTAAGAGTCTTGTCTCTAGAGACAGAAGTCATGGTTTCATACTTACCCCTTGCAAGGTTGGAGGTAATTTTTTACCTTAGATTGGGGTAAGGCTGACTACATTTCAACCTCCTCAAGACGGTATTGGGAACCATAACATGTGGTAAAAACATGGGAAATGATACTAGTACCATACATTTTAATAGATCTACCATACTAATGCAACAACCACTTTTACATATTGTTGTAGTAGTTGTATTGTGTGGTAATATAATCAAAACCTATGGTGTATTTATCATCACCCTAAAAACATGTACTACTAAAATTTGGATCTTATCACTCAAAAATAAGTAGAATGACTAAACCATTTATCATTTATATATGTACAGTTATTTTTTCTCTTCCTGATTACTGATTTGTAATACTACCACTGTATTTCATATAGGAAAATTGATTAGTTATATCAAACCTTTCTTAGATGTTGTGGATTACATTGCTACATATTTAGATAACAAGTTGCTTGATTAAGTTGGGATTGTAGGAGTAACTAGTGTTTTTTGGTGCTAGAGAACTTTAGTTCTGCTTCTTAATTATACCCATGCATGAGAGTTAAATCTTAGGGGTGTTTGGGAATGCTTATTTTCTGCTTTTTTTTTTTAAGAAAGTAAGGATTAACAAATGCTCTTTGAAAAACTGTTTTTCTGCTTATTCAATAAGGAATAAGTGTCGTTTGTATAAGTACATGGTTATCTCCAGCATATAAGTGCTTATGAATAAGCAATCCCAAACACCCCCTTAGTAGTAGTTTAATACTTTGATATTGGAGGTCAAACTAACTATTTTTCAGGGTCAAAGTTGATACACTTTAGCTGTAAATTTGGCATTAAATCCTCTTTGTGTATAGTCTTTATCTTTGAAAGTCAAACTGTAGTGTTCCGTAGGAAAGGACTCTTGTTAACCGAAGCTATATATCAATCTTTGAATTACATAATCCTAAAAACTAGATAGTTTTAACTCATTGTACTTAACAATCAACATAATAGAATAAGGGGGAACTACACCCTCTAATTGACACACACACTAAGGTGTCTTTGTCATTACATCTCACCAACTGAAGTGTTTTCTTGCATTCTTCCCAAGTACGTTGGTTGTTGAACATGGAATATCAGATATAATCATCTAAAGATGCTAATAACTCATATAGTCATATCTACTTACACATATATTGTTTTTAATTCATCTCAGCAAATAAGAAGTTTTCTATTAACATGGTAAAATAATAAAGATCAATTACAACAAAATATGATAAAAAGGAATTTAAAACATTTTATTTGATGTATGTTTTTTTTAATGCAGTGGGAAAACTACCTGTGACTAAAGCTAACCCTGAGGTCGTGTATGAATATAGAAGAAAGGAGAAAGAAGAAATGCAGAAGCTTCTGCTTGATTACCTTGACCTTTGCACTCGTTCAAAGGTGTTTATTCCTTCTGAAATATCCGTAGTTTGTAGATTTTGTTTTTTTTATTACTTATGAGTACGAACTTTTTATGTGTAGGTTAAAGCTTGCGTCGTGACTACCGAAAATGACCAAGTTCGTAAAGGAATTGTGAATTTGATTAACGAATATAGCATACAAAAGCTTGTTATGGGAGCTTTACCAGAGACGTAAGTGTTCTATGGTTTCTTGAAATATTAAAAAATATTAAGTCTGATATTCAAAACTAGACATATTAAATCGTATATAGTTGGATGAAGGTGAAGAAAAACACTAGCAAATCAAGTTATGCTGCCAAAAATGCACCTCCATATTGTCAAATTTGGTTTGTAAACAAAGGTCAACTTCTTTACACTAAAGAACCTGCTGAGGAATATGATTCTTTACCACCATTGATATTTCAAGATTCCAATGCTTCAAGATCTCAATCTTTACGCTACCCCAACACTGAAAGGGAATTACAAGTTTACCATCGATCTAACTCAAGCACAAGTTTCATTGGTGGAAGTACAAGCATGGTGAGGAGGTCACAGTCAAATACGTCTTCAGATTCTGGGTACTCATCATCTTGTGAACTTGATCTGAGATCTGAAGAAGAAAGCTTATACAAACAGCTTGAAGAAATTAACATGGAAGCCAAAGCATCCAGGAATGAAGCATTTCAAGAGCTTCTAAAGCGGAAAAGGTTCGAAGCACAAGCTATTGAGGCACATAACAAGGTAGAGTATTATCCCACATCATCTATACATTAACATTTTTACTTATGAAATCAGATGAACTACTCTTGAAATTAAACGTGAAATGATTTTTTCAGTTGTCTTCATGGAAATGACGAGTGTAAACTTAATAAATACAGAGTACTAGAGATAGAACAATATTTTATTAAGATTAAGGCAAAATATTACCAACATTTCTAAATTGAGACATAATTGATTTGACTTTAAAAGTCAGCTTTTCCTTTGAATTGTTTAGGTAAAGGCTTATGAATCTGCTCATGCTAAAGAAGTTCAACTAAAAGAAGTAGCTGAAGATACACTAAACGTTGCAAAAAAAGAGTATGAACAACTCATGGAACGAAAAGAATTAACATCAAAAGAGCTGCAAAAGGCAATGAGAAACATAGCCGTCTTAGAGAGTCAGCTTCGAGAATCAAATCGTAGACGTGAAGAATCTGCCGAAGAATTAAAACTTATCTTAGCATCAATTGCAACTTTAAAGGTCGAAAAACTAACAGTTCAAAGACAACGCTTTGAAGCTGCAAATTGGCTCGATAGGTGGAAAGCTCGTGGACAACCCAAAGCAATATCTCATACGACAGAGAGATTAATGGAGTTTTCATTGTTGGATTTGGAAACTGCAACCTGCAATTTCTCCGAGAGCTTTAAAATTAAATGTGAAAGTCATGGCTGTTCGTTTTATAAAGGCGAAATGTCGACTAGGACAGTTATGATAAAGATACTACATCCAAATAATATGGAAGCACAATCAGAGTTCCAACTAGAGGTTATTCTTTCTCTCTCTCTCTCTCTCTCTCTCTCACACACACACACACACACACACACACATCATGCTTAGTTGAATTTCGTTGTTTGCAGGTTGAAGTGATCGGGAGACTGCAGCATAAGCATATCTTGAGTTTAATCGGCACATGTTCGGAAGCCTATGCCCTTGTTTACGAGTACATACCGTGTAGCTTGGAAAACCACTTTTCTAATAAAACCAACAATCATTTCATGTCCTGGAAAACCCGAACTCGAATCATTTCCGAAATAGCAAATGCCATTTTGTTCTTACACACTTCCAAGCCAAAAGCGATTCTACATGGCAATTTAAAACCGGAAAACATTGTTCTTGATTCCGAACTGCACTGTAAACTATGCAATTTCAGATTCTCTAAATTGGTCAATGAAGAAACATACCGTTGTCGCAGTTTCCGTCAGTATTCCGAACCAAATGGACCCTTCTCGTTTACTGAACCGGAGTTGCTTCAAACTGGAAACTTGACTACCAAATCTGATGTTTATTCTTTTGGGATGATCATCTTGTGGCTACTCACACATAGTCAGTCGGCTGGGTTAGCTAATGAAGTTAGAAAGGCCGTTTCAGATTCTAATTTAGCATCAGTTTTGGATGCATCAGCTGGTGAATGGCCTGGTTTTGTGGCTAAGCGGTTAGCAGACTTGGGCTTGCAATGCTGTGAGTCTGACCCTAGAGACAGGCCGGTGATCTCACCAGTTTTGGTTAAGGAACTTGAGCAGTTGTTTTTTCTTGAAGAGCGCCGAGTGCCATCATTCTTTTTATGTCCCATTTTACAGGTGAGTTCCAATCATTTGTAACTAAATATACTGAACTAATTTATGAAGTGCTTTCAAGTTTACTAAAAGTTGCAGGATTAATGGCCACTTTTTTTTTCTAGGAGATCATGCATGATCCTCAGTTGGCGGCCGATGGTTTCACTTATGAAGGGGAAGCGTTGCGTGCATGGTTGAAAAATGGACGGGAAACTTCTCCTATGACAAATTTAAAACTTAGCCACTTGGATCTTACTCCAAATCATTCTATTCGGGCTGCAATTCAAGACTGGCTGTGCAATCCTTGACTATACTTGACTTCTTATTGCATGTACCATTATAGAACATAGAAAACACAATAGTTCAAAAGAGGCAGTTAGCTCAAACACATTTGTACATGGTAAAGGTAATAAAAGATGGAGCATTTCCTCGGTCTTTCAATCCGTGTTATTGATGGCTGGACTTCCCGTAATACAGAGTGGCAAGATTGCTCTTGAATGGAAATGGAGCTTTAGGTTCAGGCATCAAACACTTTTCTCTTAGGAGCCGATTTTTGTTCGAACAGGACATAATTCCCAGGAGAAGCTGGAGCATATCAGAGCGTAAGATTTTACATCTTACCTCTCTGTTTACATTAAGAATCTGTACAGTACAAATTATTTATATAAGTGTTAACATAATGAATGTATATGTGTTCTGTATTTTTGCTTACATTAAAGTCAAATGGTCAATGGAATCAAACTTGGTGAGCTGATAAAATGACAAATCTCAACCTAATGTAGTAATGTGGAATAAAACTTGTCAAAAAAAAAGCGGCCCAATATCAAAATTGGTTTAACACATGTATTTCTATCCGGGCGTTGCCGTCGAGAAAAACAAAACTCTCTTAACAAAAGTTAAAAAACATTAAGTCGAAAAATAATATTTTGTGGGAAAAGTTAAGAAAATAAAAGTCATGGTCAAAAGTAAAGAAAATGTAACTTTGATAACAAAATTTAGAAACCAAAACTTATGTGGTAAAAAGTAAATAAAAGAAAACTTTCGGAGCGAGACTTAAAAAGACGTTATGTGGAAAAAAGTACAAAAGTTATGAAACTTAAACTTGAAAACCAAAGCTTCTCTGACGAAAGTTTAAAAAACAAAAGTTATGTGGCAAAAATTAAAAAAGAAAATGTAAAAAAAACGTTTTCATGACGAAAGTTTAATAAGTAAAAGTTATGTGGTAAAAATAAGTAAGAAATAAACTTTTGATGGAAAAAACTTAAAAACAAAAGTTATGTGGCAAAAAGGTAAAAAAAAGAGTAAAACTTTGGTAGGAAAGTAAAAAAAACTTAAACTTGAAAACAAACTTCATTAACTACTTTTTTTTGTAACTAAAAGTTTGAGCTCAACTTGAGAACTCGAAACTCAACTTGTGTTCGACTAAAGTTTTATTTTGAAGTTTGAGGTCACTTTATTAATCGACACTTTGTCTCAACACGATCAAGTTTAATACTATATTTCAAATCAAATTATACCCATGAGCTCCTTAACTTCAAGCTCTGACTTGATATTTGTGACTTCGACTCGATTAAGCTTAGCTCGCTTAGATTAAAACTATGCAAAAAATATTAATCTTTAAGGGTATAACCATAAATAGCAAAAGCTGGATAAAGCTTGCGAGTTTTTCAAGTAGGCTATCTAAGGCCCAAACCTGACTCAAAAGTCTACTCGAGCAGCTCAAGCTTGACTAGACTTAGAGTGAGTCAATATTAGATAATTTGCGAGTTGATATTAAATAACTCGCGAATTGTTTCGTCTCGTTTACACCCTTATTGATTTATAGTTTAAATGTCTTAACTAGTTATATTGGTTGAATGATTTATAATAATTTCAACTAGTGTTATACACGGTCGTTAGCTGGAGATAACATCCAATATGAACTTGAATGCAGATCATAAATTTCACATGTCAACAGTTACTATCAGGAGAAAAAAAAACATCATTAAACAATACTACGCATATCGTAAAACACAAAAGTTTGGTGCCGAAATAAAAAAAAAAGTTGCAAACCTTCTTGGAAGTAAAATAGGAAACTAAAAACACGCACGGGCCCGCTAGAATAAAAAACTAAAACTGTAGCACCATGTATGCTTAAATATAAAAGTTAATGGTAAAAGTGATAACCAAAACAAAGATGAAAACTGTGAAAACCATTATTTCTCATCCTTCTTTCTCTATTTTAGTTTGGTTATTTAAATATTTAATTTTCAGTTTTTAATTTTTGATTTTATTATTTTCTTAATAAAAACCCATTCTACAAACAAATTTTGAAAAAATTAAAAAATTATATGATTATATGTTGAAAGCGGGTTGATACGGTACGGGCGTTGCCCTTATTCGATCTAATGGGGTTTTCACTGGACGCATCTGAAAATGGTATGGATTTGATGGGCGGTAATTCAAGAAATAGTGATGGTTGGATATGGTATTGGCGTAGCTCTTAGCTACACGGGGTCCACTTTTAGAGATAGTTTTTTTTACTGGTTCTCACAGTTTTTACCCTTACTTCGGTTCTCAATTCACTATATCTCCTATCTATAATTCATAATATATACAATTATAATCTGTTACTCTGTTAGGATACCATTTTAAGGATTGTCGACTTGAAATCAATTGATTTGTTCTAGAATCGTTGACTAAAAGATTTGGATTCCTTCCCATATTAGAAGTGTTAATTGGACCTTGAGAACAACCAAATTTCATAATATATACAACTATAGTCTGTTTGGATACCATTTTAAGGATTGTCGACTTGAAATCAATTGATTTATTCTAGAATCGTTGACTAAAAGATTCGGATTCCTTCCCATATATGAAGTGTTAATTGGACCTTGAGAACAACCAAATAAAATCATAGATGATTGATTTAGACTGATCTTATTCCAACCTTTTTGCATGTTGGATCAAATAATGGATATCATTCGTGTTTAGAATTATTGCAACATGTTGAAATCGTTACAATTAACTAATAGCCTAAACCAAGACCTTCTATTGTAGTAACTATGCCTAACTTTTAATCCACTAAATATACTTAAAGCATACAATTTTGATTTTATAAAACATTGCCATACATAGCAGATACAAATTACGTTACAACAAAATACAACACTTTTAATTATTCTTATGAATAATGATCTAGAATATTTTCAAACTACAGTAAAACCTCTATAAATTAATACTCGATAAATTAATAATCTCGATAAAACTAATAATTTGTCCGGTCCCAACTTGAGATCAGTACAAAATTTGACACCAATTAATAAAATAATAAGATAATAACTTTTTTGAAACCCCAAGGTAAAAATATAGGTCCCATCAAAACTATAAATTAATAATTTCTTAAATATTCCAAAATTTTAATATTGTTTAGTAAAAAATGAATCTATATTCACTTGTTTTTTTTAAACTTTATATCTATGTTGAATATATATTTAAATTTTTACATTGCACTTAATAGTTGAGACATTGTCGCAACAAAAAGTTGTGAGGAATTGTTAGCCGCTTATAATTTTTCTTTCCGAGTGATCGATTTCAAAAACTACTGTATTATCCTCACCTTCACCGTCAACTAGATTTTGAATAGTATCTATCAAAAATTTTTCAATGCTTTGAATTTCAAAACATTCATTATTTTCACCCGGATAATCACGCAACTCATTCACATCCGTTTTGTGCTAATAATGCATACCCGTAATCAAGCTCTCAAGCTCACGAATGTCTTCTTCATAGTTTACATGTTTAAATTACTTGAGCCGATAAAATTCATGGAACGAATTTTATCGTGTTGAAAGCAATTTGTTTTGGACTTTTGTGTCATTTAACATGTGAATGTACATTGGATATGAAAATTATAAAAGTGATACATGAACCTCTTTAAATTTATTATTCATTAATTTATCGATATAATAATATCTCGATAATTTAATAAAATATCTCGGTCCCAACATTATTAATTTATAGAGGTTTTACTGTATATGGTTTTATGCACTATATATTTTAGCAATGTGTTTGAACAATGCAGTGAAAATAAGTCATTTATACAGATAGTGTTGACAATTATTAAAAATGGTTTTCTCGTATGCATTATAGTGTCAATCAGTTAATTTCTCGAAGTATGTCATTATTTTTCAATAATTGATGCTATATGTATATTTTAAAATCTAAAAAAGTTTATTTAAATGATAATATTATTTAATTTAGTGAATAAAAAAGATGGGTAATTTGAATAAACATGGTTAGAAAATATTTTGAAGATATATTAAGTAGATATAGTGTGTGAGTTGAAAAGTTAAAAGTAAAAAAAAAAAAAAATTTGACTTGTTTTACAAGAAAATAAGATAAATAAAATAGAATTATAGATAGATGTATTAAATGTACCTAGTTTAATATAAAAGAAATGATTTATATATATAAAAAGATAATTTTTCTTATCTCAAGTTTAGTACAACAACAACAAGAACAACAAAATCTCGATAAAAGAGGGGTTTGAAGAAAGTATAATGTATACAGCTTTATTTCTACCAAGAGGTAATTAGACTGTTTTAGAAAAGACCTGGACTTATTCATATTTAGTATGTACTATCATGCTTGCTAACACTTTTTACATAAACTAATTTTATATAAATGAGAAAAAAAATTAATTATTATGAATAGTTTTTAAAAAAAAGATAGGAATCATTCTCTATATGAACAATAAACTAAAAAATAAAGCAAATAAAACCATTAAAAAAAATATTAATAAGCCAAATCAAAAATAAAGATAGACGAATTCAAAACAATCTTAAATAAAAGCAATATGATAAACCAGTTATAAAGTTCTACATATTAAAATACATACCTTTTAATTATAAAAAAAAAAAACAAACTAGTAGGTAGTTACACATCTAATTATCAGTTTGTTTCATTGTTTATATTCACGCCCATTGTTATTATTGTAATTGATATATAAAAATTATAACATTTATGTTGAAAGTTTATATAAATGGGACATGCGAATTAACCAAAATTGACTTAATAAATTAAATCATCATCAACCCTTAATATTAAATTACACCATTAGTCCATTATATTTGAAAATATCTCTACAAACCTTTAAATCAAATACTTTTACATACACCAATAGATGTCGCCACCACCGTCATCGTCGTCTCGCCGCCGCATTGTGTGGGTACCATCTCGTTGTAATTGATTAAAAACTTTTGTTAAATATATGAAAAGTATAATGAAAAGTAAGTCAACCATGAAGCATCTCTTTACTTTCGTCACCACGTGTTTCAGACGTTTAGCCACACGGCTCGTTTGAGTTGTTTGACCACCAAAATTGAAAGTCATTGTCCTGTCCTTGTTGGCATTTGATTCATTTCATCATA
Source organism: Erigeron canadensis (assembly GCF_010389155.1). NCBI lineage: Eukaryota > Viridiplantae > Streptophyta > Magnoliopsida > Asterales > Asteraceae > Erigeron > Erigeron canadensis. The sequence goes on from NC_057763.1 coordinate 3,271,516, forward strand.
TGATACATTTCAATATTTTGATTTTTGACACTTGAAAACAACATCCCTGATCCATCTATCCAAAACATTCTGGTAATTTGACCAAGCCTCTTTCGTGTTTTCATATAAATACTATCTTCCATTGCCTTTTTATTCAATATCTATATAATTGAAACGTTTGATACTAATATATACGAGTAGTTACTTTCTTATAATTGAAATAATTATAAGTGAATTTGTAAAAGAAGATTTAAAATAGCGATTTTCATACGGGTTTGTTTTGGGTTTTTGCCTAATACCTCTCGTACTTTGCCTATTGTTCATTCCAAGACAACCTTTTTTTTTCATATTAAGTCATTAAAAATTATCAAATTGTTCGATCCAAATCATTCAAGTATTGGAAAAACCAGATAACTGCCTATGTCATCTAGATTAGACAATTTGACAACCATTCAATAAAATTATACAATAGAAGGGAAACACGAAAAATTCATAGGAGTTTAGATGAAAAGCCTTTTATATATCGACAGTTCCAAAGCCTATTACTAACATATTAATATTAACCATATAGAAGTTTTATATTACATGTTTTATATCTTAGTAACACTTAAATGTTCTAACCATATAATAGTTTTATATATGTAATTAAATCCCTTGTACCTGGAAAAATGTAAAGCAATCATAGAATATTACACACGAACAAATTTATTTATTTATTTAATCTATTTCAAAATACTACCAATGTTAAAAGACTGATAGTATTATCTAGTGTGTTTCATAATCAATGTTTTTTTTTTGTTTTTTTAACAACAATTGTGAACTTGCCAACAAAAATTGAATCCAAACACTCACTTTCCAATATTTAAACAGAAAGATTGAGTGAATCATATGTATTTATAACCTTTATACAATACAAACTTCTTACAAAAAACAGGTAGTTTATTATCATATTTGCAATTCTGGTATATGACAGCTTCATATTAATGAACATGAAACAACAATTTTACACCTTTACAAAACCTCACAGAATAAGAAAGATCGAAAAATTGGGCATGAGTCGAGTTGGTGCACTGTATCTAGCTATTTTCATGTAAGGAAACCAATTTTATTTGTGGGTTTCTATCTTTACTCTGTGTGTTGATTACACACACGATCTCCATATCCTTCCTTCGAGTGAAATAACAATGATCGAAACGTCATCATGGTAGCGCCTTCGATCCCCTTGTGGTATTTCCAACAACTCATGAAAATCAATACCTGTAAAGAACAAAAAAAAAGTTTGTTAGTTGATAAGTACTACAAATTACAAGAACCGGCGATTCTAGACAAATATGAAAGCATTAAACAACAAATCTTTCACGGTAGAGGTGTTTTTTTTTTTTTTTCCGTTTGAAAACTAAGTGAGAAGGAAGGATATAAAAGTGAAAAACTCGTTTTTGAACTCAATGACGTACCAGCTTTCTTGGCTGCACGAAGTAGAACTTCTTCTACTAAATGCTGAGCAGGATCACCTTCAGGTGACCATTGAATAAAAAGCTCTACTTCAGAGACAGCCTCCTCGTTTGTAAAGTATTGATAAAGTCCATCTGAAGATAATATCAAGAACCGGTCTCTTGGGCCTAGTTTGTGATGGTGAAGGTAAGGGTGACAATTTATATATGGAGCAGTTCCCACATAATCAATCCTGAACATTTCTAGTAATGCATTGTTCCATTTGGGCTGGAATAAGTAAAGAAACAAAAGACTTTAGTATCAAAAATCACATCAAGTGGAATCATTAAAGTTTATGCATAGACTGCATCTGAAGATAAGATGATGCCATCTCACAAAATATGCACAAAAGAACTATGACCGGCAAGAAGGACAAAACATGGCCAAGTTGTAGAAATGTAAGGTAACTCGCAATACTTGGCACTTCCTGATTATAGCAAATAGCAGTGTAATATTCACTTGAAAAATGGCACTTGATTGCAATGAACAGTCAAGTTCGATGATTCAAAAAGTTGGTCACTTTGAGTTAAAGTTTATACTTGGGCACAAAAGTGAAAGGTCGATATGAAATCCGACCACGCCAAAAATAGAAAAGGTAACTTACTTTCTATCAATCCAAAAAGAGTAACCAAGGTATAATTCCTAAATACTATCCAATCTATCAAGTATTCCAACACATAGAAGAATCTACTTTCACCAAAAGACCAACAGGAATCAATCCCACATTGCTTTTTTATGATCAATTTGAAATAATGTTTCTTAATTACCTGCTTAAGAAAACCAGCACCAAATGCGCGAGTAACCTTTAGCGACCCCTTGACACGATCATTCATCACTGCACAAGCATCGTCAGGGTGCTCACTCTTTACTCTTTGAACTTCCTGCAAAATTTTAAAAAAGTTCTACTGTTAATATCCAACAAATATAAACTATAAAAGGTGAAAACTTGAATCATTTGACATTATATTCCTTGCATTTACCTCTTCAATGGAGGTACTATGATCTATGCTAAGCTGACAAGCAGTTAAACTAGAATTTGTAGTGGCAATATCAGCCTCAAAAACCTCAAGATCATACCATGTTTCTTCATTAATCTTCTCTAAATCTTGTCCCCAAATATCCGGCTCGGATTTCTGAGCTAGAACCGCCCGACTATCACCAACATTCATCACATAAACATCCTCTCCTTTCATTAACATAACAAGAACACATGACCCCATCAAAGCCAATTCAGGATTCTCAACAAGCATTTGATCAGCTATATCCAAAAAACCCTCCTCAGTTTTCTTTAGTCCTTGTGACAAAGCTTTCAAAACATCCGAAGGATTAATAGAATTCGACCCGTTTGTATTCATATGTTCCCTTAACCTCCTATCAAGTTCCAATCTTTCACGATCAAATTCACACTTCCATCTCCTCTGATTCTCCTCCCTTTTCTTCGCCGCCCCACGCTTCCTAATCTTACCTTTCTTTTTCCTTAAATTAATCTCAAAATCCTCATTTACACTTGGGTAACTCTCTAGTTCATAATCATGTAACGAATTCTTTCGCGGTTCGTTATTAGTACTATTCAAGTCCACAACGTCTAATGACTCTACCAAAGTACTATTATTATCGTTATTATTAGATACATCATTTTGATTATCATTATCATCATCCCATAACAATCCTTTGAGTTCTTTATAAACATTTGAATACATATGAGATACTAAATAATCAGGTGCATCAGGACCATTAAACCCATCATAAATCCCAACAAAAACCCACCCGTGTTCCTCCGAAACAACGACATGAACCCGATCCTCCCCTGCTTTCCCCTGAGCCCATTGCAAATTCTGACCCTGACCCAAACACTCATCATCATCTAAATAACTCCCTTCACTACTTAAATTAATACTACTTACAGTCAATTCATTAACTTTCTCATTCCCACCCTCAACCCAATCATTATCTTTCACAAATCCAACATTTTTACTAATTGGGGCAACGCTCGAATTCGAGCCCTGCCCACGGGCTGATATCGTAAAAGTTTTCGATATCGCCCGTTTAATCCCCCTGATCAAGTTTCGTTTTCTTGATCGGTTTCTATACCCACCATAGCCACTGTGAGAATAACTTCTCTGGAAATGATCAAGCGGGCCCGAAAACAGGGGACCTGATAGGAATCCCCTGTCAATCGGGCCCGAAAGAAAAGGGTTATCAATTGGGCCCGAAAACGCACCTGGGCCAGGTAAAGGACCCGAATTTATTGAGTTTCTAGGTAAAGGATGAAGTGGGCCTGAAGTAAAAGAAGTAGAACTTTCAATAGCTGAAGCTTTATCAATTATATTATAAGAATAAACATCAAGAAAAGATGTAGACAGAGGAGTTGAAGTATTGGCTGAAACAGAGGCGCCGGAGATTGACTTAAACGTCGTCGTTTCATCAGCTGAGTGGACTTTTGATGAAGAAAGCTGAGATGGGTCGGGTCGGCGGTAGATAAAAGAATGACCCAGATCGTCAACTGGGTCAGAGATGATGTCGGCGGTGAGGTGTTTACGACGGTGGATGATGTCGGGTCCGGTGAAACAAACGGTCAATTTTCCGACGCCGTTTCCCATGATGAAAACAATAAATTAATCAATTATAATAATAAGAAGAAGAGAAATGATAATTTATAATAAAAGAGTGGTTTCCATGGAAATAAAATGAGGGAGTGATTATTATTATTATTAAGAAAATAATTAGTTGGGAGAGAAGAATAATGTTTGTGTGTTGAATAAAAGGGAGAAGGTTGAAGTGGTGATGATGGTGGGATGTGAGAGAGAAGGATAGAAGGGTTGACTATTTTGGGCGGAGGTTTTTAAAAACTTTTATTATAATAAAAAAGGACAAATTTCAACAAATCCATGGTATTTCTTTCACATAGTGATGTATCAATATTTTAAGAAATTTTGCAATGAGAAAATGGAAAGTTATAGTACAGAGTACTACACTACTACTCATTATTTGTACATTAACCAATTGTCATTGTGATACGGTTTTGTTATGTTATTCTATCTGAGTTGAACCAACTTAATAATTAAAAAGATAAAAGTATAAAAATCCAAGAAATAACTCAAAGAAAATAAATAATATTTGTACGAAAAAACTAAAAAAACTTAATAAAAAAGTTTGTAATATCTAATACATACTTTTAGTTTGTGCAATAACACAAAATAAAAAACAAAATATTGAGTAAAAGTTTTCAATATATTAGTCGTTAACACAAAAACCGAAAAAAATAACTCCAAGATATGGCAAAATTTATATAGTGATGCGGGGTATAAGATGTACTAATAAAATAAGCAAAAGAAAAAAATTGTGCAAGAAAAACCAAAAGGAAAAAAAAAAATTCAAACGAAATCCGATATGGAAAAATTCAAATAGAAACGCGGAGTGTAGGTGGACCAATAGAATAGTACCACGTGGTGGTGGCACTGTTCATTATCAAATATGTTTTTCCGTTAATGTTTTTCGGTTAGTCATTTAAGGGGGATGACAACCCACCTCCCACTCACTTTTTCACCACTCACTTTTAATCAATCATATTATGTCACCTCAACTCTACCACTCACTCACCACTCATCCAAATTTTGTTGGCATCCGACCACTTAATCCACCATTCACTACTATTTAATAAAAAGTAAACTTAAAAACAAAAATAAAATCAAATCATATGTTATGATTGGAAGGAAATGGATTATGGAGTGCGTGGTCTGACCACTCATTTTGACGCCACCACTCGTGGTGGGGGTTGGTGGCGTGTTCCAACGTGGTGTTACGCCCACCACTCGTCCATAATCCATCCAATGCCAACCCCCTTAAGGACATCTGAAACTTTGGATTAATTATCATCTTTAAATCTTAACTCTTGGATTTAATTCAAGGATTGAGATATTCATGACTTTCTCAAGTTTAAAACAACTTAAGGAGATCATTTCCCAATAAATTAACGTATCCATCATTACTCTTCATGTATACGATGCAACTGTTATTGAGGATTATGTAACGGGACTTGAATACGTTTTTCTAAAATAAGAATCTAATATTTTAATCATTTTTCTATTAAACTCGGGTCAATATGTCAGACTGAATTAAAATAATATATTCGTTTAGGAAAGTGATGAACCGGAACACTCTTGTAAAAATACGGATAGAGATCTTCTAAAATTATATTAACTTAATAGGTGTAGTTGTGCAATCCTTAATCATTATATTGAAATCAATGGTTAAAATTTGTTCTTAACCGTGATTTTAAAATTGATATAACTTTAGAAGATCTCTATCCTAAGAATATACTACACTTAATTAACGTGTAATCTTGGCGATAGTTAATGGGATAAGTGACATATTATGAGATATTTGGTGATTAGTCAAAAGAATTTTTTTAATGTATATCAACTTACAGTGTTTATTAAATGATTAAATAAATAGAAAAATATTAGAAGGGTTTTGTTTTTTAGGCAAATTATATCTATTTGTCTTCTACAATTTGATGATGATAAGAAACGAAGATTATAATTTTGATATAGGGGTGGTTGGATCGGGGACAAGTTGGTAGTATAAGGACGAAGAAATACAGCTATAGTGCTTTAGGTGGCTTGACCCTCATAAACATGTCTTGTACTTTTCCTTATAAAAAATAAACTGTATAGTCATATGATTGCACTTTTATATTTCTAGTCTAGTCTATATTTTAATAAAGTATCTATATTATGACAAATTACATCATTTTGCTAATTAAGCTAATACATAGAAAAACTAAATGATACATATACTATAGACGAATATTCGCATTATGTGTAAACGATGATAGTAGCGGTGGCGTAATGGTGATGGAGACGTGGTAATGGTTGACTGGCGGAGGCGACAAGTGTTGTAAGTTATTAATATAACAGGGTATTGTAGTTATTTTAGGATTTACAAGGTAGATATTGTAAATTACTTTTATTAAGGATATATTAGGTGGTATTAATAGGCTAATGAATAATGTTAGTAATGATAGACTAGTTGAAAGGAATGGGCCAATGGGGTGTCAATTTCCTTATAGTAGTCATCTACAATAAATGTATAAATTTTTATGCATAGAATACAACTCCATGATGCAAGTATTGTTGTAGATAGCAAAATTATGTTGTAGGAATATCATTTCCCTTTCCTTTATAAGAGAGGATAATCTTGATCATTGCATTAAAGTCAAGATGTTTCCAACTTGAAGTGATTTCTTTCCTTGTTTTATATATGAGCAAGTATATATATATATATATATATATATATATAGGGTAACACTCCGGTAAGAACACTCTTAAAATAAGAACGGTGAGAACACTTAAAAACATCATTTTGATGCATTAAAAGTCCATAAACTAACATAGTGCATAACTAATTATAATTATTTAAGTGTTTAACAACATATTGATCCGTCATAATCGAAAAATTCACGTTTTTTGTTGGATGCATCATTTTGATGAATATGCATCCAAGATGGATGCACAAAACAAAAAACATGATTTTCTCGATTTTGATAGACCAATTTGTTGTTAAACACTTAAATAATGATAATTAGTTATACACTATGTTAGTTTTATGGACTTTTAATGCATCAAAATGTAGTTTTAAGTGTTCTCATTTTAAGACTGTTCTTATTTGATTGCCCCCTATATATGAAAAAAGTGAAGGTGATGCTGTTATGCAACCAAGTTGGGTGAAATCCTCTCACAAACTAATTTTTTAATATTTCTTGATTAATGAACAAATGTTTAGGCCCCTATGAATTTCATGGATTAAAAAACAATATGTGAGTGTTATACACCTAAACTTAGGTACCTAACAGTCTTATATTCTGATCCTCCACACACACACACACATATATATATATAGAACAGGCTTAACAACCAACAACTATTCTTAAAACGATTAAGTTTGAATTATAGCTCAATTTGTTTGAGCCAAATGTTATTTAACTCGAACTCAAACTCGAGTTCAAAAATTGAGCTTCAAATATCAGAAGAGTTTGAGTTTTAAAAAATGTGGCTCGAACTCTTGTAAAGCATTCGAGTCTTGCAATTTATATGGATATATGTGTGTGTATGTGTGTATTTTAGTTCATTATACACTAAAGATGAATAGTTATTTATTATCTAACGAACAACACATTTTTGTGGACTTTTTTTTATATGAAGGTCGAGTATTGCAATTTTTTTATATAACTTTTATATATATATATGTGTGTGTGTATTTTATTTCACTATGTACACTAAATATGAATAGTTATTTATTATTTAACAAGCAACATATTTTGTGGACATTTTTTTATATAGAGGTCAAGTATTATATAATTTATTTTCAATATATTTGTCTGGATTGGATTTTGACTTATAATATAATAAATTTTTTTGACAAACTTTAGGTATTCATAGACTTTTTTTTATGTGTATTTAAAAAAAATATCGAGCTTTTCTGAACTTGAGATTTTTAAAGTCTTATTCTAGTCGGGTTTGTGCTTGAATGAAAAAAAAAAATCTTTAACATCTTGAGTCAAGCTCGATCCTAGCACAAGTTTTTTGGGTCGAGCTCAAGCCACGTCAAGTTTGAACTCGGATTGACTCGTTGACAACACTAATTAGCATATCAGAGGAACACACATTTCCAGTTGTTGCTTTCATTCTTTTTCAAATTAGATTAATTTGAATTAGTAGATTTAGTGTTGTAAAACTCGGCCAATTTGGCCAAGAACTTGGACTCGAACTCGTTCACAGGTTGCATCCGGCTTAGTCTAAAAACCGATCAACATTCAAGACTCGAGACAACTTGAGTCAAACTCGGTTGAGTTGGTCAAAACTCAGGCAACTAGGTTAAGACCCGTCTGACTAGAGCCAAAACTCAGGTAAACTTTGATTTTTTTAAAAAACTTTTTTTTAAATATAATCCTTAAACAATTAAGCTTATAATTTGGAGTATTATGTTAATGTTTTCAAATAATTAAGTTCTAAGTTTGATGTTTACTATATATATTTTAAAAAATCACAATTTTTCTATATGAAAACGTAATGCAAGTACCAGCAGAGCAGGACTTCTTTATTATATATTTATATCACCCTCACCCGTCATCCAACATGGTTCGCACCAGCCCGATTTCTACCCAAGTTTTCAAAAACTTCTTATTCTCCCCCTTGATGTACGTGTGGTGATAATGAAGTGAGTGTGATGATATTAAGAGAAGTTGTGTTAGAAGGCTTTTTTAGGGTAATGTAGGCATAGTTGTCAACTCGTAACTTTTAACTCGACTTGAAAACATGATTTTTTGACTCATAACTCATAACGTTACTCGACTTGTAAGAGTCGAGACATTTTTAAATACTACATAATATAATATGATTATATATATGTGATGTCTTTATAAACAATATATAAGTTCGTTATTTTAATAAATTTACCAAAATATTACATATTCAATAGTTTTGTGGTTTTGGGACATAAACTTACAATTTATGTCCAAATTCGCAATAAAGTGATCAAAACTACCTAAAAAAACACACAAAATCATGTAGCAAGTAAAGTAATATGTAATATATAACTATAATATCAAACTACAATGATTATAAGTTTGCGTCTCGTGACTCGGTCCAAGTTCACACAACGACTCGTAAGAGTTTAGACAAAAACGAGTCACTTAATGAGTCGACTCGTTTTTGATGTAAATCGACTCGACGCGTAAAAGTCGACTCATGACTCGTAAGAGTTTAACAACTATAAGTAACCTATTGTAGTTTTCGAAATAATTTTTGCAGTTATGTCTGTTTATAGACTTCCAGGCTGGTTTGGTTTAGTTTTGAGTTTTCACCAAATCTTAAACCAAATAGACATCTCCGGGTTCAATATATATCAAATCAACCAAGTATTTTCTGTGTATGCCTCTTTTCGTTTGGTCGATTAATGGTTTCGAGTCTCTTTTTACGCTTTCATTTATTTCTATATATTTTCTGTGTATGCCTCTTTTCGTGTCAAGAAGAAGCAAAACAGACCCTCAAATTTACATCACTTATGTCCCTTATAAAGTTATGAGGTTTGATTTTAAACTAGAAGCCATAACAATTATTATTATTATTATTATTTTGAACGGCGGGTGGGAATGTCGTTTCATTGAGCTGAGCAGTGACATCCAAACGGGCAGTAAGCTCAGGGTTCGAGGTGCATTACACGGCTGGTATCCCAAAAAGGGGCCCATTTTACGCTAAAGAGAACGACCTTACCACCCACCGTTCAAAATAATAATAATAATAATAATAATAATAATAATAATAATAATAATAATAATAATTGTTATAACTTGTGATTTTTTAAGGTTTCTAATGATATTAAATTTAATTGGTAACTTACAATATTTTCTAAACTTGTATTAGTGTTGCTGGGCTAGTTCTCATTTTTTTTCGTATGCTTAATTCAATTTTCGAGTTTTGTTAAAGTCCGGTCCAGTTTTTACAGATTTTCCTTAGCACAAATCATAACCGGACCAAATGACCCGGTTTATTCAAAACTTAAACTGTCATACCAAACTTTAAAAACTTTATCCGACCAAACCAACCCAAATACTTCGGTTTGGCCAGTTTAAAGGGATTAATGAATACCCTAGTTGCAGTGATTATATGATTGCTTTGTTTCTAATGTGATAATTCTGTTTTGGTGTGATAATGTGATGCATTGAGCATGCTCTTAGGACGTCTATATGTTATCATAAATTGTCATGACTCATGACTTTAAAGTGATATTGCATTACTAGTTTGATTACTACGCCATTGATGAACTTTGTTTACACCGATGTAAAAATAAAAACTCGATCCTTTGACAATGTATATGTGGACTGGAAATACATCAAAACAACAATTTATCTTTAAAAAAAAGTTACTAATTATTATATGTTGCCATGCGTTTAGTTAAAGGTTTATAATACGAGAACTAAGCTTATAACCTCTACATGATAAAGCTATCTTGAAAGTTATCATGGTCCTATTAAACACCAAAAATGTTTTAAAAGATATATATGACAATATGAGGGCTCGAGATCCCAATGGTAAAGTATGTCGCTGCTCGTTGTTTTGGCACATTATATTTACCACATCATTTTTAGAACTGGTTTCCAACTGAGAAATAAGGTAGACTCGCACACCCCATCTTAAAAAAGTGGTAGAAGTTAAAGTGATAAGAGGCTGCTAATGGTGTCACCGAATTGAAGTATAGCGTGACGACGAGGAACTGATCGATATTCTCCGTTTGGAGTCCAATTTTATATATGTTTCCACATTGTTTTAGACCATTTATGTTATGTTTTATAGATATTCATACCTTTATTTCAATGCATTATGGACTTAAAGTATGTACAAGTGGTTTGATGTTCGTAAGAGGTTTTATGGAAGAAAATGGCTAAATACGGTATAAGATGCGACGCTTGTGAATGCTTCCGGATGAATTCCAAGGATGTTTAAATGAATAAAATAAGGGTGTCAATGTCTAACCGCCGTTACAAATTGTTAATGGTCGTTACGAAGATCAAGGGAATTATATGGCTGCTGTAACGGCAAATACAAATCTTATAACGGGAGTTACAAGCTGCCTCTTAACGGCCGTTAGTTTCTAGACGAGATTTGCACATATTTGTCAGTTAGCCCATGCAACGGCTATTACACATCATTAACAACCGTTAGTTGTTGAATTCATAAATATACTCTTATTTATTCATTGAGGACAGATCTGGCACATTTTTTAGCACTTAATTATAAACCCTAGAAACACCAAGAATGAAGGGGGGGCTCTTATAGGTCGATATTCTGTTATCTATTTGTTCAAGAATATCAATTTTTATTCAATAATTCATTATTGCTTTTCGAATTATCGAGATTGTCGGTACAATATGATTTCTTTTAATATTATTTATGTTTTCTTGGTTATTATGAGTGGCTAAATCTTCTTTCCACCCACTTGGACACGTAAACATGTCGTAGGATTGTTATTTTGTTATTCACAATTGTTGAACAAGGTTTTATGTTTAATCGAAGATCCATATTTAATTGAGTTTTCTATATTGTTTTTAATCTTGTATATTGATCGATTAGTAATTGCTTATAGAAGTTCGAGAGAAATCTATTTGATTGTTAATTGATTAATGAAATGATTAATCGGTATTTTATTAATCTAAATTTGTTGGAGTTCGAGAGAAACTAGCGATAGGGGGCAATTAAACTTATATGAATGTGTTAATCGTTTATGATTGAGAGATCTAATTAGGTGATTAATAAGAAGTTCGAGAGAAAGCTTTACGATATTAAATCGTAAAACTAGCTTATGACTTAATGCTTACTTGTTTGAGTAAAACTTATTCGCGAGAGCGATAACTATACTTTTTGCAATTAAAGACTTAAGTATACCGATAGTTCATCTTAATTATCTATTAAGTTGTTCAACATTGCGAGTTATATTGTGAAAATCTGATGGACATGTGAACTATTCCAAGTGGGTGTAACTTTAAATATTATTGTTTCAAACAAAAACACTCTTTTCGACTAATCCTGTGGGATTACTAACTGATTTAAATTATTTCAATGTGACAATTCAGTCACAAAACCCCCCATTTTTACTTGAACTGCTTCATTTAAAAAATTACTTTACTTTAGTCTTTGTGATCGACCTCATATTTACCAAGCTAACTATACTGCATACGAACAGATTCACTGCTTGTAAGTGTTGTAGTCAGTCGCTAGGTGATTCGTGTTTATAAATTTTAAGACTCGATTTCACATATCAAGTTTTTGGTACCCCCACACTTAAGCATTGATTATTCTCAAGCAATTTCAAATTTCAAAATATTAATTAGCTTGGTACATCCACTCGGATAAACATGTCAGTAATAAAAAAGAAGCTAAACCGTGAATGAAAATGATAAGAAATGGTTAAGTAATTTTAATCTTAAATGAAAACTGGAGTGTTTGACAATACCGGAACGATTAACAAGCCTCAATAACACGACTAAGCACTAATCAATCGAAACAATAATGATATATCATCTATCCTACTATTGGGGTTGAATATATGAATATTCACTCAAGGCTTAGTTGTGATGCATAATCTTTTACCATAGGCTTGTTCCAAAATAATTTCTGCACCGACGTGGCATAAGCACCAGGACAACCATCAGAAGAGGTCTTTAAAGGGTTGTAATGAACTCTAGAGGCTAAACAGGGTACTTAAAAGGGTATGGAAATTCGAGATATCAATTGGTGTTAAAAGGGTTGTAACAAAGTTTTCACATAATAGTCAAATCCATAAAACCCATGTCATTAGTTGCCAACGGTCCAAAACCTGGGAAGATGTCCCGACAATACACCCCAACAGAAGGATTAAAAACCGACACCATTCTAGTGTATGAGATTCAAACTACTCAATCAACCAAGACTAACCAATGTTGGCTTTAATGAATGTGCCAACCCAAATAAGATATACGAGAAATATATCATTATAAGATCCTCTTGTTGGTTTATAAGATGTGCCAACTTCAACTTGAAAATTTGTAGAAATAATTAAGCATATGTTGGTGTAATAGATGAACCAACTCAAAAAAATGATTCGACAAAAAGTGAGAAATACCAACTCAAAGCCCAAGCTATTTTTTCATTTTTTCTATTTTTTTTATTTTTTCTGTTTTTCAATTCTTTTATTCTTTTTATCTTTTTTTTGTGAGTTACTTTTACTTTGTCTAATTGGTATTCTCTAATAAATATCGAAACAGTGACAAATCATGACGAACTCAAACTATCCTAGTTGGTATTCTCTAATAATGTGCTAAGATGAACAATCCAGACTTGATCCAAAATTGTGACGAACTCAAACTATTCTCAGTAACCGAGAATATCTCAACCTGACACAATAGAACAACCCCAAACCATCCACTATCATAGGCAATCAATGATCCACCAGGACTTCGACTATCGGCATGGCTAGGAAAGGTGTACATTTAGGATGGATTTAATAACAAAGAACAGGCTAATGACAACATATTTTCTATTCTTTCTTGCACTAAAAATGAGTGCAACATAAGCGTTTCACAGGTAGTTCACTAACTAGTGTTGTTAGCTACTAAGCACATTAACAAAACATGCACATAACAAATGTTGACAAAACAAGGGGTGAACATATAAAGAACAAAAGTTTTAATCATAAATTTGCCTATTCCCCATCTAGTCATCGTATATCACCGAAGTGATCTCACTGCGGTCTCAAAACGATCAACTAGGACAAGTTCTAGAATTAACGCAATCACCGGCACACTCATAGCAAAGAAGAAATGAGCATAGAAAATGTATGCTCCAACACCTATCAATCTAAAAGTGATCAAAATTCTCACACATTTGGTGTTTTGGTGCTATAAGCGTGCTAGTCATGTAATTAAGCCAGAAGGAATTGCCTAATCAATCAATCAAGACACATTCCACAAGTTAAACTTTGTACTAAGGGTGTAGTTAAATTGCTCATTAATATCATTAGATTATGTGACAAAAAGCAATTAACTACAAGGACAAGCATGCAAAAGTTTAAAGTTCCACTAAAATACCTGACTTTTTCCTATTTACCACCCCCTACACTTGAGTTAGACAATGCCCTCAATGTCCAATGAATTAAGGCAACCTATGGGAAATAAGGGAAAGTAAACAAAAGCAAAAGAAAGAACAAGAAAAACTTGTCTGGTATAAGGTGTGTTCTATGCTTGAATGCTGCAAATAAAATATGTCGCTTAGCATGTGCATATGTGTAACACCCAACATTATAAAAATATGGATTTCAAATTTTTTTTAAATAAACCAATCATTTAATGCGGAAAGGTCCCTTTTTAAAACGTCATCAGTTCCTAACAGAAATCTCAATCATAGTTTTAGTGTTACTTATTGCATCACAACGACAATTAAGGAAATCCATAAATAACCAAATGACAATAAATTCTTAATCGACATAATAAAGAAACGTCTAAGTAAATGAGGCAAAACTATGGCAACAATAAGTCTTCGTCATAGCAACCATCTACCCATGCCTCACTCTAAGCAAGCTTCAATGATTAACCTGAGGAGACACAATAATTTCAACAAAACAAGTGTCAACTTAAAAAGCCGAGTAAGATAACCACATGTTGTATGAAAAGGTTGCCAATTAAATCAATCTTATAGATATCATACTCATGTCAAGCATATAGGAATCGTTATCACATGTAAAGCATATATCAATCATCATCACATATCAATCATCATCACATATCAATCGAATAACACAATAGGATGATATATCATTCCTACATGTGCCTAGCAACCTCAAGCATCTCATCAATCATCATTATCAATCTCATTTTCAATCTCAATCATCAATCATAGGTTATGCCATTTTCAATCGTTAAGTAGTGACTTGCATCACATAAGTAAATCAATCGCGAGTTGTGCATAGGCAGTCATTCGACCTTTCAAGGACCCTTGCACCCGACATGATGGGTAATCCTTTCGGGGTGCATCGGCGTCGTTAAGGATAGGCATAACCAAATCCAGGAGCAAGCCGTTTAGCAAAGCATGGTGATCGGTCTTAACAACCCGGCAAACTCAAGCAATAGTGACCATGTCGTAAGGGGCATCATGACTACCCCGTCTGACCAACCGTAGCACACCAACCCCCCCCCCCCGGGACTAGCATGAGTTAAGCTTAACACTTTTCAACCGTAAGTTTATACTCGAGTTTATCAACCAGTTCAATCGTATATTTTATCAATCGTTTCAATCTCATCATTTTAGGGCCCCTATCGTGCAATCGTGGATGATGGCAATCCTACATGAGTCTAGTGTACTACATGTATTGGCCAATCTAACATCAAGCATACAATTACAAACTAAATCAACCATGTCAATCATAACAATATATCAACCGTAAGCAACTAAGTTAAACATATCAATCATCACAAGCTAAAGCATGCATTACATTAATAACTAAAGTAACTAAGGCATAGCATGCATAAAACCAACCATAAGCCCTCCCGAAGTTCCCATAACTTAACAAGCGTATGAAACATTTTTAACCATCGTTAATTATGAAAACTAGGTTCACGTTGTGATCCTCGTGTCAAAAGGTAGTTATCTTACCTCTCAACGCTTCTTAACCAATAAACAACCGTTTACTATACTTGGATTGTGTTCTCGACAACCTAGAATGAAAACATAATTGTTATGAGCATCAAACGAAGCCAAACGTACAAATCAGCACAAGATGTGCCGCACCTAAAATCCAGATGCGCCACACTCCTACATCATACCACTAGAGGTGTGTCGCACCTTCTTGCAACACTCTAGCTCGAAAACACTAAGTGCGCCGCACCCCATCACCTGTTGCGCCACACCAGCTGAGAAACGGCCAAAACCCATCTTTTTTGTTTCCAAACACCATTCAAACGATTACCAAACAACCCCAAACCACCACCACGACTTTGGATCATCAAAATACAGTAAATTAAGGGTCTATTGATGCTATGAAATCATCAATTATCCCCCGATTGATTTGCAAGACAGCGGTTAACATATTAGGTCACTGAATCGACGTAAACGAGTGATTTCAATCAACAAACATCCTCCCATGATCAAGATCAGATTTGACACTCATATTAAACACATATAATCAGAAAAGTATCATCAATTTCACGTTCATACCTGTACGGAATCACCACACCTCAATCGATTGAAATAAAGGTTACCATATGACCCGAAATCACCGTTTTTATCAATAAAGCGTATTTGATCAACCACCAATCAAAAAACCCAGGTATGAACAAATTAATAGGAAGAAAATTAATGATATTGAACAAATATTTCGATCAATACCTTAATGGATGATTAGAGAGTCGGATTCTAGCACCAAACGATCACAAATCAACCAGAAATCATCGATTCTAACAACAAAACATATTCAATTAATCAAGAACGAGTTTGAACGAATTGAATAGATGAAAATGTTCAAAAATCAGTAACGATTTTAATCATTACCTTTATGGATGATTATGGAATCGAAATCAAGCCCTAGATCACTCCGAATCGACCCGAATTTGAAGGAATAAAGCAAGGAATGCTATGGAGGCGCACACACCTTCAATCTCACACACAATTCTAGAAAAAATGAGGGATTAGGGCTGCCTAATCCTCCTCAAAACCGTCCATCCCCTGGCCAAATTACTAAAGTGCCCTTAACTTAAGTTTAACAACCGTTGGGCTCAAACTAACAAACCGGGAACTCAAACGACCGAGCGAATACTCTAATATTTAACCGGAAACTAAAATAACATATTATGATCTTTAATAACCAATTAAAGCATCACATTTATTATCCAAGCTTTAATAGTTAATTACCTAAGCATTTAAGCAATTAACGGCGTCAAAGTCAACTAACAGTCAAAGTCAAAGTCAAAGATAGAAAGTTAAGGATGTTGCAATATGACAACCAACTTTCTATCAACATGAACACACAAACCAATAGAAAACAGGAATACCAAACAAATAGCATAACCAAAACTATCATCAATTTATTCACAAACAAAAAGAAAATGCAAAATTTAAATTTAAATAACAAAATAAAAGACACGTGTTGCCTCTCAAGAAGTGCTTAATTTGTTTATGAGTCGTTAGCTAGACTCCTACCCCGAAGAATTACCATGGTGGGTTCTCTGACGCCCCCACACTGAAAGTGTTAAGCGGTCGATCCTTAAACGGTGAAAAACAATTACCTTTCACTTTTGTAAGAATCCAATTGTTAACATCACCTAGACATAAAAAGTCTGGTGGCCTACATGAGTAAGGTGAAAAACTTGTGAACTTAACTTTTCTCATTACCCACTTCTTAAAATCCACATTTTCAATATGTCCATTCACATTATCTATCACATCTATTTTTAAATATATGATTTCTACCCACCGCCATTTATTATTCTCAAACTAGATTACCTGAAGTGTAAACAAGTCTCTTTTTAGAGACAATTAAGCACTTATCAATGAGGAAAGTAGCCGATGCTTCCTCTAGCTTCCTCTTTTTGCTCACCAATTTAATACATGCTTGAACGATGGGTAATACATCCATTATGGTGGGCACAAGCTTAATCGTCTTTGCCGGATGAGTTTCATCCTCTTCATCCAAGGCCATTTCTAATTTATCCTCTAATTCCTCCAAGATATAGTTAGCAACATTTGTATCATCATAAGAAACATTACATACCTTACCAAGAAAAGAAGAACTAAACTCCACATCAACAACTTCAATCACTGGCTCATTGCTAACAAGTGGTAGTTCATTTGGTTCCAAATGAGTTAACTGATAATCATCTCCTTTCGAGTCAACTCTAATGAAAAGTTCTGGACATGATTCTAGCTCTTCTGCCACTATCTCACTCACACCATCACCCGGTTCCATGAATTCTTCTTTCAATTCTTCCATCATCATGTTACCCGAGTCATATTTCAAAAGAGACACATGTGGTTCCTCTATTGCATCTGTGTTCAGGATTTGAACGGAATCCTGTATTTCTGGGTATTTTTGGCTTTCAGGAGGTTGGGTTTGTGATTCATTTTCCAAGTGATCATAAGCTTTCATTGTTTCGTTCTCTTTAGAAGTCTCATACACTTCTTGCCACATTGCATTATTTTTGGGCAGATACGCCAATTCCTCCGATTTAACAAATTCTTCCAAATAATCAAAAACTCCGTCCGTATTCATCCCTAAGAATTCATTGCTTAGAATTTCGTAGGTTTCGTTATCTAGCCCACGCAAATAAAACGTAACAAGTTCACAAACGCAAATGTTGTTCGTACCTAACTTATCGACTACTTCTATAATCCTTAACCATGCTTCATACCAAGTTTCGTTGGGTAATTGCTTAAAGTACCGAATCTCGTCCGGATATTCCACCTCCAACTCATAGTCTTGATCGCCCATTGGTGACGCTAATACTGCAAAACAGACACTAGCACAACCCGTGAAAAGCACAGATGGAAAACAAAAACTAAATAATAAACTAGACTAAAACTAAATAAATAAAAAAAATTAACCTAAATTATGCTAATCTAAGAAAGCAATTAACTTCCTCACAAATAAATGTGAGAATGGGTCGAACTACAAATTCAAACTACTAAAACTAAAGTTCTCAGCAACGACGCCAAAAACTTGATTTCACACATCAGATCCTCCTAAGAAACACAAGTAACAAACTCAATGAACCCTAGTAAGAGTGTAAGACTGCCAAAAATTCGAATGTTAGTAAGTCCACTGACCTATTTGATCGTCCACAATCCACATTCCCACAAATCTTATGTTTCCTACTCCTATTATGACCCATGAATTTAATGGATTAAAATATTGATATATATGTGAGTAGTTTCTTTAACTAATTTTAGATAATGGACAAACCTCATACTCATTTTTCAAAATGAAAAAAAAAATAAAATACATTGCAACTCGCTTTGACCGCATAAAAGTATAAAACTATGAAATGGTGTTTTGAAACAATGACCTATTTGATCGTCCACAATCCACATCTAGTTAAGCCCAAGTCTCCGAGGACAAATGGGACAACATAAAAGAAGCTTGATAAGTAATTATTTGAGTACTGAACCTATAAAAGATAGAATCAAATCGATTTGCAAGTGGTTAAAAGAAATATTGTTTTATAGTCAACGAGATTCTATTGCAAGTGTGAAGTAGATATTTTTTGCAAAAAATTAAAATAGTAACTCAATAAACAATAAGTAATTTAATAAAGCATGTCGTGTATTTCAGTCATAATTAGTAATCTATTTAAATAACGATTACTACGAAAGTGATCAAAAAAGTTAATTACATTTTTATTGTCAAAACAAGGAAAAAGTCAAAATTTTGACTTTAACATCAATTGTTTCCAAAACCGTGTTTCATTTTTCTTGCATGGATCGAGAAGTCGGGAGAAACTTTTACTACCCTAGTGTATTAAATTGAAAAGGTCAACACTCAACAACCTTAATCATAATTTCATTTTCGTATATGAATGAATTCTTTATTAATTATTTTAATTTGATAATATATTTGAGTGACTACCCCTAGAGTACTACCTAATGATATCTATTATAGGAAATAATGTTAATATACCCATTCAGTAAAAAAAAAACTCAATAAATTTTAAAGAAAACCTTTTTGAAAATAATGACTCAGACGTTTGTTAATTGTGGGGAGTTTTTTTTTTTTGAAACATATAAAAATATAGTAGTTGATCTAAATATTACTATTATATTAATTGAGATAACCAGGTTTTGATAACAATTATGTACGTATTTTATAATAAGTAGATTTATACCCGTGAAATGTGACGACTATGGGGTAGTGATGGCGGAGGTGGTGGTGGTAGTGGGGATAGTGATGGAGGCGGCGAAGGTAAATTGATGTTAAAGGTGATATTGTAGTTATTTTAAGTGTTGGGGATCTATACTGTAAATTATTTTATTAAGGTTATTATAGGTTTATTAGTGAATAAAGGAAAAAGATAATTTTGGTTTTTCAAAAGTAGAAAGTTTAAAAGAAAAAAAAATGACCAGATTTATTAGAAGTATAAATATAGATATAGATAATGTTGTTACTGCATATCTTTTAACAACTTCCCAACAATTCATCTTTAAAAATCTTTTTAAATTTTAATCACAACCATCTATATTCAAGACAGTTTTAAATACAATGCAACCATGCATGGGCGGATTCACAATATAAATACCGGGGGAAACCGCCTCCATAACGCAAAATTATTTAGTGTAAATATAACTTATTTAGTTTTTTATATAATATTATGTTAGAAAAATGTTCCGTATTACATGGCTTTACTTATATCTTAGATATTGTGCATGTTAAAAAAAAATTTATAAATTAAACCTTTAAAAAAGTTCAATCGAATTATGTGTGCCCTGGCTAGTATTTTTTGGCTTTCTTGCTACTTGCTAGAAAGTTTCTCAATCATTACTTCCCAAAAAATAAGGTTAATGTGGATTGAGTTAATTCGTATTATTTCAATATCAGTTTGGATAAAATACAAATTATGTGGTTTGAAGCTCACGAATCATTCTTCTTGAGAGAGAGGGGGGGATATAGAGATGTGGGTTCATATAATACTAAAATCACGATTAAACATGTTCGATAATCATTTCAAAAGATAAATATTTTGGTAAGTTAAATTTCAATTCCAATGTTTCAAGTTATATGTTTGTTCATTGCGTTCGTCAATGAACATGTGCATGCCAATTTCTTTAATGATGATCAAACTCACATGTCATTAACGATCGAACTAACATTAACATAGTGCTATGATCGTTTATTCGTTTATGAACCATTCATTAAATGTCGTGTTCGAGACCACTTATTCAGAGTTTGTCAATATTATAGTATTTTAAAGAAAGAAAATGGTTTGTCGTTAAATAAAAAAATAGAAAAAAGGATAAGTATTTTATAATATAACAAACTTTATACGAATGTCTATCGTAGGAAATAACTAAAGTTGTGTGTATTGTATGTAAACAACTCGAAAATAATGTTTATTGTATGTAAGAAAATGTATCCAACCAATTAAAATCAGATAAGTGACACCTCTATATGGTTGTCACGTATGTTTTCTTACATACAATACACAAAACTTTAGTTATTTTCTACTATATACATTCGTTCAAGGTTTATTACATTCAAGGATACTTGTACTTAGAAAAAATTCAAAATCTCCACTTGTGGGATTCAAAGGCAACATGATTCAACGAAGGGAAGTGGAGTGCCCCCTAAAAGCCACCTTCTCGACATTCTATTTGTACAATTGTATAACCCCCACCGCCTCGACATTCTATTAATTTATACATGGTGTACAAATTAATCTTTACTAATATTATTTTATACCAATTCAATGCCTTTTTATTCTGAAAATATTAAAAAGTTATATAGTATTTTCATTTAATACTTCTTCAAATATTTTTATATATGCACTATCTCATTTTTTAACTCCATGTCAAACACTTAAGTGACGTTTGGTTCGCAGAATTTTTAAAAATTCGTTGGAATTGGAATCTGAATTTTAACCTTTACCATGTTTGGTTGAAAATGAGTTTAGTCGGAAATATGTCATGGATGGTAGTCATTCTACATTAAAAAGGACGAGTTAAAGGTGCCATAAAACGATTTGCAAGTTAATATCGGCAAAAGCAAGAGAAATTGGTAACAATGTGACTTAACGAATAACAAAATAATAATAATAATAAAAAAAAAAAGCCGACTTTGTGAAAATTAGGACGAAGTTAAAGGACAAAGGTAAGTATGAGGAGCAAGATGGAACTATCATCAACCAATTCATGGTTCCCTTGCACGCCATAAAACGATAAACACAACACTAGAAAACCCTAAAATGAGGTACTATGAGGATGTACTTTTGCAATTTTAGTGCAACTTGGCATAACGGATTAGCGTCACTCTTGTTAAGGGGATAATCCCTTAACAAGTGCTTGGTCACAAACGAAGTCAATATTTTCTAGTAGCGGCAAGTGTGTCCAACGTCAACCCAAAGAAGGATGAAAGAATGCGAGAAACCAGTGGAGCAATTCTTTATTGGAGAAAAGCAAATGATAAAGGAAAGTAAACAAAGTGACTGATGGGAATTAATAGCCACCAACGATCGTTGTTCCAACATTTCTTACTATTTTTATTATAACTCACATTAGGAACCGTTTGTTCATTTTACACCTCCGTATTGACAATCTTATCATCATTCCATTATTTAGTCTTGATCTAGGCGAGATTGACAACCCACAACAATAACATACGATTAATCTCTAGTCGTCTCAAGAAGTGAGCGACATTCGTAACTTTTTCTTTTTCAAAGTTTTCTAATCACGAGAAATGTTAGAGCACCAAGCAATGGATGCCCCCAACTACGGAGATCAAAAGCTTGTAATTAACTAACAAGGTCATGACAAAACCTATTTGAACTCTCACATTTTGTACGTCTCCATGAAGCTATCCTTATCACCAATCTATTCATCTTATCACCATGTGAATGAGCGAACTTCGAGGACAACTTATTTATATTTATCTAGGTATCTATCTCTAGAGGTTTAACAAGAGAATTAACCTTCTAGACATATAGGGCATAGTGATACTTTCTCTCTAGTTCAATGGAATGCCCAAAGATAGCTAGTTATCTTAGAAATGCCAAAACATGAGACAATCTCAAAGTAAAGAAATAATGACAATCTTATAAGAATGTAACCATAATCAATCAAATCAACTTCAAGAATATGTATAGTAACAACAAGTTTATAAGTATTCAAACCAACAGACAAGTCTCTGTACACCCATAAAAATTACATGTCAATTATATACATATATATATATATAAACATATGCATACAACTTCAACATTTACATAAACAATACTTATACAATCAAATTTACAACATATTATTCCTAAATTATCCACATATTTCAAAACACATCCACAAGATGAATCTAGTCCAAGATATGAACCAAATGCAAACCATGCATCACTTACCTCACCACCTAGCCAATTCATGCCTCTCCACCACTACTCCAACTCACCAATGAGCTTGCCCCCAACCTCTTTTCTTCCCTAAATCACGTTCTCCCCTTCCCCCACACTCTCACTTTTCATTTCAAACACACACACATCTGCAAAACTCTCTCCAACTCTCTCTAATTTTCTGCACTTTTTCTTTATCTTTTTCGGTTCAAACAAGCCAACAAGGAGCTCAAATCTAGCTAATCTAATGTAATAATAAGTCCCATTGTTCATCTATCATCTAGATTCATGTATGGTGCAAGCTTGGAGACGATTTGGAGGCCATCTAGCACTCGAAATCAGCCCCTAAAGAGGCTGATCGGGCAGCAGCAAAACGGGGGCAAAAACAAGTTCATCTTTTTCCATTCTTTTGATTCTTGATCATCAAAGGGTACCCAACATGTTCCTTTGTTTGTTTATCATCTTTTCTTTCATCTTGTAGCTTATTTTCCCTTCTTTTCAAGCTTGTTACAGCCAATAAACAACACGTGGGCAGCCATCAAGACCAAGACCCAACAACACTCTTGATCTTCTTGTTTTGATCTTCAAAGGTTGTTAGCTTGAACTCTCTTGAATCTCACTTTACTAATCTCTGATTTCTTGTACTAAAAACACATAGATCGACACATGCATGCATATTTGAAAGATTGATCTAAAAGAAATAATGGTGAATGCAAGAGATAATAATGGATTGAATGTAAAAGTGCTACATCATCACATGCATGCTTAGATTTGCACTAGTTTGAGTTGTTTTTTATATGGGATTGAGATGGATCTTTTGATTAATGATTTTATATATATCTATGGATGTTTATGATAAGGAATATATGTTGTATGTTCAATGTAATCTATGTTATATGATGAGCTTGAGTACTGTCAAAGTCTAGTTCCCGCTACACTACTATTAACTCATTGAGGCCTCTCACTTGGAGAGTTGCGCAACTAGGATTCGTCCCCTCACTCACGAAGATGGTGACAGGTTGATTGGCCGCCTACGTGGCCGCCCTCAACGGCTGCCGACCTATGGGTGCTCTAATCTACTTTTTATTATTGGTCGTCTCCATGGCACGACCCAATTATGGTTAACGCACGTGATTGACAGCATGTGCTTTATGGTTATATCGATGGGATATATTATGTTGGTTTGCAACGTAAAAGGGTCTTAGTAGTGGCTCAAGCTAAACTCATCTAAATTATCAATGTGAAGGTTACTAATGACATATTTGGGACATACTTTGGTTATTATGGAATGAACATATGGTTTGGGCATTGGACCCTATATGGAATATTGAAAGTTGTTGAAATTGGTGATATTTAAATCTTGATGACCGAATAGTTTTGATGTGATATATGATTAATCGTATGATATATTTTTCTCTCAAGATGATTTGACAAATGAGAACTTTATAATTACCATGGATTTTCAACGCTTTGAAACAACATTGTGGTATTTGGAAAACTTGATAATATGATATAAAAAATTTGTCGGTCATATGGTTTGGGTATGTTGACATCTAATAACATGTTTTCTAAGTGTTTAAAATGGTTATGTAACGAGATTTAGTTAAAAACCTATGCACTCACCAACTAAGTTTTTCGTAGTTGACACTTTTTCTTCATGCTTTTCAGGATTTAGCATAAGCTATGAGGAGTTATATGCATTATGATTGTTTGCATTGCACTTTGGAGTCAAAGATCAAACCTTGTGATGGGCAATGGAATCCGCCTTGACCATTGTAATATATCATTTCATGTATTTGTTATTTGTTTCGTGGACTTAATATCCAAGTACGGTGGACGCATGATACTTGGGGATTGGTTCACATGCTTGTGCATTTGTAAACTCTTTTATCAAGTTAAGCTATGGTGAATGTTTATCTATCATCCTTTGTTTTGAATACTCGACTTTCTGTACATCTCATTGTTGCGCCTTAGTTGGGGTGTTACAGAAAGTTTAACATATATGTATGAATAAAAATAATATATATGAATAATAAAAAATATTAATATTAGTATAAAAATAATAATAATAGAAATATTAATATCTTTAATAATAAATATTAATAATATTAATAAAAAATATATAAATATTATAAAAAATAGAAATATTAGTAATAAAAGTAACTTTAGTTGGCATTAATTTTTAATAAAAAAATTATGAAAATCAACGAACTCGTATTTTTTTAGCAAAGTTTAAGGCTGAAATTTTAAAGTTACTCTTAACGATTGTCATAGATTCATAATGATCCATTATTTGCAAGATTATGTAAATCATGCTAACTTATTGTAGGAAACATATTGGGTATATTTGGTAAAAATAGCTAGAAGCTAGTACCTAGAAGCTGTTAGCTGGTAGCTGATAGCTGTTAACGGTAGCTGTAGCTGAAAGCTTTTTAGATATATTTAAGTGTTTAGCAAAGTAGCTGTATCTTTAAATAAAATGTATAAAATGACAAAAATAGACAATTAAAAATAAGTTGCTTAATATTAAAATAATATATGTATTTATTTAATTTATATTAATATTTGTTTATTCATAAACAAAACCTATATGCTTGTATATTTCATTTAAGTTTTATCATAGTAGTCGTAATATATTGTTCTTCATATTTCAAATTACTTTAGAAATGGTATATTATATTTTCATATAACTTTCATCAAATATTATATAACACAAATCAAAATATTTAAGGTCAAAGTTTATAAAAGAAGACTTTGAATATTCAAAATAGGACACAATTAGTGGAACGGAGGGAGTATATATTTTTTAATACATGTCATAGTGAATTGTGAGAAATATTTTTTTTATATGCATGTAAGTTGATAATGATAATGATAAATTCAAAAGCCTGAAAGTTTCTTGTAAGACCATATGCAGTGACCTTACACGTTCAACGAACTTTGCTAATTAAATTATGAGGGTTACTTTAGTAACTATAAATCTTAAAGTCAGGAGCTTTTCATAAACGCTACTGATACAAGCGTTAGGAATTAGAAGCTTTTTCATTTACCTAAAAGCTTGAAGCTCTTTTAGTCAAACAAAGCTTTTTATTAGACAAGAGCTTTTGCTTAAAAGCTTGAAGCTTGAAGTTCCTAAAAGCTTCAAAAAGCTCCTTGCCAAACATGCCCATTGTGCATGATAACAAGAAATACAAGCACTTAGGGGTTGCTTAGCCAAACAAATAATATGACAGTCATCTTTCTAAGGCAAGCAAGATTATAGGTATGTTGCCTTGTGAATATGTGATTATTAATCATTTTAGAACACAATGGATAAATATGATATAATCTAAACAAAATTTGGATACATATTTAATTATTAACTTAACTTGGGTAAGTATGTAATTAGGGTGTCAATATGGAACATATATGAAATTTTCCCTTTATTTTATTTATTATAAGAGCCCAATAAATGGTATTATTGTCATTTTCCATATTTTGATTTCAGATTCCTTTAACTAAATTTCATTGAATTTTGTCAACTTAACCAAACACAAGACAAGTTTTAAAACTTTCCAATTCCATTTCTTTTAAATTTCAATTCCTTTGGCAGATTTCAATTCCTTAAAAAATATTTTGTGAACCAAACAGCCCCTTACGTTATTCACCGTCATCATTATCACCTCGGGGTGACCAACGCCATATTATATGAAAACTCTCTCTTTACACAATAGAAAATCATATACTCCCGCCGTCCCATTTTAGTTGTCATGTTGACTAACTTTGACCGTAAATAACTTTGTTTGTACTATATAGTACTTGATGAAACTTATATGAACGAAAAGTACATTAAAAACCCAATACATTCATATATTTTATATCAAGTGTTACATGACATAAACAAAGTAATTTACAGTCAAAGTTAGTCAACACGACAACTAAAATGAGAGTATATTTGAGAAAGAAACTAAAGAAGGTTAAATTGCACAAAAAGGTATTCAACTTTGATGATTTTTAAATTTAAGATAACTAACTTTTTTTTTTATCATTTAAAGGTATCCAACTCTTCGAAACATAAAAATAAACCTTTTTTGACCTCTTTTAACTGCAGTTTTCATTAAGTTTTTGTACATAATAAAACCACCATGGTGTTCAAAACTATCCATTTTTGAAACCGTAATCCGATCCGATTTTATATGAAATCTCGGGTATCCAAACTTCAAATATCCAACTTCCCGGATTCGGATATAAAAATTCACTATTTGAAATTCTGGATATCCAACTTCGAAAATTCGCGGGAACCACCTCTTATTTTCAACCACAGACACAACATAAATAAAGAAATCGTCACAGAACAATACAGTATGATACCTAAAACTTAAAATACAATAAAGTCAAAATTTTGAATTTCGAATGGTGGATTTCAATACCCAAATATGAATCAATAATATTCAAAGTTTTGGGATATCCAAACTTTTGAATCAAATTGGATCGGATTACAGATTCGGATACGAATAATTTTGAAAACCTCGAGTGATTTCCCCATGTACAAAAACTTAATGAAAATCGCGACTAAAATCTATCAAAAAGGTTTTATTTATAATTTTTAAAAATTTGAATACCTTTTATTGATAAAAAAAAAAAATGTTAAAATACCTTTAATTTACATATCAACAAAATTGGACATCTTATGCAATTTTCCCATTAAAGAAATGGAAAGAGATACCCACCTTCTTTTTTTCACTTGTATGTTGATCAATTCATCTCTATGCGCTTGTTGATACTGAAGTGTTAGATCATGTACCCATGATTCTGAAATTGGGTTATTTGATGAGAAAGTCCTTCAACTTGTTCAAAATATTTTTTACGAGATCCAAACAAAAAAGTTTTCTATTGTGTGGAACAAAACCGATAAAATACCTATGAAGGGTCTGTGAATAAGTAGTCAGTCAATTTTTATTTTTAATTTCATTTTTTTTTATTAGCCAAATTAATGATTTGGATTTTCCACATCATTTTTCATTTTTTTTTGATGCATGTAACCATACGAAACTCTGAAGTCCTTTGACATTTTCACGATTACACACTTACACACCCAAATTTAGTTTGTTCTTAACTAAACCAAAAATTCAATTTGTGGTCGAATAAAACAAACACACAATTAAGTATCAATTATGTATCTCTAGCTATTTTATTGTCATCCTTAATTCTTTATATATTAAATTTCATAATAATCAATCAGAATCTATATGAAAATTACCGTGTCTATAGTTATAGATCTATATATTTAGCGGTGGTTGAGCAATCCGATGACCGGCATCCGGAAAACTATAGTATATACACACGACGACAATAACATCAACAGAGAAATTGCACGAAGAAAACAAAAAAAAAATCGAAATCAAAATACAAATCATAAGGGCGGCAAATGGATGGCCGGAAAAAGGCTCGCCGGGGATGGGCTATGTTCGTGGAGGGTATGTTCGAGAACCAATCTTCCACCAATAACACCTTCTTCACTTTTACCTTCGCCACTGCTAACCCCATGACACTCATCACTGCAATCTTCCACCAATGGCACCATTTCCGGTGATATTTAATTAACCTCATTATGATTGTAATACAAGCACAATGTTTCTTGCTACATTTAAGCACATCAGATTTTGGAGTGATCACATATGATGAAGAAAAGGAAGAGGGAGAGTGGAGAGGTGTGCGGCGGTTAGGCAGTAGGGGCGGCCAAAATCAAAAGGGAAAAGAGAGAGGAGAGAATCTTGATTGATGAATCAGTTATTATTATTATACAATACAAATACTAAGTATCAATCAAAGATATCAAAGATTTTCGAGACATTTAACATGAATTTATATTTATATATTTAGTATAATTTAAAGAAATAAGGGTTACTGCCACGTAACAATAACCGGATACATATCAACCTCTAGCTGGTATAGACAACAAAAAGACTTTCCAATCAGATAACTATTCTGAAATTACCTTTACAAAGTCAATCATCTGAACAATTTTTTTAAATTTTTTATATTTATTTGTGTATTTGGTAAATTTTAAGTTGTTTTTATTTGCTTTGTCCTTTCTTTCCATTTTCCTTTTGAAATAAAAATTAATCAATTTATTTCTACAAATATACGAATAAAACAATAATAATAAAGATAAGGTTCATATAAAATTTTAGAGTTTTCGATATATCTTTTAAGAGTAATACTTTTAATGAAAACTATTTAAGGAGTCATTTGAAAAAATAACGTTGTTACAATTTCAACTATTTTAGATTACTATGATTACAACTTACCTTAATCTTGATATATACTTAAGGACAGTTGAACTAATGACTTATTCACCAATCATATCGTTCGATTTCATCAAATTGACTTTCGCTTATGTCATCATTTAGTTCAATTAAAATTTAAAATCCTAATGATGATTATCCAAATATTTTATTATATTAGTGTTTATATTAATATATGTAAAAACAATCTCACTAATTTACACATTTTTGTTTTTCATTAATAATTTATATTTTTTAAGCCTTGAATACTTAATTTATAGGTATTACAGTTTTTAGCTCTCAACTTGAGAAAATTAACTAATTAAAAAAATTTTAACATACAAAATATTGTATACAAAAAAGTATTTCACATATAATATGTGTTCAAATTTATAGAAGTATATTTTTTTAAATTTGATTTTACTTATATTTTTACATTTAAGTTTATATGTTTAATAACTTATCTTATCTTTAAAATGTTCTAAACAATCCGTGTATCTGACACGAACATAAATCTAATATATACTAAAAGGCAACTGATATAACCTCAATTGACCAAGCACAACTATCAATTTATCTAATTTAGCTAATTTAACACATGTCATAATATAATTTACACTTTTTTTGTTTTCCATAACCAGTTTATACTTTTAAGTTTTTTTCTTAAAATAATAATTTTAATGAAATGAAATACATGTAATAAAAAACTCATGTTTATTCTAAATATCCAACTAATTAAATAATAAGAATATCTATATTAATAAATAAATAAAAACTCAACTTTGTTTACAGTTAGTCTTTATCAAACTATAACTAATACTTATTCAAGTTATTTATAATTATAACTTATGAAGTTATAAATGATTATATATATATAAAAATAGTATATCTAACAAATAACAACTATATAATTTAAAACATTTATGAATAACAAATAACACACCAAAATCTACAAGAAGTTTCTTTGATTGTATTGTTAAATAAATCTATTACAACAACAAGCTTTGACAAAATATTGATATATGAAGAAGTTAAACGCTTTCGTCAATGTTTCAATATTCCATTTAGTTACTTTGATTTTTATTACATTATTTATATTTGAATTTACCGATTTATTCTTTCATAATTTTAATAACATTTTTCATATTTGAATTCACTGTTTTGTTCTTTCAAAACTTTTCTTAGATTACATATATCTTATTTATCTTTAATATAATTTAAACAATCTGTGTATTTGACACGGATCTACATCTAGTATCCCAATAAACCTGTAATGTATACGAACAAGTAATGGTAAATTTTGGTTTTTTAAGCGTTAAAAATATTTAGGTATGATTCTAATTTTTCCATTCTCATACAAAAAATATATTATATTTTAGCAAATGATTTAAAGAATATGAAATTAAGAATATTGGGCATGCTATAATGTTTGTATATATTAAGTCTAACACTATTTTTATAAAATCCATTAAGTTATAAACAAACTGAGAGAGTAGAAATCTAAAATAAAATAAAATAAAATAAATGTTAATATAAAAAGAAAGCAGTTATGTGATCGTATCGTTTGATTTGATAATCAATCATGTAACGTAGTCCTGCTAGAAGTAGTTTCTCAAAACTTAATTAATTGGTAACTTAATTGGTAAATGTAATTCCTAGTTAGCTCAAGTGGTTGAGCACTTGCTTTACGGGAGGTCTTGGGTTTAAAACTTGGGAAGTACATAGGAAGTGTTTCTATGAAGGCTTGGCTTGGGTATACCCAGGTTCAAGTCTGAGAGGGCAGGGTTTACCCCTATTGATCGTCGTGCCTTCGGGCGGATTAGTAGGGGGTTTTCCCCCATCGGGTATTTGAAATAGGCATTTCTACTTCGAGTGAGCTCTCTAACACGGACCTGGTTAAAACAACATATGTTAAACCTTCCGCTGTCGAATCGTGACATAAAGTTCTGAAATAGAGATGATCATAGAAAATGTGAAATATTTGATAGGATCCGTTTCGGGGATTCGACATAAAGTTCTTAAGCGAAATTAACATTTAAAAAACAAAATTAATTGGTAACTAGAAGTCTGGAAGCAAGAAAATGCTTGTTTGCGCGTATTAATATAATGCATATAATATGTTCAAAAAATATATATAATGCATGCATATAATATAATTTAACTTAATTTAATACTAGAATAAATTGATAATTAAGTCCTCCATTCAGAAGCTTTTCTTTGATCACCTTGCTAACCTACAAGCCTGCAATTGACTTCGTTCATTGACTTCCATTTTAACACATCTCCCTTTTCTATTTTCATCAATATCAACCGCGTTTATCTATCGATATAATAAAACAAAATTTAAAAAAAATATATTCGATACATGATGCAATTAATTAAACGACACATGTGTTGTTTATGATAGTGTACATTACAATTAAAAAAAGAATTTTGTTAACGACAACCTGTCAGTATAAACTATTTATATGTATTAAAATTTGTACTTTATTAAGAGAAAATCCGGAGGTAATAAAGTAGTTATTATGCGTGTCATAACCTCATAATGACTGCCACAATAGTTATGAGTTTTGAATATATGATAGAATTTAACTTCAAGCTATTTACAAAAATATTACATCCTCAACTAAGGCGATGCCTATTCGTTAGAATTTATGTATCTCAATACTGGCATAAATCCCATAATGGCCACAGAGGTTAATCTCTTATGACTCTAATTTGTAAAATGAGTCGTCTTGAAGTTAGTCTGCTTAGAAAAACAGTAGAATGTAAAACGAGTCGCCTTGAAATTAGTCTGCTTAGAAAGGCAGTAGAAGTACTCAAGCTTGTAAGTGGGATAAAATTACTTCAAGTCATTTCTTGTCAACCTCACTAAACGCATCTTGTGCAAATATTATATTTCATGTGCACACAATGTTTAAGTCACCTGTCACGGTAAAAAAATATGTAACGCCTTAACATGCTTTATTTAGACCAACATATGAGATATTCTAAATAATCTGATTAAAACTTGAATCCATAGGTGACCCAGGGCCCAAGTAGGGCTTGTTGCTACATAATATAATTTTACAAGAACATAAATCTAAAGAAAAAAGAAAAAAGAGAGAGAGAGCTCAATCTATTGTACAAAGAGTCCAAGATGTGCATCTGTTAACCCAAAACAAGACGTGGGCCTAACTAAAAGCATAAGATTTTAAGAACAAGACTATAACACAACGCACATGTACTTCGATACTGGCGTTAATGGATTTGATGCATAAGCATTCCATTATGACTTTAACACACTAGAAAAGTATCACCAAGTATCAGCGCGATGTGACGATGTAATAGCAACGGTGGTAGCGGAGGAGATTGGTGGTGATGATGGCGATTAATGTAGGTTATATATTGATGTAATGTGGTTTTGATTATGACTTAAAATTGTTCAACAAAAACGAGTCTTGTTTTATAATTAATATATATATAGAGAGAGAGAGAGAGTATGGGGTTGTTATGCATCCAACATGGGTGAAAAAACACTCACATACTAATATTTTAATATTTTAAATAAAAGTTCCCCCCCCCCCCAATGATTTTTATGGTTTTAAAAAAGGTATGTGAGGGGTTTTTCATACAACTTAGGTGCCTAACAGCCTCATATTCCTTTTTTTCTCTCCACATTTTCATCCTAGGCTTGAACCAGTTAGGTAAATTGAACATTGCGTTAGTAGTTGACAAATAATCATAATATTGCTAATTACAAAACGTAAGGCTGACAATTGGCCGGGTTGGCAGCTTCTGGTTAGCTGTTTGAAAATATCCAACTTGAACCTGACCAGATATCAAAGTCGGCTTGAAAAACTTAACCCTAACTCACAACATGTCAACCTAAACACAACCCGTCTACCTGATTAGAACAAGTTGTCAGGTAGATTACGTGTTAAACAGGTCAAATGGGTTGAAGGGTAAATCAAGTTGGTGCATTGACAAGTTACGGGTTGGAGTTTAAATTAAAGATAGATACAACGAGTATAAATGCAGTTCCAATCAATTGAATTACAGTGAATAGTTTTTACTCATAAAATACGTTTGTATAAAGATACTGTTATTTGTTGTATGTCAATTGAAAATTTTGTTGCAAAAAAGTCTATCCAAAGTAAACGGCTTAATAAATAAACAGCCTCGTAAATTAAGTCGTAATTTTATGTATTATATCTAGCACAGTAGCACTACCACCATTCAGCCAAAACATTGTTTTTTCTTTTTTTGAACATTAACAAAACATTGTTTTATTAAGTCTTAGCAATCACCACCCGATTCTTTCTTCTTCTTATTACCTCATAGATAGCAAATTCGATTCTTTGTTTGAAGAAAAAGAAAAGGAAAAAGCATCTGACAGATTTTTGTATCAGAAAAAATATATATATCTTAAGGGCCTGAATTGGGCCAAAGAAAGCTGATAGATTGGGCCACATAGGAAGGAAGGATAATCTAACTTACGCAAGCAGAGATCTATAACTCGTACAAAACTGAGAGTGTGCTGGCAGCTGCTTACCACAGCAATCTATCTCGGAATAAATGTCTTTGAAATCACAGCCGTCCAAAACCCACCATTTTCCAGCCACTCTGTCATCCACTTTCATCAACAACTTTCTTATTATTATTAGTCACTACCTTCCAAACCTTTACTTAGAAATTCATATATATACATTTATCATATACACAGTACACACACTTCCTCAGCGAATAACCCACCAAATTTTTTGACATTACTATCCAAACAGGTCATTTGTACTTTTTTCAATCATATATACTATTCTACAATCTACACCCACAGTTTCTCACTAGTTGCCATTTTGCCCCTCCATCAAAAACATGCCCAATTCTCACCCATACTTCCAGAAAACACTGTTATTCATCTAAGGCTATCTCCAATGCTAAGGACGCCCTTAGGCGTCATTGACCTGCCACATCATATCCTTACAAATCCTTACACATCTTCATAAATCCTTAAAATCCTATAATTTTATCTCTAATCATACAAACATTCTTACATATCCTTTAACTCCACTAAAAAAAATATAAGTTAGGGCACCTAAAGGCATGCCCTTGGGTAAGGGCATGCATCAAAAAATTTTAGATTTGGACAAGCTTCAATCGCAAAGGATATCCAATGGCACCTAATTAAAGGCGCCCAAAGGCGCCCAAAAACATCCCCATTGGAGATATATGTAAATACTATTTAATAAAGCATTTACCGAATACATTATTTTAAGAATTTACCTACGCTGCCTAGGCTATCACCATGTTATGGTGGGGTGTTGCCTTAATCGAAAACTATGTCTATCAAACAAAAAAAGGTAACTCCGATACAACAGCGTTACCTTACCTTTCTGCCACCACCAAATAGAGATTCTACAATCGCGCCGGTCTCTTTCACAACCTAGAAAAACCATCTTATATGTAAATTTATGAAGACGAAGGATACACCACTACTTCTATCTCGTACACCCACTTACGCATATGTTACAACGCCCGATGTATAGAACCATAAAACATTCAGTACTGGAAAGACCGAATGGACAAAAAGAGGGCTTTTAAAAATTAGTGGCGTACGACTAAAATTGTGTACAACTATATATCATCTAATGTAAATTTATATCTGCGCTACGAATAAGGCTAAGTTTCGACTATGTTGTGAAATATGACTAATTCAACTTGCAATGCATTAAAATTGAAAGAAATACTACTCTCCAATCTCTAGCAAGCCTGCCAGATCTATCTTAAGAAAAAGAAAGCTAACATTCGAAATTTTTGAGCAAAAGACATGTGATCAATCATCACAAGATGCATGTTTGATGCATAAAGTTGTACCAACATACTTCAAAATGCATATCTATAGTTACATCATATATATTACATGATCTTAAGACCAAATTATGCTCAACTAACAATCTTTTCAAGCATCCAACAAACACAGCCTAAGTTTCCAAATGTGCAATAAGCTGCTACATCTATGGTAAAATGCAAACTTCTTAACATAATTGTATACAAAGATCCTAAAAAAAACATATTAAAGAAACACTAATAAAGTCCCAAACTTTGTGAATCAAACTAAATGTTTCATTCAATGTAACTTCAATTTTATTTAATAAGCAAAATAATAAATTGAAGAACAATGTAGATAGAAAGAAATGAGTAAATTAATCACAAACAAATAAAATAAAAAAATCTAGAAATGTTTCATCAAAATAAGAAAAAGAAACTTTTTTCCTTTTCCATTCAATAATTTATAGAGTAATTAAATTATAAGTAAAAATGAAACCAAAAACTCATACAAATGATACATACAACAATCCTATACAAAATAAAACAACAAACCGTACATTCACCGCCGCGGCCGAGTTGATATCCTCTCGTGGCGCCGCGGCCGGTCCATACAACGCCGCTTGCATAACCGGCGACGGTGCCCCACTAATTGGAGGTGCATTTTGAAGAACTTGTGCATTTTTCCCAAAAATCTCTTTAGGTAATAAAACCCTAGAAATCCCAAAAATCGCAACAGGGTTTTGATCGAAAACCGTTTGAGTAACCGAAGCTATAATAATTCCTGTATTTATAGCCACAGAGCCATTCACACGGGATATATTTAATGTAAAACTACCCGCCCCTTTATCCTCAGTAGCTAAAGTGGGCTGTACAGGATTAACTATTGATTGCAAAGACCCAAGAGGATAATATGAATGTAAAACATGAAAGCGTAAAACATCCGCTTTTTTATCTGCCGGTAACGACTGAAAGTTAGCCGTTACCGGCAGATCAGCAAATGCATCATCAGTAGGTACAAACAACGTTATTCCAGCACCTCCTTCATCGGACTCAAATTCCGACACGACTCCGGATGCAGTTAACATAGCAGCCGCCACATTGAAATTATGTCCATCTATTAAAGCTTTACTTATATTTAACCCTAAAGGCGGCCGGGTTTCTGAGGCTAATAGATCGAAACCATAGGGTATGATTAATGAAGTGACAGTATATATACTTACATTATATGGAGAATTTAATATTAATGAAATAATCGTGGCGTTATTTGGTGGCTGTGAATATGCGACTGGTGACGTCACAGTTGTGATATTTGTAAAATGGTTATTAGTAATATTGACATAACCGAAGTTGTTTGTTGCCCGGCCGGTGGTTTGGAATAAGGTGGTGATGAGTTTGCCGGACGGTGGGAAGCGGCGGAGGTCGTGGAGGGAGAGGTATTGTAGCAAGACATGGTAGCGGATGACGTCAGCGATGGAAGATGGGGAACGGTGGAGGAGAGGGGAGGAACGGAGGATGGAGTTAGGGACGGCGAGGAGAGTTAGGGAGGTACGGTCAGTGATGTCGGCGGCGACGTTGGTGGTTGTTAAGAGCGATGAGAAATCTGAGAGATCTGGGTATGGGGATAAGAGGCTGGTGATGTTGACGGCGGCGGTGGTGGTGGTGATGGTGATTAGAAAATATAAGATGATTGTAGGGGTAAAATGGGAAAGTAAAAAAAGGGAATGATGAAGAGAAAGGGGAGTGCTACTGCTAGCCATTTGTGTTTTTTTTAAATAAATAATATAAAATTAAAAATTAAAAATGAAAGGGTAAGGAAATGGGATGGCTAGAAAGAGTATAGTTTTGGTGTGAGAGTGATGGGAGGTGATGGTGTTGTATGTGAATGTGAATGATAATAGATTATGGTGATGATGATTTGTGTGATAGATGCATATACATTCTTGAATTAATATCATTTAAATATAAGGTCCATGTACTTGTGGAATAGTTTATTTACACCAACTACTTTTCATGTTTTTTTCTTTTCCCTTTTATTTTTCTTAACTTTCCATCGATCAACAATGATCTATCTCACCATACAAAAGATATAAGATTTATATAGTTTTGTATCTTTATTTATAGATAGAATTGACTTTGAAAATCCCCCGGCTTTCTCTTTTATAAAATGTAAGTATCGAAATTAATTCTGTTTAGGTTTTTTAATTTTTATTTATTTAACCATGTTGGAGGTAATTTTAAGACCGAAATTTTACTTATACAAATTACACAAGTTTTTTCATATTGGGAAACACATAAATGCGTTCGAGCACTTATATTCGTTTAAAACATATAAATTCGTTCGGTGGTCAACAAACTTAATGGTCTTGTAGAGGTAATTAAATTTAGAAATTGAATAAATTACTCTTAATATTTTATTGATCAATCATAAGTTCATAACATTAAAAGAATAATTTGCGGGTGTGAACACCTAACAACAAAAGTATTATTACAAGACTATGTAATTAGTTTATTAAAATACTAGTTAATCATCCCGGCTTCAACCCGGACATTTTTACTAAAATTTTAAAAGCAATAAAAATCTAAAAAAATATATAGAATTTTTGTTATTGATATATTATAACTCGGCTTGAAAATATTAAATTGATTAACACAATAAATTATATATATATATATATATATTAGTACCTATTGCATTAATAAAACATAAAAAGACATTTATGATATTATATAAAAAAGAATTTATTTTGTTTCTAATAAAAAAATAAATTTGTAGACATCATAAATAAAATAAAACATTTTAAAAATATTTAATGGGCTATTTATCTTTAAAATTTTATTAATTAGATATGACATCATAAATAAAATAAAAAAATTTTAAAAAAATTTGTAGACATGCCACGTCATAATTCTTTCTAAAAATAGTTTAAAAAACAATTATTCTTTATTATATATAAAGATATTGATAAGTAGCTTTTAAAAGCCTAATTATTTAAGAGATACGATTTGTTCTTTAAATTAATAAATTGCTGTCTACATTAATATTTAGTATTAATATTAATGATTTTATATAATGTACATAATTCATAATGGGGTATCTTGATGTAGACATTAATTTGTTTGATGTTTGATGTATACTTAAGTAGTTAGTCATTCTGGGTTTAACCAGGTTCATAATACAAGTTTTGTGAACAATTATATATATACCTATTTTATTTGCGGTGTTGATTAAAATCAAACGGTTTGATAAAAGAGTTTAGGATTAAAAATGAAATAGAAAAATAGAGTTGGTATAAAAAGTACAATATTAAATAATATTTTTTAAAAAAAAATATGACATGAGATCATGCATTGTTAGAAAATAGCTTTGAGAAAAAATGCTAGTTTGCTAAGCATAAATTATTTCAAAAAATGTTCCCAGAAGCAATGTTGTTTTATGTATATATGTAAGAGATTAGCTTAATATGCGGATAATTAAAATTTGTTATGACGAAATGCTTTAGATTACTGAAATGTAAAACACCATGTATGATTTAAGAGAGTTTTGAAAAGAGACAAAATTTCTTTAAAAATATGACATCATAAATCACAAAAAAAAAAAAATTAAAAGAAAACGAGTATGACATCATAATTAAATAAATGGGGAAAAATAGCTTTTAAGAGAAGATTTGGAGACACCGTGTAATCTATTTTTATAAAGTTGATGTCAATCATAACGCTAAAAGAATAATATACGGGCGTGAACACCTAACAATAAAAGTATTTTTACAAGACTATGTAATTAATTTATTAAAATATATTGATAAGTAGCTTTCAAAAGCCTATTTATTTAGGAGATACGATTTGTTCATTAAATTAATAAATTGTTGTCTACATTAATCTTTAGTATTAATATTAATGATTTTATATAATGTACATAATTCATAATGGGGTATCTTGATGTAGACATTAATTTGTTTGATGTATACTTAAGTAGTTAATCATTTTGGTTTAACCCGAGTCATATAATAAAAGTTTTGTGAACAATTATATATATACCTATATTATTTGTGGTGTTGATTAAAATCAAACGGTTTGATAAAACAGTTTAGGATTAAAAATGAAATAGGAACATGGTATAAAAATTACAATATTAAATATATATGTTTTTTTTTAAAAATATGACACGAGATCATGCACTTTTAGATAATAGCTTTGAGAAAAAATGTTAGTTTGCTAAGCAGGAATTTTTTCAAAAAATGTTCCTAGAAGCAATGTTGTTTTATGTGTGTGTACATATATATACAAGAGATTAGCGTAATATGCGAATAATTAAAATTTCGTTATGACAAAATGCTTTAGATTACGGAAATGTAAAACACCATGTATGATTTAATAGAGTTTTGAAAAGAGAAAAAATTTCTTTAAAAAATATGACATCATAAATAACAAAAATAAAAATAAAATATTTTTTTAAAAAGAAAACGAGTATGACACCATAATTAAATAAATGGGGGGAAATAATTTTTGAGAGAAGATTTGGAGACACCGTGTAATCAATTTTTATAAAGTTGATGTCATCGCAATCTTATTTTATTTAATAT
Source organism: Erigeron canadensis (assembly GCF_010389155.1). Lineage (NCBI taxonomy): Eukaryota > Viridiplantae > Streptophyta > Magnoliopsida > Asterales > Asteraceae > Erigeron > Erigeron canadensis. The sequence goes on from NC_057763.1 coordinate 3,311,247, forward strand.
AATATAAAGATATTATTTTTATTTTAGCGAGTAGAACATATTTCTAGAGTAAACTTATTATTTAATTCATTTTATATTAATTGTTTACTTTTTTTGTTTTTTTTCTAACATAAATAACCATTCACTAGTTTACCTTTTATACCATTGGAAATTTTATCAAATTAAAAGTTTTCAAGTCAGATGGATCTTATGTAAAAGGATATAAATAGTTTAATATTAAATATATACAAAATCATAAATTACACAATTAATTTTGTATTCCTTAGACAATTTTTCTAAAATGCAGAGTATTATTTATCTAAATATTAAAAGAATTACATGTATAGTTGTTATACATGATGGCAAGATTTCATACACTCTATTCTAATACTCACAAGTCATAACACAGTATATGTATTGAGTTCCTTCTAGCTAGTGCAAATAAACAAAAATGAAATCCAAGGCCTAAGGTCAATCTTTCATTCTATCAAGCATTGAACGGGATTAGCTCAAGCTGTTCATGTTTTTTTTTTTTTTTGAAATTTAAAATCATGTTATTTTTTTAATTAAAAAAGCTTATGTAAAAATTTATAAAGTCTACAAAGCTATGGGTGTGCTGATGTAAATAAATAACCAAAAAAGAGCTTAGGTGGTGCATTTAATACGAATAATAAACGCTGGAAACATATAGAAATTCGGACCAAAAATAAACTTAGGATGCTTTTTGTTACAGAGTGTAAAGTTTTGGAATTTTGAATAATTTTTTATTAATCAATATCTAAAATGACATATTTTATATTAGGTAATTCTGTCTTTAAATTATCAAATTTGCCCTTGGACTTTTTTGTTTTTTTCTTTATGTAAATACCAAAAATCTCTAACAGACCGTCTTCCCCACTACTGCCGCCGCATTGCGCGAGTACCATACTCGTTAATATTTATATACGGAGTGATGATTATATTTCTTTTAACGGATGACTTGACTGGATTTAATTATGGATTTGATATTATAACATAATTAATCAAATACCCGACATCATTACTCCAAATAATTATTTATATTTTCTTATGTAATACCATATATGAACTACATTATTGACTATTTTTGACTATTAAGCAACTTGCTTGTAGTCAAATGTTAATACAATTCCGCCTTTTAAAAAATAAGAAAGTACATTATTATGGAGTAATCCCCCTAAGCAATTCTCGTAATAATCCTCGTAATATCTCAAATTCATAGACATGTTTAATCAATAAGTTTTCTCTCTTATTTTCATCCTTTGATTGTATCATATATCATGATTATACTATTAAAAAGATTTTTAAGATGATATATTAGGGGCTAAGGATTTTTTCAAGTTGGGGTAAAGTTAAGAGACGTTTGGTTCGCAGAATCATATGTAATTCATTGGAATTGAAATTTGAATTTCATGTTTTTCCATGTTTGGTTGGACAAGTTAATGGAATTGGAATTCAATATTATCCATCAAATTCCTTAAAACATGAAATTTAGAATTCCATCACAAAACCCATGGAATGTTTTGAATTCCAAAAAAATTCAAAATTTGACAAAATGACCTTTCCATGTTATTATTATCATTATTATTATTATAGTTATAATTATTATAATAAGATATTTTTTATTATTATTTTAATTTATTTTTTCTTCTTATTATTATTGTTATAATATTTATATTAATTTATTTTATATTTACTTTATTATTTATATAATTATTATTTATTATTATAAATTATATATATTTTATTATATCTAATATTATTATTACTATTTATAGTAATTATTTTTTGTATAATTAATTATTTTTATTATTATATTATTTTTTAAACTATTTATATTATTAGTTATTTATATTATTAGTTATTTATATTATTATTATTATTAATTTAATTATTTATATTATTATTTTATTTATATTCATATATAATATAAATTTATTTTATTATTTATTAAGTAATTCATTATTATTATAAATTATATTTTTCATATTGTCAATTTTATTATTACTATATTATGGTAATTATTTATATTTATTTATTATTTATGTTATTCTTGTTTTAATTAATTATATTAATAATTAAATATATTATTTTTTATATTATTTAGTTATTTATATTATTATTTATATTACTTTTATTTTATTGGTTTTAATATTGTTTTTATCTAAAATTTATTTTATATATATTAAAAATACTATTTTATTATAATGAATTAAATCTTTATTTATTTATTTTTTTATTACTTTTTTTAATTTAATTTTATTATTATTTAGTAAATATATAGTTATTGTGGTTGTAATTATTATTATTAATATTTTTTATTTTATAATGATATTATTTATTTAATTGTATTTATTTATTTAAATATTAATATTTTGTTATATTTATTTAATTATATTATATTAAATTATTAATATTAATACTTGTTATTTTTAGTTATTTATCATTAATATTATTATTTCATTATTAAAAATTTTTATTATTAATTTTTATTTTAATTTATATTTAATATAATAATAATTATTGTTATAAGTATTAACTTATTATGATATTTTTTTATTTAGTATAATTTTTATTACTTTAATTTATAATTATTATATTATTATAAGGGAAAAGTGAGTATGAGACTGTTATGCATCCAACTTGGGTGAAAAACCTCTCACATACTAATTTTTTAATATGTTTTGAATAAACACTTGGGTCCCCATGTTTTTTACCTTTTAAAAAAGGTATGTGATAAGTTTTTCATCCAACTTGGGTGCCTAACAGCCTCATATTTCATTCCCCCTTATTATAATTATGATAGCTTTATTATGATGGTAATTTATATTTTATTGAAATATTATAAAAATTTTAAAAAGGGTAATTTTGTCATTTGTTATAATTTCAATTCAGATTCCTTAGTTGAATTCTGTCAACCAAACACATGACAACATTTAAAATTTTCCAATTCCAATTCCTTCAAATTCTAGGAAGATCTCAACCCTTTAACTAAAATCAAGGGTCAAGATTCAATAACCATTTTTTATTTTTGAATCTTAACCTTTGATTTTAAATCAAAAGTCAATATCCCTCCGACTTTACCTCTCTTTACCCATACCGAGGATCAATCATTTTCTTTATTATAATTCTTAAAAGTCTTTTCAAACTTATTTCAAAAGTGCATTGATTAGACTTTAAATTTATGTTATTGCGTAAAACCTTTAAAATCCATGGACGAATTTGCATGGAACTTGAACAACCTGAACACAATGGCTCCACTATGAAAATGAGGAAGTTTCGAACAGAATGATGTCGGAATAATGTCCAAATTCTTGACCAAATCTTCCATACCCACAAATTTGAGACTAATTGAAAACTTAAACATGTCAATTAATGCATAAACCTGAAACATACAATCTCTATCTATTTATAACGGGGAGAGGAGTTATGCCTCCCAAATTTTTATCTCTCCCAAATCCCACCAATCAAATACTTCAAACTCAATTTTCCTTTTCAACTCTCCCAACCAAAATCAATGGCATTCATCACTTTCTCAACTCTCCCAAATTTTATTTTTCTTTTTCATTTAAATTTAATCAAACATAAACATAATTTAAAAAATACATCAACATAATTAAAAAACTATATATTGAAATCAATGAAACATATTAGCCACAAGCCTAAAACTAGCAAGCGGAGTAAAAAAAATAAAAAAGAACAAAGAAATTAATCTAGTGGAGTGGTTATACAAAAAACCAAGTGCTTTTTATACGGACTCCAAATTTCATTAAATCTAATTTTATTTCTCATCATCTCCTATTCTCTTTCTCCACTATCTTCTTCATCATTTACCAGACCAAAAAAACCACCATTTTTCTATATTGCAAATATAGTTTAAATGGGCTTAACTAAATAAGAGTTTTTTTTTTATAGCTGTTACATTATTTTCAGTGTGACCCCACCTCCACATGCTCCCCTAGCTCCCAACGGTCACATTCTTCTTCAAACCGCGCAGGGCTTAAAGCTCGTCCACTTCCATGCCATTGTCATGCTGCGTTGATGGCGGCGATGTTCCTTCAGCGGGCTGGGCAAGCCGCTTGCCATGTCGTGACCACTCCTCTTTCCCTAAGTTTTGAAAGAACAAGCTAGCTAGGTTTGATTGAGAATTTAAAATATTATGTTTATGTTTCTTAGATAATTAGGTTTGAACTTTAATTTATTATGTTTATATTTATATTATTAGACAGATTAAACGACTTATAAGGCTATGCATGGTTGTAATATACGAAATTTTATGGCATGGAAACTTGTTTGATTGACGAGATAGGTACCCGCGCAATGCGGCGGTGGTGACGGCAACGGATGGTGCTAGTGGCAGTGGTGGTAACGATGTGGTTATTAATCTAAAAATAATTGACGTAAATGGTAGTGTAGTTATTTTATGGTTAAGGGATGTATCTTTTCTAAATAACTTTATTAAAAATATTGGAAATATTAGGTGAAAATATTTAAGTTAATTAATATATTAGGGATATATCAGGTAGATTTAGTGTGTGAGTTAAGAATGTGTTGAAAATTAAAGGTATTTTGGGTATTTTAAAGGTAGAGAGTTGAAATAAGGGGAGAGTAATTTGTTTATTAATATAGTATAGATATAGATAAGAATATTGGAGATATTATGTGGAAACATTTAAGTTAATTAATATAGGAGATAAATAGTTTGGATAAATATGTGTGTAAAAATATATTAGGGATATATCGGGTAGATTTAGTGTGTGAGTTAAGAATGTGTTGAAAATTATGGGTATTTTAAAGGTAGAGAGTTAAAATGAGGGGAGGGTAGTTTGTTTATTAATATAGTATAAATTAGGTCCAAAACTTTTTTTTCTAACGACATAATAATATAATTCTACTTTTATTCATAAATTATACGTATTTTTGGGACAAAACTCAAGACTCTCGGAAAAAACTCAATATTCCACCCCTACAAATGTAAGAAGTAAGATCAGAACCTGGTGTCTTTTTTCAAGGTCAAAGACCTTACGTATATATAGGCCACCAACCTCATTGGCAAGGTCCAAAATTTATTACCAATACTTTTGTCTTGTGATGGCAAATTTATCATTCAAATTGTTGCTAATCTTAGTATTTTTCAGGGTGATAATCATTTGGTTATTATCTTGGCCAAAGTACTTTTTTTCGTTCATGTGGTTTTTTGATTTTACGGTTTTCATCCTCACCGTTAAATTTTGGCTAAAATCATCCTCGTGGTTTGCATTTCATCCCCGCCATCATAACTTTGTCGTTAACCCCCTCACATGTAAGTCATGTGTGGGGCATTTTTGTCTTTTCACCCATTGAAGTGCAAAAATCGTCTCAGTGGTTTGTCGTTTTTGCATTTTCCATCTTCGTCATTAACACCAAGAGAACGTTTCGTTTTTTATATTTTGGTTTTTCTAAAAAAATATTTTTATAATACTTTAATGTTATTTTTTTTTTAATTTGTGAACTTTAAAACTTATAATCTGTTATAAGGTACTTGTTTGGTATTATTTTTGAGTAAATTGTAATTATATTTTGACTATTTTCGTTAAATTTTAGTAAGTTTTATAACATTTTTATAAAAAATAAAAATATATTAAATTATCCGTACAGACTAGTATTTTCGATATCGATAATACAGTAATACCGGATTAAATCACCATATCGGTACGACCAAAATACCAGTTTTTAAAACACTGCCTACATATGAGGATATGGTCATCTTTCTCATTTTAACCTGCATTTGAATATGAAGTGGACTTTTAGACATAAATCTGAGTTAAAATGGAAAAGATGATCAGATTCTTATATATGGATTTTTGGATTTGTAGGTGATTGATTAGGTTTTCATATGTAGGTTTATTAGATTTTTTTATTTGAGTTTGTTTTGGTTTTTGATTAAATTCTTGTTTGAAGGTTTGTTAAAAACAAGGATGGAAAATGTAAAAACGACAAATCACATAGTCGAATTTTGCAAATAACTATAAGGACAAACCATAAAGATGGATGAAAAGACATAAATGCCCCTCACGTGCATGGCACATGAGTGATTTAACGGATCCAAAGACGAAATGTAAACCACATAGATGATTTTAGCCAAAAGTTAACGGCGAAATGTAAATGTTGGGAAAGTTCAATAAATATAGAGTCAAAGGGTTTCTAAGATAACTTTTATTTAGTCCTAGTGGCTAATTCTCATTTATGATTGTAATATGTAAATGTTTGGGAAAGTTCATAAACTCTGTTTGTATACCAATCCAGACCCTTAGGGGGTGTTTGGTATGATGAAATGGAAAGGGGAGAAAGAGAATGATAAAGACTTTTCTTGTTTGTTTGCAATGGAGAAAGGGAAGGAGAAAGGGAATGAGAAAGGAGAAAGGGGAATCGATTCCATTCTCTACAAATCTACAAATTGTAGAGAATGGGTGAGAATGAAATTTTTTTTTTAAAGATGTTATATGTAATAAATGTATTATTATTTAAAATATTTTTTTTATATATCCATTTTGTGTGGGTATCAAACAACGAATTCCATTCTCTTTCTCACTATTTCCATTCTCTATTACATTTCCATTCTCTATGATTCCTTCCTACCAAACACCCCCTTAGAACGTAATGATGGAGGATGTATAAGATGATTGACTAGCGATTTCCTTACGGTGAGGTAATACCTTTTTTGTACGCCAAATATATGTATACAAGTGTGTAGAGGAGGGGTTATTTGAGAACTCCTAAAAAAAAAACTCAAGAACTTCTATACACCCTTGGATCAAAGAAAATGGATGGACAAGATTAAAAATAAAAAAACTCCTCTCAACACTAGAGGGGTATTTTCGTCAGTTCTTTTTTTTTTCTCTCTCTTACTTTAATAGAATTCTATCTAATTCACTAAAAAACATTTATCTCACAAACCGTAAATCGTTAGAGGAAAAGAAAAACATGGGTAGTCTTAGAATTTCATCATCTTTCAATAGAGATGCAATTCGATATACTTTTGACGACTTTTTAAATTTTGTTTTTTTTTTCATCACGTTCATCTTACACATGTGTAAGTTGTACTTACCCCTAATACATCCCGCTCTAGGGTTTAGGGTTTGAAGGTCGAGGGTTAGCCATAACCCTCGGGCTTCAAACCCTAAACCCTAGAGTGTGAACCCTCATCCTTTTTAGGTTTTTAAGGTTTAGCATTTAGGGTTTAGATTTTCAGGGTTTTTAGAATGTAGTGTTCCCCTCGGATTAGCAATTAAGGTTTAGGGTTTAGGGTTTCAAGTTGTAGGGTAAAGTGTACCGGCTAACCCTCGACCTTAGTGGGAGCCCTCATCCGTGTTAGGTTTTAGGGTTTAGCATTTAAGGTTTAGATTTTCCAGGGTTTTTAGAAAGTAGCTTCCCCCTCGGATTAGAAATTAAGCTTTAGGGTTTAACATTTAGGGTTTTACAATGCGTCCTCATCATTTTTGAACTTTATAAGTAATTTACCCATGTGTTGGTTATACTTACCCATGGGCAGGTTGTACTTACGCATGGGCAGGTTATATAACTCACTACTTCCAGGTCTTTCCTACACATGTGTAGGTTGTACTTACACATGTGTAGGATGAACGTGATGAAAAAAAATGAAATTTAAAAAGTCGTCAAAAGTATATCGAATCGCATCTCTAATGAAAGAGGACGAAATTTCAAGACTACCAATGCTTTTTTTTCCGTCTAACGATGTACGGTTTGTGAGATAAAATTTTTTTAATGATTTATATATTTTTTGATTTAATAAGAGAAGAGAAAGAGAATGCTGGACAACTTTTTTATAATGACAAACATGTCCTTCCTAATCTTGATGAATGGAAAACTGAGATTGGTTCTCACGTTCTTTTTTTTTTAGTGGTTCTCAAAATAACTCACCCCTATATATCCTTAATTCGTATGGTGTGTCATCCTTTTATAGGGGTTCGAAGTTTTTCCTCCAAGTCGGTTACAAGCTTTGTATATAATCCTTTCCGAGAATATCTTGATTCGTATATATCTCGTTACTTGATAATTGTGTTGAAGATATGCACGTATCTTTTCCCTTCTTATTGGATCTCATGAGAGTGTGTGTATAGTCTGCATATCAATGGTTAGGTGGATACGTCATCAAATTCCAAGAGTTCAATGTTGTTATATCCAATCGGTATGATCATATGAACCAAAGTTTTCTTATTATTAGATTTATGGAAGTGTTATACAATGCAAAATTATGTACACGCAAATTTTACCCATACAACTATGTATTTGTTTACTTCAAATTAATCACTAAGTTTGTAATAATTATATACTTATGCAAACAGTGTTAGAATATATGAATATAAACACATAACAAATCACGAGTGGAAAAGAAACGTTTATGCAATCATATTAATTAACAAAGTAATGAATAGAATATGTGTATCTTTGTGTAAAGCTTCCAATAAAGTTGATAATAATAATAATTATTATTATAGGGTCTAAACTAAAACTCCTCTACGATCGAACACTTGACACCCTTATATCGTATGCTAATACCCGATCACGAACTCACAATCCCATTGTGTAAAAAATAAGTTGCAGTCGAACAAAAAACATAAGCACACTTAATGCTAAGTGATTTAAATATATTATATAACATCACTTTGAAAAGTAATTCAAAGTCTAATGTCGTTGGCTTTGTTGTGTCTAATGTCGTTGGCTTTGTTGTGTTTCTTTTCGACCGAGAGAGAGGATAGATATTTAGGGTTTTTACAAATCTAATTGTCTTGAATGAATAAAACCCTTAACCCTTGATTTCTATTTAAAGGGATTAATTAGAAGGGTTTTCTAACTTGGTGAACAAGTTAGAATGGGATTAGGAAACTCCATAAGGAATTTCGACCCCCCCCCCCCCCCCGCTTTGTACAATTAGGAAATTTCTAAGTTACAATATAATCCTTCCTCTTTAATTAATTAAACACTATTAAACCTTTAACATAGTTTAATTAATAATTCAAGTGATCGTTTAATTAATATATTATTATAATATACTTATTAAATATAGAAAGTTAACGTGTCATTTTGTGTAACCCCGTAGGCTTAAATAAATACCGGACATGCGTTTATTATAACGTGATCATATTCCAACAAACAGTTATATATATAAAAATACACAAATGTAGTTCATATAGTCATATAAATATACTAGCATAGTACTTACGTAATGCGACAACGGTGACGACGATGATGACATGTTGCTAGTTGTGGCGAGTAATGTGGTTAATTGATATAAAAGTAATTAATCCTACAAGATAACAGAGACAATTTAGAAAATAAGATCTATTGGTATAAGTTAATTTATTAAGGATATCTCTATATATATAATTCTCTATCTCTTTGATGATGTGACATATCTCAGAGCTCGCCACATCATCTTTTTCCTACGTGGCGATCTTACGTCGTTAGTCTCTTAAACGTTGACACGTAAGCTAACACCTATACATACTTGACAAATCATCATCATAGCTTTTATTAATTATGAATAAATAGCATATTAAAAAGTCATAAGCATGATTAGAACCCACAACCTCAAGTTTTTTATGTGAAACATAAACCACTTGATCTAATGAGATTTTTGTTTATATTTTGAAAAACATGATAGATATTCGGACTAAAATCCCACAAAAAATTATTAAAAATATTATTTATATAAATAGATGACACTTAACATATATATAAAAGAGATATATGGTAATAGTTTTTTACCTAAAATATATATTAATGACATATTCCAAATTTATAAAAAAGTTTTCATATTTCAAAGATCTTTTTAATTCTTATTAAAAAATAATAATGATTCTTAATTTTTTTTTTTAATATAATATCTTTTGAGATGTAAATTTTTTTAATTTATATTTAATTTTTATTTTCCAACATAAATATATTGCAAAAATATAAACTTTAGATTACTTGGAACATAAAAAAATGTTGTCTTAATTTAAGTTGAATTTATGTTTTTATATACTCTATGTTTAATTCTTTGAAGGTGGACGTAATACGTAAGGAGGCAAGGTGGTGATCGACTAGTGACCAGTTGGAACACCACCCGCCCTGTAAGTACCAAAGGGGTGGGTAGCAAAGTGGTGATGGTGGTGTAAATCTGGTTTCTTTCTCACCCTCTCACCTTTTTAGTTTTATCTTTTTCTTTGTTTTTTTTTTTATCACTTTCAACCTCACTCAGTATGTATATTATGTATGTTAATATGAAAAGAGAGTAAATACGTACAAAAATATAGAAAACAAAGGTGAAACTTATTTCTCATTCAATGACTGAACAAGCCTTAAATAGGCAAAACTACATCTCATGTGATCCTAAAAATAAAGAAATAAACTACCAACTTTACCTAAGGAATTAGTCATGGGTATGACCCATAATGTCCATATTCTCAATTGCATATAATTCGGTCAACCCTATGACTTTATACCATTTATTTGAAGCAACACTAAAACCAACTCAAATACTAACTTAAATAAAAGCAACTCAAACTAGATAATATGACTGAGTCAGGATTAATTCCTACATAGACGGTGAGAGAATGGTGAAATATTCATTGCTTGTGGAAGGGGTGATGGAGGATGAAAAAAAGTGAAGATTTATCTTGAGGTTTATAATTTTTCCTTCTAATAATGTTTATTACTTTGTCATTTGATATTTTACTTCATTACATAAAAAAATATCTCTGTTTTTTGATGACAGTTTTTTTTTTATATTGAACATTTGTTGAACTATTTGATAGAAATTTATGTTATCTCGTGCAACGCACGGAGCTAAACCTAGTAATGAATATTTTCATATAACTTTTTCCAAATGTGAGGTTAATTAAAAGTACTTTAGTCCATTTCTAACTCACTTTTGTGTAGAACTTTTAGAAGCGGGATGAAAAATCTTTATATAGTACTACAAAATTAAAAAGATGGATATACAAACTTAATACAAATACAAATAGATATATGGATATAGCTAATGCTGAGCTGGGAAGAGGCACTTAGATCTTGAGTTTGATACTCACGGAAGGCTTGTTTTGGGGTTTTTTATTTCGAATATTTGTTTAGGGTACATGCAAAGTTTTACTATTATACGATGAGATTTTTCTGATTTTATATTTCGACTGAATGTTCGAAAAAAAAATACATCGATAGATATTTCTTGATCGACTACCTTGGCTGAAGATGACAGGGACTAGTTAAACTTTATTTGGCGTCTATATATGGTCCCATTGAGATTAAAGAAGAAATATCTTCTTAAAATTTATATATTATTAGGTACCATGTGGAATTTTACCAATTCCTTTTTATTCTACACATCTTGCTCTTCGTCTTTATTCCTAGCTCTTTTTTGCTTTTGTGTTCAGTATTTCATGCGTTCATTTAATGAAAACAAAAAAAACAGGTCTATTTATTAAATATTACGTTATTACTGTATATAATACACAATAAATTCGTCGACGTATGTATAACCCCACACCTTAGTTACCTACATAGCAAAATACTCTACAGTTTTGTTTGTCTCTATATTCTGTTTGTTTATAATCAGCTACCAACAGTGCCAAACAAGCAAGTGTTTAAACAATAAGTTAAGCTATAAAATGTCATTCTATTTTTCTTCTAGCAAAAAAAGTTTAGATAGACGATAAACTCCCTACTTGTGGTTCTTAATTTGGACCCACCTGACCATTTTCCAAAGATCTGTTTGGGAAAATAAGTACCTCCATTTGGATACCATTTCATAATGTTGAGAACGGATTTGAACCCGTCATTCATCTATATCTATATTTTTTATTTGAAAGACAGAGCGGATAACTGGCTGATACTCTCAACTTTGGTGCACACACGCCGGGTTCGAATCCTGGCAATACCCTCAGAGGCGGTTCTCTTTGGGAACCAGTGAGAGTTCGGACCACCGCCGTTTTTTCGCTTAGTAGTACTAATATATCTGTATATTGTCCAAAAAAATTTATATCTATTAAGTCGGCTCTCAGAAATTAATTTTTAAAAAACTTTTGATATGTTTAATAAATTTAATAGTCCAATGAAATTTACCTTTTTAGTTATAAACCACAATTTACTTAGTCCATTCATAATTCTATGTTAGCCCACAATTCACCAATTCATGTAATAAGGTTTTCCTTCCTTTTTTGAGTTTTAGGCTCTAGCAAAAAATAAAATTTACCTTTTCAGTTTTTATAACCCACAATTATTCACTTAGTTCATTCATAATTCTATGTTTTAGCCCACAATCCACAATGCACCTAAAAATGTCTTCCTCCCACAATCCACGATCCACGTCTTTTCTCTTGGTATTTTCACAAGTCTTTGTAGTTTTTTGCTGGTTATAAACTACGTATTGGTAATTTGAATGAAAAACTTACTATTAATGTTATTTTTGTTTGACCCGACCCAATTTATTGTATTGCATAACCATAATATAATACCCGGAACATAACGATGATAAAAAAAAATAATTTGGCCCTACCGTTAAAACTTTCAAGATCCGCTACTTAATACCCTTAAGGGTTTCTCTCCATGTGTAGATGCGTATAACATTGATAAGGTCCCCTCACCACATTTACATATAATAGGATTTGAACCCATGACCCCCTAGGAAGAAACCAAATACATTAATAATCACACTGCTACCAGGGGCGGAGGCAAATAGGGGGTGAGATTGGCCACGGCCCACCCCCAAAAGCTAACTGATATGTATTTTAGGCTTGCATCTTGGTATTTACTAGTTTGGCCCACCTAAATATAGTTTTATTTTTGGTTTAGTATTAAAGTCCAATGTCATTTCTCTATATCCAATGTCATTTCTCTAGAATTCCCTTATACAAATATCAACACAAGTTCATAGGTTTTAAATTATTTATAAATTAAATTTGGGGGTTTTTAATTTAGAGTCTTTCATTTTTTAGGATGAAATTTCCATCCACCGGATGATTTTTTTGTTTAAATTTTTTCATGCTAATCAATATTCAACACTCATTTATGTTTTTAGTTTACTACCAATAATTAACTAACTTTTTCTTTTTATTTTCTAGTAATGAACTATTTTATTGTTTATATAATATTACAGTTGTTATTGTACTAGTAATTAACTAATTATTGTTTAGAAATATGGTGGCTATCTTTAATAGACTATTATCATAATTTTACTATTTATAATTATAAATTGTAATTTGTGTTTAAAATTTGTGCTTTCATAATATGTTCCAGTGTTCCACTCACTGAGTGAATCATAGTTCTCTACACCGACGGTGATATTGTTAACACTATTAGTTTAGACACAATTAGATGATTCTAATGGTTTGAGAGAGCCTCATGTACAACTGAAATGAACGGTTTTATTTTACAAGCTTCATATTTTGGTATAATATCAAGTATTGTTTGATATTATTTGGCACACCCTAACCCCAAATCCTATCTCCGCCACTGACTGCTACCGCCGTCGTCATCACCGCCACCACCATCACACTGTCGCATCGCGCGGACATGTAACTATTTCTAGTAAAACTCTTCCAAAGTAGTCTCAGAAAACATTTGTGATGGGAGAATATGAATTATAAGTTCCACAAGAACATAAAGATTTATTAAATGGTTTTATAAATTTCAAAACTTACAAAATGGTTTTATAAGAATTATTATTTAAAACTTGTGTTTTAATTATATAATAGAAATGACAATGTAAAACTTGAGCCTGGGCGACACCATGTGGTTGTATACTTGTATACTCTACATTGTGACATTATATAATTAAGGTCTAAAAGAATGGCTGCCTGATAAGAAAAAAGGAAGATAAATAACATGTGTTTATTTTATGTGTGGCTATAGCTTTCAGTCTCATAATTTCGTCCAGCTGTGTAACAGCCCATCACTTTTTTGCTGGATTGCTGTTTACAACCATATAGGGTGGCACTGACTAAACCTTTGACTTTAAAGTCATGACATTTAGAAGCTCATTATTACCTTGGATTTTTTATGTTCTTCTCCGAATATATGATAATACTAATATGAATGTATCCTTTTTTTATTTGGACTACTCAATCAACTTTTTTGGGCTTTTGAACATTGAAGATTTGAAGATATATTGTTCTTGAATTACATTCCAATTGTATCATAAACTTCAATTAGCTTGTGTAAAGATTTAAGCAACAAAGTAATTAGCTAGCAAATGGCGTTTCTCGAAGGAAAAATCTATCGAAGAAGATGAGTATCGTTTCACTAGTTTATATTTTTTAGCGATAAATAACGACACCATGAGGTTGTAAAGTGAAACTAATACCGCTAGGCTAATGGCCCGTTGGGTGCTTATATTAATCAAGGCTGCATATTAGCACAATAGCACTCTAATGTCAAAAAGACAATACCTCCTAAAATGAAGGATTGATTATGCGGATATGCAGAAAATGAGAAAATTCATACTGTAATAAACAAAGGCTTGTTCCCAGTATAAGAAACCATACCTAAGTATCTTGTATACACTAGATTGTCGAAATAAGTTTTTGTTTTCGGTGTGGCAAAAGACAGTAGAAAGTTGAGTCCTGCTTAAAAGTTTGAGTTGTTTGACAATGCTAGTACTAAAGAGGCCATGTTTGCACTTTTTGAAGCTTAAAGTATAAGATGAGAATTATGAGAAATGAACTTTCTTAATCCAAGTTCATATTAGTTATTCAGTTGTGCTGCAGAGTGCAAATGAACTAAAACTCATCTATTCTGTGTTGCAGTATTGTTACATCTTATGATCTGGTTATCAACTTTTTCTTCATAGTACAGAAAATGAACCAAGCAATTAGTGTGTTTAACCTTACAGTCAGAACATGCCGATTCTATAATACTTAGTGAAATACTTCTCTGTAAATTGTAAAACAAGATCGTTGTAGCATTAGGTTTTTGTAGAGGACCGACCCTCTTAAACTGTAAGTTGCATTCGACATATTTCCTTTGTTTAGAAGGTCAAAATCATGCCAGGCAGATTTCATATGATTTATATACATCATACAATAATAGCAGGATTGGGACAGACGGACAGTTACAAATTTTAAGATGTAATATCAAGTGTTAGTGGCAACATCAGAGGCCCAGGACCTTCTGTACCTAGTACCTGGGATACCAGGCCGGGTTGGCTCATCAAGTGCACTAGACTTTTTCGATAACATCATTACAACGTGGTCCATGGTGGGTCGTAACTGGGGATCAGATTGAGTGCACAACAATCCAATTTTCACACAAGCCATCACCTGATCAGGATCAACCAAAGACACCAATCTGGCCTCTATAATCTCAACAGCTTTCCCTTTCTTGTACATCTTATAAGCCCAATCCAATAGATTTTTGCAATCAGAAACCATAGTAAAATTAGAGTTCTTCTGACCACTAATGATCTCCAAAAGCAAGACACCAAAACTATAAACATCCGTCTTTAAAGTTAAACTACCGTGCATTGCATACTCTGGTGCCATATATCCGTTGGTGTCAGCCACACGTGTGTTAAAACGCGTCAGATCTTCAGGATAAAGTGTAGCCATACCAAAATCAGCAATCTTGGGTACCCATTTTTCGTCTAGTAATATATTGCTTGCCTTCAGATCTCTATGAATGAAGCATTCGTGTGAGCCTTCATGCAAATAACGCAATCCACGAGCAATACCACATATTATATCATATCTTCTCTTCCAATCAAATGAATCTTGGTTTGTAGATCCAAATATAAACTTGTCTAAACTCTCATTAACAACATACTCATATACTAAAAGCTTCTCAGGGTGCACACAATACCCTAATAAGTTCACAACATTGCGGTGCTGGACGCGGGTCAACAACCGGGCCTCTTTTGTTAATTCCTTAACCATCTGAAATAAGTTATGTGACAACCTCTTGACAACAATCTCTCTCCCATCTTCCAACCTTCCCTGTGTATATTTAGAAATTCATTTCAATAGGGTTATTTTTGCATTATAACTTTCGTTACCAATGAAGCATGCATCATAATATCATATCACATAGATTTGATAAAAGTAAACAAGTCGAACACTTGAACACTTCATCAACAAACTGGACTTATACTTACCATAGAACACTATAAACTTGCAAGAACTAGCAGTTGTGGACTAAGAGGGCCGCTAGTTTTTACGTGCTTATGGCTTTAAAAATATGTTTGAAATAAGCAGCTTTCATCTGACTTAAAAATAAGTGAAATTTTCCCTTAAATAAGCTAAACAACCTAATAGCCAAATAGTTTACCAAAGGGTTGCATTAAGTAAGGTGACCATCAACCAAAAAGATTGTAGCTAGGTTCTACTCGTACTATTTAAGCCCATAACTCCATGATGGACATACTGTAAACATTTATAACTATGAATATGTATGGATTACTTTGCCTAGTAAACTAAATAAAGCCAACATTGTGCTTTGGCTTTCAGAAAAACAGTGGCGTAACCAAAAATCGAGGACTAGGGAACCGAAGAAAAAACTTATGCTCTATTGGTTAGTCAATTAACTTTGGGCTAAACTAATACATATAAATAATACTCGTATTAGAAATATAAAGTTTTATAACCATTGTGGTGGGCCGTGACCACCTTTCGCCTCCATATGGCTCCGCCACTGCAGAAAACGCGATAGGCTAGACGCGCTCAAAATACGCACTCCCAAACATTCTCCCAAACTATGAAATCAATCATAAAATGCAAAAAGACATTTAAATGGAGTATCAACAGGTGTGAAAAGATTTAAAAGATGGAACCTTAAAAACAGGGCCAAATTCCCCATGGCCTAGTTTATTTTGATGATGGAAGTTTTTTGTGGCTGAAACTAAAGTTTGGAAAGCGAAGTCCTTGTGTTCTTCTGCAGCAAGCTTTTCCAAGTCTTCTTCTTGTCCTTCTGATAATGATTTCAGTAAACATGAGAACAAAGCATCATATAACAAAATCTTTTACAAAAAAGAAATCTTGGACTTAAAGGTTTTACCTTTTCGCGAATTGAGTTTAAAGGGTTTGATGATATTTTGGAAAAAATGATTGGACTTATTCATGCTGCAAACTGCTAAGGAATAAAACTTTTCTTAAGAAATCGTAACTTGATTTACTTAAGTAGAAATCTCAAAGGTCAAGCAAACATGTGTTGACCAAAACATGACTAACTATTCTTTACATCTTTTGACTTTTCAAGTAAACATCATTTTTATGGAAGCTGGAAGTTTCTTCTCTTTTTTAAGAGCTGCACTCCAACTGTTTGATGTTTTGTGCTGATGTCCAATTGTTCCTCGTCATGTTGTGCTTGGTAGGATTTTGCCATTTTGTTATTGGGTTGTCATGTGTACGCCAAGATTTTCGTTCTCAGAGCATTCACAATCCACAATGGCTCTAATCTATCAATAGCTTTTTTTAATTTCCATCTCATTTTTTCTTTTTCTTTTTCTTTATCATATAAAAGAGATATAAATATGTATTTTTTAAGAAAAATAAAAAGTGATCATAGAAATACCATTTTGGGCTCATTAGATTCGTATTGGCAAGACATTTTCAAAAATACTTTTATTTTTGAAAAATAATTAAATTAAGTATGTTTAATTAACAAAATGAATCAAATCAATAACTTTGACAAGGATAGAAAATATAAATATATAAAGTTAAGGTTGTTAGTGTTGTACATTACATTCTCGTAAAATTGTAAAACACACTTAGTTTGTACAGATCATATTGTCCTCTTAATCAAAAGTCAATATTAGCAACTAATACTTTCAAAATTGAAAAATGTTACCATGATATTGAATAATGAGGCTGGCCTTGTAGTTCTGTCGGTACTCGGTATCAGATACAACTAACATATAGTATTTTTGAACCAGGACCTAGGGTGTGTTTAGTCGGGGAAGACACCCCTTGTTTTTCATTTTTGTTTCCAAAAAGACATGAAAAACAAAAAATGCGTTCAAAAATAGTTTTTTAAAAATGTTTTCCATGAAAACAAAAAACACTGTTTTCCACTTTTCATTTTCCATTTTCTAAATTTTGTAAACCTCGAATTGTTTTCCATTTTCTAGTTTTGAACGCGATTTCAAAATTTTCATGTGTTTTTTAGAGATGGGAAACTCCTTTCCATAGTCACATGGAACTTGGTACGATACGGTACACAGAACGAAAACGGGTACGCGATTCGTAGGTCTCCAAAATCCGGTACGAAGGGGTAGGTTCATTCGGAACGCAAACTCGGTACATGATACGATGTACCATTCTAGGGACGTAAATTTACAAAACATATAAACAAATAACATATACAATAAAATTTGCTCGATCCTCCAAGTTACGAAAAGCCATTGTTAAAATAAAAGAATTTTGTATAACTAATGGATTTTGTGAATGAATTATATTTTATGTCGTCTTCTTATTACGTGAATATATAGATACCGAATATAAAAGAGTCCAGACTTTAAAAAAGGCCCAATATAAGCCCCCTCTCTTGTTCCTAAATATCTTTTTCCTAATATAAAAAATAGGTCACACATTTACAGCCGCTATATCTCTTTCTCCTTTTTGACTTCTCCCCCCATCTGAAAACGATTTCTGATTTCTGTTTACTGGTACATCGATTTCTATTAAACGGTACGGCCAACCGAAGCTTTTAGAACACGAATTTCAAGCTGAATACATCAAATCAGGTACGCTAAATCTCACGTTCTGGATCGCGTTTTCCCATCGTTCGGTACTACTTTGTACCGCGTTTTGGTACAGAGTGTACCGTACGAAAAACGCAGGCTCGCCCTAAATTCTTCTATCAAGTTGGCAAGGGAAAACGGCCATGATGAATAACAATACTTTTGGAATCCAGATTTTCAATACATTTTAATTTAACTCTGTTCTATTTTGGAAAAACCGAACTTAGTACAGGACTAGAATGATATAATTGAAAATTTGGATTCTCAACAACATTGTTGTTCATTATAAATAATTCCCACCGCCAATTTGATGGTTCCGTTCTTAGTTTGGTTTTTGTTTCCTGTTATCTGTGTGTTCTCATGGGCAAGGTTATTTCAGCTAGCTTCCTGTTATCTGGGTGCCCATGGCATTTTGAATACAGTAAAATAAGCCATTTGTTTATGAGCCTCATTGATATCAGCACATGTATTTTGATATTTTTATCAAGCTTTTGTAGATGGAATTATATGTAAATTATATACGTATGATTGATCATATGGGCCAAATCTGCATCCTGTTTCTCACTCATTTTATCTTTTACAGGATTTTAGGACCAGGATTATACACTAGTAAAGATGTGGTTACGTTGTAAAAATCCCCTTCATCATTTGGAGGCTTTTAAAATATGCGTAAAATCACCATGGATCCTTCAAACTTCTGGATTTTCAGATACCGCTTTCAAGAAACCAAAGCTTGCACCCCTACAGGTCTCCTCTCTATCCCCATTCCTAGTGACCGATATCTATTGCTTTTCAACTGCATCAAAATAATTTTTTTCGCGTCTAACATTACTTGTCCACATAATATTATAATTGTTGTTGAAGGAGCGTAGAATGATAGACCGCCGCAGATTGTGTGCTAAAGGAGGAGATGGCGGCAATGGCTGCATTAGCTTCCACCGTAGTCGTCATGAGCGTCGTGGTAAAGCTGATGGTGAGCAATTATGCCTTTAATTATTTTACTAGGTGATTAATGTCAGACACAGTCTCTTTGTTAATTTGGTAAGGTTCCTTACACCTTTTTAAATCTGTGTTTAGGTGGAAATGGTGGGAGGGGAGGCGATGTGATTCTAGAATGTTCCCCAACGGTTTGGGATTTGAGCAGCTTGCAACATCATATTGTTTGTTATCTGTCCCTTGTTTCATCTAATCTAACTTTTTGCATTTTCTTTCAACATCCTGTCCTCCCTTTTCAGTAAAAGAAAACAAGCACTCGCATATATCCTCATTACTAATAAGTAATGACTAATGAGCTTTGGTATTTTATAGAATGCAAAGAGAGGGGGGCATGGAACTTCAAAAAATAAGATAGGAAGCCGAGGAGATGATCAGGTGATATTCAGTTGCATTATTTTTCCTTGGCATTTCTTAGAGGTGGCAACTGGTAATGAAGTAGCATGTTTTGACCCGAATGTGTCGACATGCCGCCACACCTATTTTGCCATCTCTGACATTGCTCCACCAAAATAAATTTCATCCCCAACTTCTTTTTTTTAGGTGGTTCTAGTACCTGTTGGGACTGTACTACATCTAATAGAGGGTGACACACCTTCCATGGTCGGAAAGGGACCCTCTGCACCATTGAACCCTTGGGAAATTCCTAGTACCCTCAAGGGTGATGAACATGAAAGTGCCTACAATGATTCTGCTTCTAGCAAGAACCAGGAGACCTTTAATAAGGAAATGAAAATACCTAAACTTTCTTCACAAACTTGTAGCAAGTCAACCGTTGATTCGGAAAACTTTGACTTTTGGGATGAAAACAAGATAAACTCATGGGAAGCTCGAGTATCAGGTAATCATGCGTCTGAATCAGAGCATGAAGATGAAATGGAACAAACTGACGGGGAGGAAGAAGAAGAAGAAGAGCATATTGAATATAATGTTGCTGAGTTGACGGAACCAGGACAACGTGTAATTGTAGCTCATGGAGGCGAAGGTGGTTTGGGAAATGTCTCCCACTCAAAAACTTACAAAAAACTAATTCAGAAAAAACGTAGTGGAGTAGAAATACGAGATAGCACTGAGGTGCAAGAAGATGAAGATGACAAGAATTCATCACTCACTATCGGTTCTTCTGGTTCAGAAGCAGTTCTTATATTGGAACTCAAGAGCATTGCTGATGTTGGTCTTGTAGGGATGCCAAATGCCGGTAAAAGTACCCTTTTAGGTGCTTTATCTAAAGCACAACCTAGAATAGGTCATTACGCATTCACAACTCTAAGGCCTAATTTAGGAAATCTAACTTATGATGATTTATCAGTCACAGTAGCTGATATTCCTGGACTTATAAAGGGTGCTCACGAAAACCGTGGACTCGGGCATGCTTTTCTTCGTCATATAGAAAGGACTAGAGTTCTTGCTTATGTTCTAGATTTGGCTGCAGCATTAGATGGTAGAAAAGGGGTCCCACCATGGGAACAACTTAAAGACTTGATTTTAGAGCTGGAGTTTTATGACGAGGGTTTGTCGAGTCGACCAGCATTAGTAGTGGCAAATAAGATTGATGAAGCAGGGGCTGATGAAGTATACAATGAACTAAGGAAAAGGGTTCGTGGTGTAAACATATTCCCAGTTTGTGCTGTTTTGGCCGAAGGTGTGCCAGAGCTAAAGGATGGTCTTAGGATGCTTGTGAGTGGCGAAGACTCGAATAGACTAACATTGGATGACATTGATGTTGATTAGGATGAATTCTTGTTTAGTACTAAACATCTTAGTTGCAGCTGGTGTTTGATATGCTATTGCCAAAACAGATGATGCAGTTTTGTGATAAAGATCCTGCTGGGAGCAGTTTTAGTTATATTTTTCGTTAGTTTATGTTGCAGACAATTAGTTTTTAGATACAATGTAAAACATATTCTCCGGAATAGTAGTTTTTTCAACAATCTCAAGATGAGAAAATGATGTTTCCAAATACAAATGTTTCTATAGTATGCGTGAGAGATGTGTTCCATGTAAAAGTTCAGACGATAGCTCAGGCACACAATGGGTCTGGGAAGACAACATGTTTTGTTCTTGGTATGTTGAGTCGTGTTGATCTGAAGCTTGGTGCTCCTCAGGCACTTTGTATATGCCCAACCAGAGAATTGGCAAAATAGGTAATTCAATATACAAGTTTTTTGTGTTTTAATCGGCTAGTGTTAATTGTTTTTCTGAGGTGTGGCTGGATTCTGATAGCACTTTATTCATGTATTTAGGTTATTCATGTCATCATTTTGTTATAATGACAATACAAGATAAAGTTATGATATGATATGTTCTAAAAAATCACACCCATATACATAGTAGGAGATATAGTTAACTACAAAATATGTGTAATTGTGTCTTTTGGTACTCATATCATCTAGCTATGCCAAAGATCTGGAAAGTTGAGCGGTAATTATGATTTTTCCTTTGTGCCTGATAACATGGCGTAGCTTTAAAATTTGAAAGGAGTTTATTTATGGCGTGTTACGTAATGTTGAACAAATTAGACACGAATTGATAATAAGACTGCTGAAAACAGAAATGATACATAGGGAAGATTGAATTTATGATCATAATGGTTGTTTGGATGTGTGTTTAAGTTTGTTAGTATGATCGGTTAAATGTTTGCAAAAATTTCCAAGTTTAGGATCAATGTTATTCGTATATAAATCTTAAATGTGTTATGGTAAGAAAACTGGTTATTGACATACAGATCTAGTTTTGGACCGAATAGGATTGTGAAGTTGCGAATACAAATATAGGGCTGATATACACTATTTTAAACATATCATTCTATGAGTTATGGGAGGTGTTGCAGTCATGCGTCTTTGTGGTTGCACATTTTTATCTTTAACCAACGTTATGATTCTGCAGAATATGGAAGTGCTACTAAAGATGGGAAAATTTACTGGTGTAACAACAGAGTTGGCTTTTACGGATAAAGCGAATTATGTTTCAGTTGCCAAGAGAGCGCCTGTAACTGCGCAAGTAGTTATTGGCACCCCTGGTACCATAAGTAAATGGATTGCAGCTAAGAAACTAGGCACAAGTTGTATGAATATTCTTGTGTTTGATGAGGCAGATCATATGCTTGCTGAGGTGATATTGAAATTCTGACATGTTATATTCTTTTTATCCATTATTATTAATATTGGAATTGTTATGGTTGGTGAATTCTCATGTTCATATTGTTATAGAGCGGTTTTAAAGATGAATCTGTGAGGATAATGAAGGAAATAGTCAAGTGGAGCCCCGACTGCCAGGTCTGTTGTCTCTATTATTATTCTGTTTATTTACGTGTGATTGTAAAGATGTAATGTACGTAAATCCAGGTAGGTTGTTAACTATCAAAAGGGGTTGAGCTGAAATGAGACAACTACTAGATGATTAACATATGTGGTTTTATGCTCGGGTTGTCGAGTGTTGTTTTATCTTGAACAAACAAATTATGTAATATTACATTAAATTTTTTTATCTCATGCACAGGTGCTACTGTTTTCTGCAACTTTCAACGACAATGTGAAGGCTTTTGTGTCAAAAATTGTGAATGACCTATTTGTAAAAGAGTATAACCAGTTGTACGTAAAGAAAGAAGAACTGTCTTTGGATTCTGTTAAGCAATATAAAGTGAAGGTACCTGACGAGCTTACAAAGATTATGGTGATTAGAGACAAAATAATATACTTTGGAGAAAAGGTAGGGAAGACAATAATATTTGTTCGCACAAGAAGAAGTGCTGTTATTTGCATGATGCACTAGTTAAGGATGGGAATCAGGTAACTACTATTCAAGGCGCTCTTACACAAGAAGATAGAGATAAAATAGTTGAGGAATTCAAAGATGGGTATACTAATGTTCTCATATCAACTGATCTTCTTGCTAGAGGGTTTGACCAATCTGAGGTTCGCATTCCTTACTTTACCTTCTCATAATGTGTATTCGTGCTTTACCATGCAGAGGTAGCAAAATGGGTGGGTCCTGAGGGATGGGTAATGTTCAAACGGGAAATTTTGTGGTACTCTTTTGGGTGACTACTTACTTATTTCCATTTGCCTAATTCCTTTTTAAGCTCATTCTTTTTTTGTATATTGTTAAAAGGTTCACGGGTTAAGAATTAAAAATAAATTTATCTCAGATCTTCCAATATGTAATTATGGCTTTCCTTTCGTCAGGTAAACTTGGTGGTTAACTATGATCTTCCCATAAGACATGAAAGTCCTTCAGATTCCGATTACGAGGTATACTTGCATCGGATTGGTAGAGCAGGACGGTTTGGCCGGAAGGGTAAGTCTCTTTTACTATATCGGTATACTCCTCATATTCTCATTGTCATTGCTTCCTAGAGTACAAGGCCCTTGTTGTATTAATATATTTTTTATTCTATAATGCAAGCTTTTGACATCGTATCTATCTGCTAAACATCTCTTTTATTATATTTGAGTTTTTTTATGGAAAGTTTTTTGGAAAGGACCTAAAAGTGGGCGTGTGCTGTCATGATTAATGGCCATAATCTGAAACACGCTCGAACGCTTCTAAATGACCATGTCCCTGGTCAAGAACTGCGTGTCCTTTCAGTCAGGTAGGTGTATAATGGGGATCACTGAAGTAAATCAAACGTCACCCTCTACAACAATAACGAACTGATGATTCATTTAGAGGTGACGATTCTAACCAAATTACCCGAAAAAGGGTCACTTTGGGTGACATTATAGCCAATGGGTCAAATGTGTATAACTTGCATAAAATGGAACAAGTGGAAAGCAGTCTAAAGGAAGTGTATTAAAATGCTTAAAAGTGTCTAAATTGATTGTTTCCATAAACAAGATTATTACATATTTGATAGTGTAATTAATCTTGTTTAATGCATGAATAACTTATCAACACTAAATAAACAGACTAGTAGGTCAACCTGACCGGCCCATTCTGACCTGTTTCAAATAATACTCATTTGACCCAGACCCGGTTTTCAAGCGTTACATGACTTGGTCGACCTACCTAATTTGCCACTTCTACACTTTGCCTTCACATGGATCTGGGAAATCATGAAGAAGGATGTTAACATGGTTGTAGACTTACAGTTTGGGGATTTAAAAACTGAACTTCACAGTGCATTTCGTTTTCTACCATTGTGCTCAAACTCATTCTTTATTTTTATTTTTTTTTCTGGTTTCTGCAATGCTGTTCCTCTTTTTTTTTTTTTTCAAGCAATCTGGTCTGTTCTTGCAAATTTTGTGTATGCATATGGCAATTTCTGTTGATGTGGATAGCTTTTCAAGTTTCTTGTGCTTAGTGTAGCGTTCAAATTAGAATAATATCTGAACAGTTTCAGAGGGGATATAGTTGAAGCACATCTAAATTCTCTGAATTCTGTATTTATATGTGTATAATGATGATGAATTTGTTAATGATACTTGCTAACATATTATCATGTAACAGGAGCTGTATTCAACCTGCTGTGCGGTGATACAGATAACATGATTATGAAAAAAATAGAGCGCCATTTCAATCATTATGTTGCTGAGGTATAAAAAATGAGACAACTGTATTTTGTTAGTATTTTTTTGCTTTAAGATTGCAATTACATGCTCCCCTAAAAGCCAGAAAGGTTAAATGGGTCAACTGTGTAAAAAGCAGCCCCATGTGTAACCAAATGTTTACAACGTCCTAAATCATTTTATATAAGGAACCATATAATATGTCTATCATAATGATTAACTTTCCTTGTCATTGAAAAAACATTACTTGTATTTGTTTATGAAAAGGGACATTATTATTATTAGAGTTGTCACAACCTGACCTTTGCCCGATTGTAACCCGCACAAAAATTAACCATTTCGACATACTTTTCAAGCAGTCCGTCTTTCTACTCTATAATTTTTCCTGATCAGCTGGACAGTTATCAGTGATCAGATGGAAGAGTATCAAAAACAAATTTCATTTTGAGAAAAAGTTAATTTTTTACAAAGTTGTAAACTTGTTTATGTGGTGTGTATCTATAGGTACCTTCTTGGGAAAGTGAAGAAGACTTTGAGGATGCTTTGAAGAGAGCTGGATTAAGATAGATTTAATATCCAGTCCTTGTTTTAAACTCGTTATCGCATAATTTTGTAGACGGCATGCACTGATAGTTTGTGGAGGTACCCTGCAAATCTGCAATGCGTTACGCTCAGCAGATGCATTATGTTCAGCAGTTTTGAAATAGATTTTGCATTAGTTGGTTCGGTATCTAATTATCAATTCGTATAGATAGTGCCTTTAAGTTTCAACTTCCCTATTCATCCTCATCAGCCATTTCTTATAGCGAAAGTATGATATATAACTCATTATTAGGTAGGTGTATTCCGTAATTGAATTGTAGGCTTACATTTTACCTCGTAGATTTCAACGTTTTTCGTGTTATATATATAGGCTCATATTCCACTTCCACAAGTCCACAACCTGTCGCATCCCTTGCTCCATTTTGGTATGCCTCACAACCAAAGCCATCTCTCGATCTCTCTCTCTCTCTTTTTGCTTTACAACTATCTATTGAGATTATGAATCTGTTATCAACCCACTGAGACAACCAAAATATGAAGAAAAAAATGTACAGCATTTTATAATAAAAATATTTAAAAAGAAGATGCCCTTTTTCAATAAAATTGATATTTTCCTTCCCACTAAAATATCAATCATCAACCCAGTGGGAAAAATGCAAGCTTCGAGTCTTCCACTTGTGCATAGTAAATTAGTAATAAAGATACTTTTAGTAGTTAAAAACTTAAAATACACTAAAAAGAGAGTAGGCATCTTGGAAACGGTTCCTAATAGTCCTAAATGATATCTAAGATAATACTATAAAATAAATGATAATCTTCATATAATTATGTCGATACTTTAAGCAACACGCACCAAACTAAATATCTTAGAACATCTCCGGTGGTATAAATTGAAAACCCAGTTTGCCACCGCTAAAAAGAGCCTGTCTGTATAATCGGGGCCTGCTTGACAATATTTAAAATGTGAAGAACAGGTTGTGAATTATAATTTCGTATGTCGTCGACTGTGAAAATAGTCCTTGCCATCCAATATCGTCTGAAAAATTGCTTGTTGGTTTAACTGTTACCTTCATCAAAGTAGTAATTTTAGTTTATACTTGCTAAAACCCAGTTAATCACTTTTAAAGACAAACTAAATTCATCATACTAACTCACTTTAATGGAAAGAGATCATATGCATTAATTTACCATCATCATGATTCATACATGACAATTTTTTCTTAATTCACAAATTCATTAATCTTTAACATAATCACATCAAAGCTTCCATTCAAATACTCCATAGTCCACTCACATCATAAAACAACACTCGTCAACCCGAGCATAAAAACCACATATGTTAATCATCTAGTAGTTGTCTCATTTCAGCTTAACCCCTTTTGATAGTTAACAACCTACCTGGATTTACGTACATTACATAAAAACATTACGTGTGTTGAGACCGTCACGCTCATCATCACACACACAACATCACCGAAAAACCCTCAAACCCTGTCATTTTGGCACCACGGTATTCTTCTCTTCACATTACATCGACCTTTTCTTCCTTATATTGTTCGGCTTCTCGTGCCATTACCACCATCACTTAACTTCTTCACATTTGACTGTCATACCGCCTACAATGTGTATCCCTCGGGCACCACACAAACAAATGCCGGTTCATTGAAGATGTCCCGGAGAACTCGAGGGCAATTATGGGAATTCATATACCATTGTGATCTAGTCAGCAAATTGAAACCTGCACTGTGGGTTCAGATGTCCATGTGAAAGATGTGACCAGTGATATGATATTTTGTCTTCCCCGTTGAAACTTATCCTCAGTCCTTCGCATTGGCCCATCCTCGAACATTATTACATGGTGATTCTTTTTATTTTAGATCATTTCATAACAAAAAGGGAGCGTCCATGAAAAATTATTGCATAGTGGCAAATGCTAGAAGAAAATTAATAATAAATGTTAATGAGTGACGAATATCAAAAAGTTGTTTTTGTTGACATGACTTCCTAATATTCTTCTTTTATGATTAATGGCAACAGTGTAATCGGTTCTTTCTATTGGTTTGTCCATTGTACATTTTGGCACATCGGTTCCATTACACCCTAATTTTGGCATATATCAGCAAGGGGCATCGGTAAGGTAATCAGCCTAATGGAGTCGTTGCATATGAACGCTGAGAGCAATTGAAGTGAACGGCGAAAGCATTTGATTGGATGTGGTTGTCCGTACTTTTTGGTAAGAATTGGTTCCACCACCCCCTTAAATTTGATAGTTTTTGGCAAAGTTTGATTTAATTTTTGGGAGCCCACGTGTAACCATTTGATTGGATGTTGTTTGTGGCAAAATTTGGCACATCGCATTACACCATTACCCCTTAGAGGATTGTCATCGGTATCGTGGGTGTTCATTATTTCATTGCTTCAAACTGATATCATAGGCAGAGCCTCGTTCCTTTGTGAAATTGGTTTCTTTGACACTTAACTGATGATGCTAAGACCGAGGGGTGCGGGTCACCTCTTTTTATATTTGTGTTACTTGTGTGATATTTTTGTTATTTGTATCTATAAAAAGTAAATAAAAGTCAAAGATGAGAAGTGACGAGAATTGACAAGTGATTGTTGGTAGTGATGCGTCAGTTTAATATTAGTTAAAAAGTGATAGAAAAAAAACTTAAATACCCAAAAATCACTTTGAATATACCAAAATACCCATTTATTTTTTAGTTTTCATTAAATAGCCATAAAATCGCAAATCTTAATGGAGAATCGCAAGTCGGAATAGAGATTCGTAAACAGTCAAAAATCGCAAATGAGATTTGCGATTTTGATGCTAGGTATTTTTCTTATCTTTTATGTATAATATAGCAAAAATATGTGTAAGAAGTACAGAAAATCAGAAAATCCAGCAAAAATCTTACCCAAAACCTTAT
Source organism: Erigeron canadensis (assembly GCF_010389155.1). Classification (NCBI taxonomy): domain Eukaryota; kingdom Viridiplantae; phylum Streptophyta; class Magnoliopsida; order Asterales; family Asteraceae; genus Erigeron; species Erigeron canadensis. The sequence continues at coordinate 3,339,923 of NC_057763.1, forward strand.
CTTAAAAAGTCAACTTCGCAAATCGTAAATCTGATTTGTGATTTTGGTCTAAATCGCAAATTTGATTGCGACTTTGGGACTATATCGCAGATCTGCGCTTTTATAGGTATTTTATGAAAACTCAAAAAAAGTTGGGTATTTTTGTATATTTAAAATGATATTTGGGTATTCATAAGGTGGAGCTAATGTGATAAACCTGATGTATATGGACATACGTCACCATTCAGAGTGGTCTAATTGAAACATACAAAGGTATGTAATTTACGATCAAATGTGCTAGTTGTCGTGAATTTCACGGCAATGAAGAAATAGCTTCGAGACACAAACTCGAATAATTAAATGGTTCAAAATGATGTTGCGTTGCTACTAGTCATCTGGATGTTGTGAATTTCACGACGATTAGCTTTGAAACACAGTAACGTTAATGAAGTTAATGGCTAAGTTGATGTTGAGATACCATAGAAAGATGTCAAACTAAAAGAAGATGTCTTATCAATTATGAATGGGACCATAATGTAACGTACTAAGTACTAACCGGTGTCGATTTATTATGGTCTTGAGGTATTCATGTGCATATTTTTTGATACATTTAAAAAAAAAAAAAAAATTATAAATCTTAATATCCCGGAATGTAAGCAATTTTACAACTTTTCTTATTGTATGTAAGTATCAAAAATTTTGTACATTGTATCAAGTAGGGATGTGCAAATGACCCGACCCGTGAAAAACTAGCCCGACCCGCGACCCGCGAATGCATGAAAATTGGAACCGTGACCCGGCCCGTGAAGGTACAGGTAGGGTTTGGGCGGGTCGCGGGCGGTTCACGGGTTTTCTTCACTTTTTTTTCGATTTTTGCCTTCACTCGGCCCGGCCCGGCCCGACCCGCGTGACCCATGACCCGCGAATGCAACAAAAGCGTGACCCGTGACCCGGCCCGTTGGGGCTTCGGGCGGGTCGGTTCGGGCCGGTTCCGGGTCGGTTTCGGGTCAGGTGCGGGTCAACGGTTTATTTGTTCATCCCTAGTATCAAGGACGGATCTACAATGGGGGCAGCTACCCCCACTCCAATTTTGGTACAATGTAATTTTTTAAAATTTAAATGGTATGTGTAATTTTTTTTTTCTCAAAATAAGAAAAAATGAATAGGAAATACATACAAATATTATGTTCGTTGTCATAAGCTTATTCTTTAAAAGTCATTGGTCATCGAAGCATTTCCATTGATAGAATAAAAATCTGTTTTAATTTTTAATAATCATAGTAGTTACGTAGAAAAGATATATATACAAGCTAATTACTTTATTAAAATTATATTTTTCGGGTTTCCAATATTATGATTGTATAAGTTTTCATTTAATAAGACTTGCCCGACAAGTGTGGTGTTTATTTATTAAAAATAACTAGTACCTTTTGAATATGAGCGTTACACCTGATGTGGGGAACAAAATTATTTTGAGGGTCCATTTTTTAAACCCTGAGCTAGGGTCCAATTTTTTTACATTATCGGATACGGCTTTTATAAGTATGACAGACAACATTAAAAATTGCCCCATCACAAAAAAAAAATTCGGCTTCGTCTCTGCATTGTATGTAAGTATCTCGCTAAATTGAACAATTAATGTAAAAATTTTAGGTTGACCAATCAAAAACTTCTACGTTGGCAACTCATATGGTTGCCATGTATACATTTTTACATTAAACGTTCCATTTAGTGAAATACTTGCATACAATGTCAAAAACTTTGATGCATACACACAATAGGAAAAGTTGCAAAGTTACTCACACTCCGAGATACTTAACCTATTAATAACGATCAATAAAAATGTCCAGCTTCAAAGACGATATGTTAAAAACATTTTTTAGTTTATGCTCTATATTGAATATTGATCAACCTATACTTGAGAATGGGTCATATTCGCAAGGTTACCTGCCCAAATGTCAACTCTAAAATTGCAACCAAGATGGATAAAACTCGATCGGGTCTCCACTCGAAAATCATAATCCCCACTTCCTAAGGGCTCTCAAAAAGAGTTTTTTTTTTTGGTAGTTAGACGGTATTCAGAATTAATAAACACTTGACTATATGTTGATGGAACGCTATAAGTACTTTAAACTATAAGGTGTAAATAATGAGCTGTTATATGTGATTAAAAGAAAACCGTAGGTGATTTAGAAAAATCTATTCAATTGTGAATTTTGCATAATACATGCATTATTGAAAGTTTGAAACCATTAGGCCGGAGGGAGTACTAGTTGGGTAAGGGGTCGGGTATCCCGACCACAATCGGGAACATCGCTGCCACCCTTCGGGTACGAATCGGGTGTCAAATTGGCTTGTGAAACCGAGTGTTGGGTATGAGAATTGGAACGTTGGGAAGGCGGTCCCTACCCCACTGCACCTATTTGTTTTTTTTTTAACCCTTCTCATTTTTATATCTACATATATATAAAAAGTATGCATGTATGTATAGTTTGGTTTTGTAGGTGACTTTTTTGAGAAGACAACATATTTTAAATATTAGCAAGTTTAGTCCCTGTAGTTTCAGATTTGGTAAATATGTATATGTAATATAATTTTGAGTAAATTACATTTTTCGTCCCTGAAGTTGGCACGTTTTTCACTTTTCGTCCCTTAAGTGAAAAAATTACAATTTTGACCTTAAATTTGGCAGATTTTTTCAATCATCGTCCCTCGCCAAACGTCGTTAAGTTTTAACCGTTAAGTCGGACACGTGCAAAACACGTGAGGGACTGAAACTGCAAAAAATGACAAGTTCAGGGACAAAAACTAAAATTTACTTTTCTGTTGTCATCATCTTCATCTCCTCCGGCTTACTTTCGTCGGAAAATTCGCCGGAAAACTTAAAAAGCCGATATCTCACTCGTTTATTCGAATTAGACCACGAAACCACCACCAAATTTTTCAAAATTAATTTTCGCACGAATTCTAACCAAAAGATTTCAGATTCAACACTTGCCGAAAAACTCAAAATACCCATAACATGGATTTTGAGCAATATTTTTATACGATTTAGCTTGTTCCAAGAATGCACATTTCTATTTTTGCAAATAAGTCCATGTTGGATTAGGTTTACGTGCTCCTCACTAAGACACCAATGGTGTGCCTCATTTATTATTCCATAAGCTCTGCACCAAAAAGAAAAGTACAAAATGGGGAGAGACCTTCATGTGGGTTCGGTTTTTATTAATGAGGCAAAGACATAAGATCGAAAAATTAGAAACATATACAAAGAGGGACGAAAGGACCAGGAGGTCTGACAAGCCCCTGCAACTCAAATCTTTTGGTTATGATTCGTGTGGAAATTAATTTTGAGAAGTTTGATGGTGGTTTCGTGGTCTAATTCAAAGAAACGAGTGAGATATCGGCATTTTAAGTTTTCCAGCGAATTTCCAACGAAAGTTAGCCGGAGAAGATGAAGATGATGAAAACAGAAAAGTAAATTTTAGTTTCGTCCCTGAACTTGTCAATTTTTGCAGTTTTAGTCCTTCACGTGTTTTGCGCGTGTCCGACTTAACGGCTGAAACTTAACGACGTTTGGCGAGGGACGATGATTGAAAAAAACTGCCAACTTTAAGGTCAAAATTGTAATTTTTTCACTTAAGGGACGAAAAGTGAAAAACATACCAACTTCAGGGACGAAAAGTGTAATTTACTCTATTATTTTAAACATTTTTAGTCCCTACAACTATTATATATTGCTTTTTTAAAGTGTAATCAATTATGTATTGTTTTTATTAATTTTTTTAAGTTTATATATTTATGTAATAAAAAGTATATGAAAAAAGAAAAATAATTTGGGTAAGAATTAGATATGTATTGCTAGTGATTTGGGTAAAAATTAGATAAAATTGAGTATTTATGAGTTGGAAGGTTTTGATTAGAAGAAAGATTGGGTGGTACCAGGCCTTCCACTCTCTACGATACAAACAAACGCTTCTTTATCCGATGGGAGGTCATGTCAAATCAACCAATCAATCCATAATTCTTACAAATACTATAAAAAACAAAATAGAGTTACACGATCGCACTGACTAAAATACTTGTTTGCTTTCAAGTTTCCTTTGTAGAAAGTAAACTTTCTAACATCACAATTCACACGAAACAATTCATACATATATTCGATCATTACGGGACTTAAACCCCAACTGAATGTTAAAAAAAAATTAAATTAAATTGTAAGAATCATCTCCTCTACCAACGACATCCAGTTGGTTAATAATTTGAGAGTTTTAATGTCTTTTATTCAAGTTTCTATTTTAAATCTCAAAGCTGTTTGTGAAAAGAAAATAGTCAAGTCATTGTTGAAGGATAACTTGTAACCATGTTGTTGTAAAAACTCAAATATCACTGGGAAAATACAACTATATATTATGTTAAACACTTAGACACTCATATAAAGTGCCATAGATCGATTAATGTTTCCACATGATAACTTGTTATTCACCTTAATTTGCTACATATAATAGTGATCGATTTATTTGTTCCTAAGACGATTGTACAAAATTGTTAGTATATGATCGCGTAAAATGAACGTATGTTTGGAAATATTTTAAGCTTACGGGGTCACACAAAATGACACGGTAACTCTATATTATTAAATAATATATTAATTAGTTTGATCACAAAATGATTAATTTAAATAAGTTAAAGAATTAATTGTATTTAAATTAATTAAAAATGAGGATTAAATGTGACATTAGGAAATAGAGTTGGACCCTAATTCCTAAATGGAGGGACCGGTTTCTACAAGGCTTTTAGGGTCTTGATTAACTTGGTCACCAAGTCATTAAACCCTAAATATCTACCAATAAATTAAAACATGATTGTATCTCTTAAATCGATATGTGGCGTTTTTTTAGATTGACATGTATACCTTTTTATTATAACAGAATTTAAATATATATTAATTCCTTATTTGTAGTTTCCTTATTCTTATGAAAAACTAATATTATCGATAAGTTTTTACCATATATAACACTTATCATCTACAAAGTTATAGGATTTTTTATTTCAAACATCACACGAAGAACAAGTAATATATGATTTAAATTCTATTATCTTTTTTTTATTTTTATTAATAAATTAGATTAGACATTAATCAATACTTCTTACATTATTAGGCTACCATCACAGATACTATAAGAATGTACTGGTCAATCCGTACATCGTACTGGTATTAATACTCGTATCCCTATATATAGAGGGCTTTATTAAAAGGGTTCATTCATTCACACAAGAAAACCTTTTCTTTCTCTCCTCTCTTTTTCGGCCGAGAATTCTCCTAGAAGTTTTCGGAATGTACTGGTCAATTCGTACATCGTACGGATATTAATACCCGTATCCCTATGTATAGAGGACTTAATTAAAATGGTTCATTCATTTATTCACACAAGAAAACCATTTCTTTCTCTCCTCTCTTTTTCGGCAGAGAATTCTCCTAAAAGTTTTCGGCTTTGTGCCATTAAAATATCCACATGTATAGAGGGCTTAATTAAAAGGGTTTGTTTGTTTTGACGGCAACAAAGGATTTCGATTCATTGGGATTTCGAAATTGAGGAGATACACAACGGGTTTGTGAGTTCGTGATCGGGGTACTAGAATACGGTATAGGGGTGTCTAGTGTGCGATCGTAGAGGGATTTACTTCAAATCCTTTTAAAGTTTCTTTACTTTATCATGTACATTAAAAGGTATTCCTTAATCCTATTTCAAGGTTAATTATTTGATTACATGGTCTTATTTGCTTCCATTGCGTACTCGTGTTTAATGATATTTGTTAAATATTCCAACAAAAATAACTCAAAATCTAAGTTTATTATTTATCTTACATAGTACTTCGCTTTTACATCCTACCGTTTTTAGCTCGATATGTATAATTCTTGTTAACTATAAAAACGTACATTATTCTTAATTGTTTTTATTAAAGTAAAATTATGCAAATGATCTTTATATATGGTTTACTTGGAAATTCATGTTTTGAGCTTTATTTTCTGCACGTACTCTAAACAATATGACCATAAGCTTTATTTTGGCTACTAGCTTTTCTAAATGTCAATTTTATCGCTTTTGTTTTTATTTAATAAAAAATGTATCATTTTTCATGTTTTCTACCATTCAAACAAAAAAAATAAAATTAGTATCGCTTTTCATGTAATACTCTTAAATTTGAAGTACTAATTGAGAACCTTGTTAACTAATTTCAACCTTTGTAAATCGAGGTAGAAAAACTCAATGAAGATTCCCCTAAAGTTAGATTCATCTTGGTATTTAGATTCAGAGATTCAAATATCATTTTTAAATCTAAACTTTTAATTTTAATTTAAAAGTTAAGATATCTTCAATTTCAACTTTACCATTCAAATTAGAAACCACTTAACGGGATTTCATCTCGAAAACACCTAATTTTGTATGACGAGACAATTTCGTCATACAAGTCAAGATGGTTTAGTTCCATTTACTAAACCATGAAGGTAGTTTAGTAAGATGCATTTGACTAAACAATTTCGTTTTGAAAGAATCTCAACGTATATAAACATTGTATGACGAGAATACACGGTCCATGTTATCATGAGACGATTGATATAGTTTCCTAAACAAAAGATATATTTAATTAAGAATTTATATGAATAAAATTCCTATATCTATGCTTTAATTAAATCTTTTAAAAGATAAATCGATGTTTGCATAAAGCGTAGAAGGCATGATATATGTTCGGTGATAAGAGAAAAGAAACAAAAAGCAAATTCTCACCGTAATTGGATAAATGCTGTACGACTTTTATTTGGGGTGGAATTGTTTTTGATAGAAAAGGAGAAACCTTTTTCTTAAAGTAAGGTATGGGACTCCATCAATTATCACCATACTTTTTTTTATCACAAAATAGATGTGATGAGGGAACCCCTTTAATTACATATCATTGATTTGTAACCCGAATGTACATATGTAGCATTTTAATCACCGATTACCATATTGAATTGTATAATTATTGGAATATTTTTTTGCTTACCCTAGTAAATATTTCTATATTTAATTAAGTATATCTATCTTGATACCGGTTTTGATAACGAGGTAAGGATATGAAGTGTGGAATATACAACATGTTTTAAGAAGTGAATTTTGAAAATGTGAATACCAATATGTTACCAAACTCTGAAACTCACAAGTTAATTAAACACATCATGTGTTTTAATTTGACACCAAAGACTCTACCAAAATGTTTAGAAATGATATAAGTTTAAAAAGTTATTTGATCGCTAATAAAAAGCCCAAGTATATCCTCAAAATTTAAATACTTTCACACTCATATACAAAATATAAAAAAGTTTTTTTAAAAATATGTACAACATCAAACTAAACCAGCCTAATATTAAATTACAAATGTAAAATTGAATCACAAAATTAAATACATAATATAGTATTAAAAATGTAATATTTATAAATATTAATGATATGATTATGCCCTCTACATTAGTTATTACATACCTAATCCATGCATAGTCATCCACTAATAATATCATGTCATATCATTTCATGTCTATCTCATGTCTAAATATGTCTAACCTCTGACAACCATGTCTCTCTCATACCGCACAATCTCCCAGTACTTTCATACAATCATACACACTTTGTATCCTACGCTCTTCACAACACACTTTTTCTCCTCCATGTCTGTCGGCAATTTTTGCCTAAATCTCATGCCTAGCCCCATGCTTTTATCTTGACAGCGGTGTTGTCGCTAGACATGAAACATGCCTAGCCCATACGTTGCTCCATTGCTACCTTCCTCAGAGACAGAGACACAATGGGGGCAATTATCTCACTCCAATTTTGATACAATGTAAAAAAAATTTTCAAGGGTATATTTATAATTTTAACTTAAAATTTTAAAAAAAAAAAAAATTACATACAAATTAAGGAGTATATTTGACCTGGATAAACCCAAGACAAACCCTCATAAAAAAAACTTCTTTATATCCTCCTAGGGCTCGAACTCAAGACCTCATGAATGGAGGATGATTTTTCAACCATTAAACTAATCCTCGATGAAAAATATACTCCATAATTAACTTCATAAAGTATATCATATCATGTTGACGTGATAGATCAAAATAATGTCATGCAATTCAACGCAAATGGACAAATGAAACACATCCATACACGTGTACGGTGGATAACCATTCTAGTCATCACTTTTGGCCTATAAATAGAGTCCATGGATCATATTATTAAAACCACTAAACATACTAATTAGCAAACTCGACTAAAAATCATTGTCAATATATCAAAATGTCTTGCTGTAATGGAAAGTGTGGTTGTGGATCAAGCTGCTCTTGTGGCAGCAGTTGCAAAGGGTACGTATTTAATAATATTTCATCACAAAAATTTATTACTCGTAATATCTTTTTGCATGTTATCTGGAAATTTTTTTTTAAAAAAATTATGTAACGAAATATTATTTCAATTTATTTGCAGATGCGGAATGTATCCTGACATCGAGACCTCGAACTCTGTCAACAACGTGATTGTTGACGGTGTTGCACCAAAGAAGATGTACGTATTATATCATCTTTAAATAGATACTATTATGTATTGATATCATTGGTAGCAATTTAATTTTTGTGGTCTATAAATATTATAAGGCCTTGTACTGTCACACTTCAAACACATGACCAAATAGTTCAAACATATCAACATGAACCAAAGGTTTTGGACTAGCAGTATATGATTTGATTCCCCTGTTTATATGTGAGATATTTGCAATATCTAAAAGAAGAAAAATAATTATGACATAAAATGAATTACTCTTGTAACTTCATAACAACCATATACAAGTCAAAAGTGATATATATTTTTTTGTGGCATATATGTTTCAATTATTTGGTTATTAACTATGATTTTGGACATTTTGTAGGTATGATGATGGAAGTGAGGGAAGCTTTGTAGCTGAGGGTGGACAAACATGCAAGTGTGGGGCAAACTGCAAGTGTGATCCTTGCAATTGTTAATTAATTAAAAGAGTGAAGATATGATGATGATAGTCTAAATAAATCAACTTATATATCTTCCTATCTTTTAATATGTGTCTTTAAATATGTCTCTCCATGTTTTCTAGCTAGTGTTCAAGTGAACAATAAAAAGAATCTCTATCCCTACTCAGGGATTGTTGGTTGTGTGTTTATGATGTGAGTGGACTATGGAGTATTTGAATGGAAGCTTTGATGTGATTATGTTAAACATTAATGAATTTGTGTGATAAGAATTAAGAAAAAATTGTCATGTATGAATCATGATGATGGTAAATTAATGCATATGATCTCTTTCCATTAAAGTGAGTTAGTATGATGAATTTAGTTTGTCTTTAAAAGTGATTAACTGGGTTTTAACAAGTATAAACTAAAATTACTACTTTGATGAAGGTAACAGTTAAACCAACAAGCAATTTTTCAGACGATATTGGATGGCAAGGACTATTTTCACAGTCGACGACATACGAAATTATAATTCACAACCTGTTCTTCACATTTTAAATATTGTCAAGCAGGCCCCGATTATACAGACAGGCTCTTTTTAGCGGTGGCAAACTGGGTTTTCAATTTATACCACCGGAGATGTTCTAAGATATTTAGTTTGGTGCGTGTTGCTTAAAGTATCGACATAATTATATGAAGATTATCATTTATTTTATAGTATTATCTTAGATATCATTTAGGACTATTAGGAACCGTTTCCAAGATGCCTACTCTCTTTTTAGTGTATTTTAAGTTTTTAACTACTAAAAGTATCTTTATTACTAATTTACTATGCACAAGTGGAAGACTCGAAGCTTGCATTTTTCCCACTGGGTTGATGATTGATATTTTAGTGGGAAGGAAAATATCAATTTTATTGAAAAAGGGCATCTTCTTTTTAAATATTTTTATTATAAAATGCTGTACATTTTTTTCTTCATATTTTGGTTGTCTCAGTGGGTTGATAACAGATTCATAATCTCAATAGATAGTTGTAAAGCAAAAAGAGAGAGAGAGAGATCGAGAGATGGCTTTGGTTGTGAGGCATACCAAAATGGAGCAAGGGATGCGACAGGTTGTGGACTTGTGGAAGTGGAATATGAGCCTATATATATAACACGAAAAACGTTGAAATCTACGAGGTAAAATGTAAGCCTACAATTCAATTACGGAATACACCTACCTAATAATGAGTTATATATCATACTTTCGCTATAAGAAATGGCTGATGAGGATGAATAGGGAAGTTGAAACTTAAAGGCACTATCTATACGAATTGATAATTAGATACCGAACCAACTAATGCAAAATCTATTTCAAAACTGCTGAACATAATGCATCTGCTGAGCGTAACGCATTGCAGATTTGCAGGGTACCTCCACAAACTATCAGTGCATGCCGTCTACAAAATTATGCGATAACGAGTTTAAAACAAGGACTGGATATTAAATCTATCTTAATCCAGCTCTCTTCAAAGCATCCTCAAAGTCTTCTTCACTTTCCCAAGAAGGTACCTATAGATACACACCACATAAACAAGTTTACAACTTTGTAAAAAATTAACTTTTTCTCAAAATGAAATTTGTTTTTGATACTCTTCCATCTGATCACTGATAACTGTCCAGCTGATCAGGAAAAATTATAGAGTAGAAAGACGGACTGCTTGAAAAGTATGTCGAAATGGTTAATTTTTGTGCGGGTTACAATCGGGCAAAGGTCAGGTTGTGACAACTCTAATAATAATAATGTCCCTTTTCATAAACAAATACAAGTAATGTTTTTTCAATGACAAGGAAAGTTAATCATTATGATAGACATATTATATGGTTCCTTATATAAAATGATTTAGGACGTTGTAAACATTTGGTTACACATGGGGCTGCTTTTTACACAGTTGACCCATTTAACCTTTCTGGCTTTTAGGGGAGCATGTAATTGCAATCTTAAAGCAAAAAAATACTAACAAAATACAGTTGTCTCATTTTTTATACCTCAGCAACATAATGATTGAAATGGCGCTCTATTTTTTTCATAATCATGTTATCTGTATCACCGCACAGCAGGTTGAATACAGCTCCTGTTACATGATAATATGTTAGCAAGTATCATTAACAAATTCATCATCATTATACACATATAAATACAGAATTCAGAGAATTTAGATGTGCTTCAACTATATCCCCTCTGAAACTGTTCAGATATTATTCTAATTTGAACGCTACACTAAGCACAAGAAACTTGAAAAGCTATCCACATCAACAGAAATTGCCATATGCATACACAAAATTTGCAAGAACAGACCAGATTGCTTGAAAAAAAAAAAAAGAGGAACAGCATTGCAGAAACCAGAAAAAAAAATAAAAATAAAGAATGAGTTTGAGCACAATGGTAGAAAACGAAATGCACTGTGAAGTTCAGTTTTTAAATCCCCAAACTGTAAGTCTACAACCATGTTAACATCCTTCTTCATGATTTCCCAGATCCATGTGAAGGCAAAGTGTAGAAGTGGCAAATTAGGTAGGTCGACCAAGTCATGTAACGCTTGAAAACCGGGTCTGGGTCAAATGAGTATTATTTGAAACAGGTCAGAATGGGCCGGGTCAGGTTGACCTACTAGTCTGTTTATTTAGTGTTGATAAGTTATTCATGCATTAAACAAGATTAATTACACTATCAAAATATGTAATAATCTTGTTTATGGAAACAATCAATTTAGACACTTTTAAGCATTTTAATACACTTCCTTTAGACTGCTTTCCACTTGTTCCATTTTATGCAAGTTATACACATTTGACCCATTGGCTATAAATGTCACCCAAAGTGACCCTTTTTCGGGTAATTTGGTTAGAATCGTCACCTCTAAAATGAATCATCAGTTCGTTATTGTTGTAGAGGGTGACGTTTGATTTACTTCAGTGATCCCCATTATACACCTACCTGACTGAAAGGACACGCAGTTCTTGACCAGGGACATGGTCATTTAGAAGCGTTCGAGCGTGTTTCAGATTATGGCCATTAATCATGACAGCACACGCCCACTTTTAGGTCCTTTCCAAAAAAACTTTCCATAAAAAAACTCAAATATAATAAAAGAGATGTTTAGCAGATAGATACGATGTCAAAAGCTTGCATTATAGAATAAAAAATATATATTAATACAACAAGGGCCTTGTACTCTAGGAAGCAATGACAATGAGAATATGAGGAGTATACCGATATAGTAAAAGAGACTTACCCTTCCGGCCAAACCGTCCTGCTCTACCAATCCGATGCAAGTATACCTCGTAATCGGAATCTGAAGGACTTTCATGTCTTATGGGAAGATCATAGTTAACCACCAAGTTTACCTGACGAAAGGAAAGCCATAATTACATATTGGAAGATCTGAGATAAATTTATTTTTTAATTCTTAACCCGTGAACCTTTTAACAAATATACAAAAAAAGAATGAGCTTAAAAAGGAATTAGGCAAATGGAAATAAGTAAGTAGTCACCCAAAAGAGTACCACAAAATTTCCCGTTTGAACATTACCCATCCCTCAGGACCCACCCATTTTGCTACCTCTGCATGGTAAAGCACGAATACACATTATGAGAAGGTAAAGTAAGGAATGCGAACCTCAGATTGGTCAAACCCTCTAGCAAGAAGATCAGTTGATATGAGAACATTAGTATACCCATCTTTGAATTCCTCAACTATTTTATCTCTATCTTCTTGTGTAAGAGCGCCTTGAATAGTAGTTACCTGATTCCCATCCTTAACTAGTGCATCATGCAAATAAACAGCACTTCTTCTTGTGCGAACAAATATTATTGTCTTCCCTACCTTTTCTCCAAAGTATATTATTTTGTCTCTAATCACCATAATCTTTGTAAGCTCGCCAGGTACCTTCACTTTATATTGCTTAACAGAATCCAAAGACAGTTCTTCTTTCTTTACGTACAACTGGTTATACTCTTTTACAAATAGGTCATTCACAATTTTTGACACAAAAGCCTTCACATTGTCGTTGAAAGTTGCAGAAAACAGTAGCACCTGTGCATGAGATAAAAAAAATTTAATGTAATATTACATAATTTGTTTGTTCAAGATAAAACAACACTCGACAACCCGAGCATAAAAACCACATATGTTAATCATCTAGTAGTTGTCTCATTTCAGCTCAACCCCTTTTGATAGTTAACAACCTACCTGGATTTACGTACATTACATCTTTACAATCACACGTAAATAAACAGAATAATAATAGAGACAACAGACCTGGCAGTCGGGGCTCCACTTGACTATTTCCTTCATTATCCTCACAGATTCATCTTTAAAACCGCTCTATAACAATATGAACATGAGAATTCACCAACCATAACAATTCCAATATTAATAATAAATGGATAAAAAGAATATAACATGTCAGAATTTCAATATCACCTCAGCAAGCATATGATCTGCCTCATCAAACACAAGAATATTCATACAACTTGTGCCTAGTTTCTTAGCTGCAATCCATTTACTTATGGTACCAGGGGTGCCAATAACTACTTGCGCAGTTACAGGCGCTCTCTTGGCAACTGAAACATAATTCGCTTTATCCGTAAAAGCCAACTCTGTTGTTACACCAGTAAATTTTCCCATCTTTAGTAGCACTTCCATATTCTGCAGAATCATAACGTTGGTTAAAAGATAAAAATGTGCAACCACAAAGACGCATGACTGCAACACCTCCCATAACTCATAGAATGATATGTTTAAAATAGTGTATATCGGCCCTATATTTGTATTCGCAACTTCACAATCCTATTCGGTCCAAAACTAGATCTGTATGTCAATAACCAGTTTTCTTACCATAACACATTTAAGATTTATATACGAATCACATTGACCCTAAACTTGGAAATTTTTGCAAACATTTAACCGATCATACTAACAAACTTAAACACACATCCAAACAACCATTATGATCATAAATTCAATCTTCCCTATGTATCATTTCTGTTTTCAGCAGTCTTATTATCAATTCGTGTCTAATTTGTTCAACATTACGTAAACACGCCATAAATAAACTCCTTTCAAATTTTAAAGCTACGCCATGTTATCAGGCACAAAAGAAAAAATCATAATTACCGCTCAACTTTCCAGATCTTTGGCATAGCTAGATGATATGAGTACCAAAAGACACAATTACACATATTTTGTAGTTAACTATATCTCCTACTATGTATATGGGTGTGATTTTTTAGAACATATCATATCATAACTTTATCTTGTATTGTCATTATAACAAAATGATGACATGAATAACCTAAATACATGAATAAAGTGCTATCAGAATCCAGCCACACCTCAGAAAAACAATTAACACTAGCCGATTAAAACACAAAAAACTTGTATATTGAATTACCTGTTTTGCCAATTCTCTGGTTGGGCATATACAAAGTGCCTGAGGAGCACCAAGCTTCAGATCAACATGACTCAACATACCAAGAACAAAACATGTTGTCTTCCCAGACCCATTGTGTGCCTGAGCTATCAAATTCTTATAAGGTGGTGTCAAAATCACCGGTAAACTGATTGACTGAATCTTACTCGGCCTCTCGAATTTCATCTCCACATATATCCCCTTTAATAACTCATTTGAAATATTCAAGTCCTCAAATCTCAATGCAGATGTATATGGAGTATCTCCTGCGATAACCTAAACAGAATTTCAAATATATAAACCCTAATGTAAATATTCAATCATATCATATGTCATGCAAAACATTAATAACTGTATGTACATAGATAACATCATAGATGTTAGACACATATCCAACATTACACCAATTAGTATGTATCTCTCTTATACTATTAAACTTTTACTTTTATTGATTAGCGTATTATTGTGTATATGCATATTAGGGGGCGTTTGGCATTGCGTTTCATTTTGAAAAAACGTGCATATCCTTACCTACTTTTCAAAACTCCATTTACTCTCAATGCAAACGCAAATAATCACTTTTCCAACACTTTTTTGATTATTTGAGTTTTACAAACACAATAATCAGATAATCTCTTCAAAACGCAACATAGGTTACCAGATAATTGAAATATATACAGTATGGGAGGTGATCCCTACACAACACAATTTTGCCATACACAACAATATATGCATCAGACAGTTGTACTGTACAACCTTTTAATGCGTATATTGTTGTGTAGGGATCATTTCCCATACAGTATTTATACATACATACATACATACATACATACATAACTACATATATATATATATAACGATCGAATAGTAATGATAGACATATATGAAATTAAGCATATATAACAATATATACCAATAAACTAAAACAGGATTGAGATGTTCTTAAAACAACACGTGGCGTAATCTTTGATCGACACATGTCCTTTTAATTTATTTATTTTATTAAATTAATTTTTTTTTAATTGTGTATAGATTCAATTTCCTTATTAGATTCAGACTTAAACGCTAATAAATACAAAACACATTATAACCTTATTTGATTGATCGTTTTCAAATTAATAAAATTGTCTCTTTTTCATTCTAAATTCTTCAACTACTATTACTTATATTATTTATAATAAGTTATTAGCATGAAGACTTCTAAAATTTGTATCCACTATGCTTATAAGTTCCGATTTTAACGTAATTGTAAAAACTTTTAAATAAATCCAAAACTTTAACTAAACATATATTATATTTATCATTACTGTTTATTATAATTTAGTTTCGATCATTAGTTTACTTTAACCACGATTTATTTCATACTCATGAATCATGTACGAGGCATATTAGAATCTCTTTATGATACAATCTATATAGCTACAGTACATTAGGAATTTAGGACTAGTATATATATAGAGAGAAAGAGAGCAAAATGAGAGAATGTGTGTAAAATTACCCATTGAACGTTGGAATTTTCTGAATTGTCGGGCAAGTAGTTAGGGTTTGTAGACTGATCGGCGATGGAGAGGGAGTCTAAGTGCGCTTCTATTGAAGCTTCGGACGGCTGATCATCATCGGCAGCTGATTGAACCGCCGGGGGGTTCACAGTTGTGGCAGACTCAGCGGAAGAGGCGGCAGCATTATGGTGGTTGTCCATTATTTTGTGGGGGAGGAATTAAGCATATTCTCACGGATGATGACGATCGACTGCATATATACATGGCGCCAAGCAGCTTTAGAATGACGCTATTTCTATTTCTATTTATTTTTCTCTTTTTTGTTTATTATTATTATTATTATTATTATTATTATTATTATTATTTTGGTGTAAATTGTGTGCATATATTTGATGAGAAATTTTTGTGTGAGAAACACATCTTTACTAATAAATTTTACAAACCAAATGAATCAATAAAATAAAAGAAAATGATATAGTTTCTGGTAATTTTAATGTTTTTTTAAAAAATATATTGACATCTAAATATATATTTTTTAGTGATTATGTGACGCACCACGTCATCATTTCTCTACGTGGATATTTTTTTTTATCAATTATAAAATAGCAAATTAAAAAGCTAAATATAAGATTAGAACTCATAACCTATAACTTTAAATATTATGCACAAACCACTTAATCTAACTTAATATTTATTTATCTTTTGCAAACTAAGATAGATATTTAGTGAATATTAAAAATAATTAAAAGACATTGATAATATAATTATCAATCTTTGTAACTTATCATTTTTTTGTATTTAATTAGTATTGTACATAAAAAATATAATTTACTTTAATATAATATAAACTAGATTATATTATTATCTAATTCCTACCTTCATTTATATATATTTTTTTCTTTATTTTACTTTATATATGGTCCTTTCAGATTTTACATGCATAATAAAAGTATAATTATCATTAAAAACTCTTTTAGTTATAATTATTATATAAAATTTATTAATACTTTTGACGTATATATGTTAATCATTGTTTTTCAAGTAATATTACTTAAAATCTTATATTTGTAATCAATTTAATGTAATATATACATTATCATGCATCGCATCAGGATTAAGGATATAAAAATCATTAATCTAAATAAACTTATATTGTTGATGTATATATGTTAATCATTGTTTTAAAGTAATATTACTTAAAATATTATAATTTTAATCAACTTAATATACATTACTTTAACCGTGCATCGCACGGAACATAATCTAGTATATAAATAAAAAAATTGGTTTCTAGAACTTTTTTTCTTATATGGCATGCTAACATTTTTTTCTTAAGCTATTTTCTACAAATTTATGATGTCATAATTAATTTTCTTTATTTTTAAAAACTCTTAAGCTCTTTATTTTCAAAAGCTCTTAAGCTTTTTATTTTGTACAAATTATTTTTCTTAAGCTCTTTATTTTTAATTCTATATCTGTCATTGATTTATGTTAGTTACTTTTTACTTTTTCATCGTGTTAATTAGTTTATATATTAATGTTAATTTTATAAGTATGTTGTTATCTCCATATAAAAATTTATAATGTATTGACAACAAAAACATGTCCATGTGCGTAAGAACTCCCTTAAACCCCCTCCCAGCAAACCAAAAAAGCAAATAGGGTTGAATCAGACATACATAAAACTCTCTTAAATTACATACATAAGTCTATATATTCTTTGGTTTTAGCGGGTTGAACCCGGGTTTATTAGCTACTATATAACACAATCAAAGAATTAAATTAGAAAAGAGAATCAGTGGGTCACACTTGACATGAAGTTAATGTTTTAGATATATCTTTGATTGATATATTTTTTCATTGGGTATTATATTATACAAACAAAAATAGTTACGGTCAAAGTTAGAGAAAAAAGAATTAACAAATCAAATTTGGACATTTAAATTGGGGCGGAGAGGGTTTTTTTTTATAGTTTTTATATGTGGTTTCTTTTATATGATATTTTTATCATTATGATTATTTCAATATTACATGTTTAATAATAATGAGTACTTTTACACATTATTGTTTTAATGTCGCGTGTTACATAATAATTGATACGTTGTTATTTTACTGTGATTGTTAAGTTACGTGGTATAAATGGGAAATGAACTGCCCACTGTTGTTTTTTTACGGGTTATGAGCCCTAATTATGGAAGAGATTAAGATATAGACAAACATTACCTCTATCCAGGTAAATAGAGTTCTACCTAAATAGTAGAAAAGAAACTCCGACCTAAAATGGGATGGGGAACGAATACCACACCGCTTTGTTATGTTATATGGTATATAAGTGTATATTTTGTCAACTGATTGATGCTATTTCATGTTGAATGGTAACTTGAAGAGTACAAGTGGTTTGTGAGCAAATGCATTGTGTGTGAGAATCATAAATCCTAACCACTGCCGGCTTAATAACTTTAGTGGGCCAAGCAATAGCTTTAGGCCTCCACTTTTTTAGGGCCCCCAAATTTTTTAATTTTCGGACTTTCAGTTTTTAGATCAAACAATGTAAAGTCTTGTTACCACAAGAGTAAATGAATAATTGCTATAAATATATAAAGAAAGCATATAAAATAAAAACTCACAACCCCATAGAATTGGAAAAGCACACACCATGACCCTAAGTCAAAATGAAAATCTCAATCTGTGGTTGACAATTTCAAGCCCAACTTAGCGCAGTTAGTCCAACTTTATAGTTTTTGTGGTTCACAATTTTGAAGACTAAGAATCTGTGTAATTCGAAGTTTTAAGTGCGGCTGATTTAGGTGGTTCACCATTCCTACGAATCAATATTTCTTTTTTTATTTTTGCACTCTAAAGTTTTCTACAGATTTTGTGATTCGTTTCATTTAAAAATGGAAAAAACTTCGAATCTGAATAGAAGAGAAGAGTTTCAGAGGTGAATGTCAAAGTTAAGTCATTTGGTTGTATAATGTTTTAGAGAAAATGTTTTAATATGAAATATTATCCCACGCAAATGACTGCTTTAAATATTGAAGTATGAACAAATTTTCAAAAATCTCTCCCGTTTTAACCTTTAAACTTTGGGCTATTGTTTTCTAAAGGTATCCAACTATTCCCAATCATGATTGTTATTTGTTAATTATGTTTAAGCATACCATAAACTACCAAAGGCGTCCAAAGCGGTGTACTTAAAAGACTCATTTAACCAACTCCGTGAAGTTGCCCAGAGGTATCTTCTAAATCTACTATGTAGGCCCCGGAGGTGAGTTTTTCCCAAGGTCTCGGGTTCGAGTCTTGGGTTTCTCATCTCAAGGTATTTTCCATAAGGAGTGAGTTGGAGGTCCAGCAAATCGCTGGTTAAAATAGCCTTCGGCACGTAAAAAAAACAAAAAAACAAAAAAACCTTAAAGACTCGTTTAACTCGCACTTATAACCAAACTTATAGTTATTCTAAGTTTAAATCAAACAACCCATCATTCTCCTAATCAAAACCCAAACTCACAGATTTTCATTTTAACATATCTACCATCACTCAACTTGTATAGTCATTAAGAATATGTTTAATTCGTAGATTGGTTTTACAATATCGGTATGGGTTTGATACAGTGAATCAATGAAAATGAAAGAAAGTGTGACTGACTATCGAAATCCATCCCTTTTACGGGTTTGATATTTTACCTACACCGATCACTAGTTGACTCACATATTTCATAGGTACTTAGAGTAATGAGAAACTTGTTCATTTTTCTTAGCATACTTCAGCAGAAAGCATACATAACTTGTAAATAAATCAAATTTGCTAAGAAGTGCAAACCGGACGGGTTGGATAACAGGTCGAGGGCTAATTAAGAAAACCAGGTCACATGGTTATTTCTAACAAAAATAAAATCATAAGACATGGCCCTGCCTCTTTACTAGAAGGTCTTATCAGATTATAAGATACATTGTGCAGTGCCAAAAGATTGAAGGCAGATGAGATAGTATTATCAGCACATAAAAATACAGAATTATGTCAAATATCAATCTTTAGGTAAGATAGCTAATGAACTCTGCAGCAGTTGCAATTGCACCTCCTGTGATGGCACCCATTACAATATCATCTCCTTTGCTGCTGTTGCTGACCGCAGATACGACTGCCCCAGTCAGCGCACCACCAATCATTGCATTCTTCTGTGACATCCAAAAGCACAATTTATGTCATAATAATAATACAGTATGATTTATACAAGCAATTTATCATGCCAAATTAAACCCGGGGGGTGGGGGTGGAACTTTTGTAACACAATAGTACTCGACCTATGTGTTTTTTTCTAGATTAAGGAACCAAAGACACATAACATTAGCTTACCCAGTCTCTAGTGCCACGCACTCTCTCAACGCCATATTCCATTCCGACATATACCCCAGCTATAGCGCCTGTCACGGTGAGATGAAACTAATTTTCAGTCTCCAATGAAAGAACCATGTATAATGATCAGTTTTCATGTAATAAATAAAATTACCCCAGTATGCGCCTTCTTTACACATCTTCTTTAACTGCAATAATAACAGCAGTCAAAATTCTCATACCGAATGAAACATTTTGGAAGGCCAAACTAGTTTGATAATATAGTGTGGCAGAGAAAGAACGCGACAACATATGTGTTTATCTACACTATAATGCTCCAATCAAGATTTGGATATAGTGATACTAAACTCGGAAGTACTTAACATTTAACAATGCCTAATTGAAAATTCAAACTAAATAGATTTAAAGAGATACCAGTATCTTACCGCAGTCTCAAAGTTATGCTTTGAAACACTCCCTGAAAGAGGAATAAGAACACAATCAAGTCAAAAACTAAAATGCGCATTTGGGTATACTAACTATGAAGCATTCAGTATGATAAACACTAATGCATTTGGGCAACTTTTACATTTATAAAAAACACACAAATGATCATCATATCAATATCAATCAATGAGGTAAGTAGTAAAACTGTAAAACTGAAACAAACCCAATAAATTAAGTTGTATATACAATAAAACATGTACATTTGTTGTACTTATATGACTAAAAAGGAAATTAATATGCTTCTCATATAGATTAAAAAAAAAAAAACCTCTTTTGACAACATGGTAAGTTTCCTCCACAGCTACTTTTGCAGCAGCAACCTGAAATATATAACCATTGAAACAATTAAAAAAATACAGAAACACACATATAATTAAGGCCTAAAGGCTAAATGATAGTACATTAAAAAAAATACACACAAGTGCATTATATTATATACATACAGTTCCAATCTTCAAGAAGCCATCAAGAGTGTGATTCAGCAAAGGGTTTCCCGTATCGACGAAGATGTCAACCTTAGGAGATGAGATTGAACCCATGAAAGTCTTTCTTGGCATATCCTCTTTTTTCTCTACCGTATTTTGTACACACTCGAAGCTAGCCTTTGATTGTTTTTGTAAAGAAATAATAATAAAAGAGTTACGAGTATTTTAATTGAATGATTAACGGTGACAGACACTTTGTCATGTACACACGTGCCATGCATTGTGTACCACAAAACCAATGCACTTTATTTGCACCGTGGCCCAATGTTTCATATCCACAGTCGACATAATAATCAAATTAATTTTTTTTTTTTTATTAAAATGATTCTTTTGGTTTTAACCTTCCACGTTCGATTTCGGGGTTAGACTTGCGAAGGATCAAAAAATTCTAAACGTAATTGTCACTACTATAGGTAATCGAACCTAAAATCTATGGATGGAAACCAATGAAGTCAAATAAAATTTGCCTTAAAACAATATAATGTTATTTTAAGATGTTTATTTATTTTTAACTATTAACTTTTTTTTTGTGTGTGCCTTTAAAGTAGTCTTGCATTTCTTGTAATAGAGACTTGCCTTTGAAATATTACCCTAAGATTAGTGACATCTTTGTAATCATTTAAATGAAAACTTAAATAAGCATGTTAACTTTATCTTGTCGGCTTTCCCAATTAGATGTCTTTGAAGGTTTAGGATCTAATTGACCTCTCATTGTTGGGCTACAAGGGCTACAAGAAATCACAATCATAAATGCTATGTATATGAATCGATTCCAAATCCTGAACTTAATGTTATTGTATCAGTGAGCCTTATTTCGCTATCAACACGTTTATTAGAAGAAACTTTTTTTTTTGGATTTTCAGAAAAATTCCAACATTTTTTAAAATAGATATTTGAATCTAAATTTGTATATCCAAATATCTTAACTCTCAGATTCCTAGTTTTTAGATCAAACAACCATAGTCCTAGTAGTTCTATGGTTTGTTTAACTGAGTTTTAATGAGCTTAATAAGAAATGTTTGAAAAGATGAAGTCAATTAAAAATATTTGATTGTAATTTAATAAACCACAAAGGTTTTAATAATGGAAATATCAATAACGTGTACAAATCAAGTATATTTTTATCATAAAATTTATTGGCCAAGTTTTTGATATGAAAAATATAAGTTTTTTAATAAAGCAAACACCAATTATTTATTGATAATCTATATTTCTTAATAAAGCAAATTACTCATCCTTCCCTTTTTCTCAAATGATGATTTGAAGGGTTTATTTTATCAAACTTTCTATTGTATCTTTTAATTCCCTTATTGATGTACCACAAGTATCGTGAATGAAATAATTTATATCATCAATCCTTTAACTCCTATTATAAGTACACAACCCTTTTTTATATCCATTTCCTTTACACCAATGGCCTAAATCAATCACCATCACCACCACCACTAATTGTCGTCGTCACATCACACTATTATCACCGACATCGTCGTATTACACAAGGACCCTTATGGTTTAGTCAATATAAGAGTTATTAAAGAAAACCAACCTAAGACAAACTTTTCATTTTCAAAAATGAAATATGATAGTAATATAGATAATTAAAATAAAAATTTTTAAAAACAAAATTATTTAAACTATACATAACTCAAGTTCTATACATAACTCAAGTAATTCATTGTTTTATAAGCTCGAATATTTTATAAAAAAACTTAAAATAATCATGATCTAAGAGTTTATTTATTTACTTATTTTTTGTAATAAACTTTTAGAGTTTTGCTAACCTTTTAATCCTACATTTTAAAAAATGTATCATATGATTAGTAACTAGCCATGCACAAACAACATGGTTGGATCAGTGGTAAACACTCTTGTCTTTGGAAACAGAGGTCATGAGTTCGATCCTCATCCCATGCAAAGGTTGGAGGGCCTTTTTTACCATTTAGGTAGAAACTGGAAGCAACAGTTACTTACTTTAGTAACTATTAGCCATGCACATTAAAACTGGTTTCTCCGAAACCGGGTTGAAATACCCAAAACAAAACTTGGTCAAACTTGGGTTATACCAAAACCGATCGGGTTTGGTTAAATTAGGTATTTAGTTTTGTTGACCAAATCCGGTTCAAGTCGGGTCCAGCAAAATCCGATTCTTGCGCATCTCCATTTGTATCTATGAAATATGGATTATATAAGATTTAATTTTAATGGGCTCCAATGCTGAACAAAGGCAGCCCAGTAAAGCCTCAACAGACTATAGTAATAAACCCTACTTTGAAATTCAACATTTTACCCCAATATAAATTATGCTGCTCTGAAGAACAGGGCTCCACCATCTCTTTTCTTGTTTATGCTTGAAAAATAAGCAACTTGGATGAATAACATAAATAAAAATTGAGGTTTGCTAAATACAGGTGTTTAAGGTGCATAAATTGTTTGTATATTTACCATAAAAATCAGGAGGCGAACTTTTAATATGAAAGGTATAAGTTTTTTTTATACACGTTAAATACCGCCTTTATGCTGGATTTAGCATTTCCCATAAAAATTCATATGTATTGTTTATTATATGCAAATCTTTACTTTCGTTTTCTCAAATATTTTATGCTTGGTGCCATTGTTTATTTGTTTATAAGATATATTGACACATTGAGATTTGAAATTTGTTTCTGAGGTAATCCCAAATGATTTGTTTAATGTAAATTTAAATTTATATAATTGCGTTGAAATACACTGAATCTTGGATTTATTTATAAAGTATGAATTTGTTTCAAAAAGGTTTTGAGTCAAAGACCCTTCTGTTTTTATATTCAAAGTCGGATTTTTTTTATTTTTAAAGTAACTTTAATTAACGCGCCGACTCTTCAAATTGGAGAGTGGCCAACAATAAATACAAGAATTTACAGAGATTTACACTACATTTTTCGAGTCGGATAATTGCATTTTTTTTTTCGAGTCAATACAATACGCAAAGTCGTAGCAACATTTTTGGGATTTGTTTCATAGCTTTTTTTTAAGCTTATTTACTTATTTAAATTTGTGTAGGTGTTTTTCGTTAAAAAGGCTGTTTTTGTAGTATCACTTGTTTCGGTCAGGGTGGCCGTTTTAGATGTTTGATGTTGACTCTCGATTTACACTTTCTCGTTAGTATTCTTCTTTTAATAGAATTGCCTTTTGAAAGAAACAAGAGTTTCCTGCTTCACATAATATTGTTTTACATGACTTACCTTTGTAAGTTATGCATTTTGTGTGGAAGCAATAATAATATATGTTCTCCTAAAAACCAATGCAATTATGATGATGATATTGCAGTTGGACGTTAAGGGAACAACATTTATGCATGATTCAAGAATTGTGTGTACTCAATTTGTATGATTTCATCCTTAGAAGTAGCTGTGGCTCTCGGAAGGGGTAAACCAACCCTGTCCGGGGGACTTCTTTTAGGGCAACTAGAAGTTTTACGGAGTGTTTTTATTTTATAATGTTAGTCATCATTTATAAGACAAATTTGCTTATATATTTGAATTCGTTAGACGTCATGAGCATTTCTTTCTTGACACTTGGATCCTAGTATGTACCAGCCTTGCATAGAAGTGAGATTTAAGGGTGTCCGACACTTTTCATGAATTTGTCGCATGATCGGTCTTGTGTATGATCGTGTGAACCATTTTTTACATTCACACATGATCGGTCTTCATGGCAAACACAATTATTTAGAATATATAATTGAAATAATTTGCCGTGTTAAGTGTTGAGATACTTGTTCATTTTTCTTAGCATTCTGCTGCTGAAAGTTCACATAACCTAGAAAATAAAATCATATTTTCTAAAAAGTGTCTAAACAAACAGGTTGAGTAACAGGTCGAGGCCTACTTAATTAAAGAAAACGGGTCAGGTGTTGTTTTTAACATAGAATCACAAAACATGGCCCTTCCTCTTTATTAGAAGATCTTATTAGAATGTAACATACATTGTGCCAAAATATTGAAAGCAGGGGAGATAGTATTATTAGCACATAAAACACAGAATTATGTCAATTTCAATCTTTAGGTAAGATAACTAATGAACTTTGCAGCCGTTGAAACCGCACCTCCTGTGATGGCACCCATTACAATATTTTCACCTCTATTGCTGCTGCCAACCACCGATACGAGTGCTCCGGTCACTGCACCACTGATCATTGCATTCTTCTGTGACATCCAAAAGCACATTTTAGGCCTCATTAAGAATCTGATTTATACAATCAGTTTAAAATGCAAATTTATACAATTTAGGTCCAGTATCGTCGTGGAACTTTTGTTACACAATATAACTGGACCTATCTGTTTTTTTTTTTTTTTATTAAGGTGTGTGCAACCAGAGAAACATAACATTAGATTACCCAATCTTTAGTGCCAAGCACTCTTTCGGTACCATACTCCATTCCGACGTATACTCCAGCTACAGCGCCTATCAAAATGAAAAGAAACTAATATTCATTCTCTAATAGTGAAAGAACCATAGAGGTGTATCATGAACTTTTCATGTAGATAAACTTACCCCAATACACGCCTTCTTTACACATCTTCTCTAGCTGCAATAATAACGGTTGTTAAAGTTCTCGTACCAAATGAAACATTTGGGAAAGGCCAAACTGATTAAATAACAATGCAACTGAGAAAGTACATTACAACATATATGATATATGTTTATCTATAGTGATACTAAACTCGGACGTACTTAAAAATACTTCAGAATTCAAACTACAATAATTTAAAGAGACATTAGTATCTTATTACCGCAGTCTCAAGGTTGTTCTTCGAAAGACTCCCTATAAAAACAGAAACACAATCAAGTCAGAAAGTAAAATGTGCATTTGAATATGCTAACTACAAACTATGAAGAATCAAATATAATAAACACTCTCTTCAGAAAAAATAAATAAAAAATACAAGTAATAAACACTAATGTGTCATCAATAATAGACATTTGATTTACTATATTTACTTTAAAGCAACATTTTAAAAACCATCTAGATTGGATCAGTGGTTAGAGACTTTGCCTCTAGAAATAGAGGTCATGGGTTCGATCCTTATGCCCAGCAAGGCTAGAGGTCATTTTCTACCTTTGATAGAACCTGAAAGCAGCCTCTTTACTCTTGATAGGGTAAGGCTATCTACATATCAACCTCCCCCATACACCGTTGAAGATCGGCACTTGGGGGTTACTTTTGTTACTTTAAAGCAACTCTTAATTGTTCATAAGGACTCGAATTCACAACCTATTAGTGGGCGAACGGAAATAATATATATGTGAAATGTTGCAAATAATAGGGAGTAAGTAAGAAATCCAAATTAATCCACTGCTCACTTGTTCGATAAAGATATATATTTTTTGACTTTGAATGGTAAACATCATAGAAGTCAACTTCAAATAGTAAAATTGTAGTATTTTCGATCCTACCTACTCATAAAAGGTCATAAAATGGTTGACAACAATAAAATTTGATATTATTTAAATCATAGGCAAAACACACAAATAATGATCATCATATCAATCAATGAGGCAGTAAAATTGTAAAACTAAAACAAAACGATACTTGAAACACACCTCTTTTGACAACATGGTAAGTTTCCTCCGCAAGTACTTTTCCAACAGCAACCTAAAAGATATATAATCAACATTGATACATTAGAAAAACACAAGCACACAAATACATATTAAAGGCCTAAATGCTAAATGATACATTGTACACACACATACAGTTCCGATCTTCAAGAAGCCATCAAGGGTATGATTGAGCAAAGGATTTCCTGTATCGATGAAGACGTCAACCTTAGGAGAGGAGATTGAAGCTGAAGCCATGATACTCTTTCTTTCTTGGCAAATCCTATGTAACTTCGATTGTTTTTGTAGCAAAAAAGGAAAGAAATAAAAAAGAGTAATTTTAATTGAATGATTGGTGACACTTTGTCATGTATACACGTGCCACGCATTTTGTACCACATAACTCCTGCACTTTATTTGCACCCATGGTCCATGGTGCATGCATATTTTGATTCTTCATATAGTCGACGTGATAATAATAAGAATTTTCATTTAGTCGACATGATAATGAGAATTTTTTCATATATTATCATTTATCGACATAAGAATAATAAGAAATTTTCCACATATGTCGACGGAGTTATAGTATGGATAAATTGAGCTCACTTGCTAAAAAAGTCTTATTTTATGATATTTAGTGGTAAAAAAAGCGTAAAGTATGTGTTTTTAATAATTAGTATCAGACTTTTTGAAAATCGATATTTAATTAATTAAGTATATACTTAAGGCACCAAATCTCTATTATTTTTTCTTTTCTTAATTAGGCCCAAACACAAATATCTTAAACTATATACTACTCGGTCATAATTTCATTACTATTTTTAGAAAAACCTTTCAACTCCCAATGGTAGCTATGAGGAGCAAGGCTTCCCCATAAAGCCTCACATAGGGGCATCTCATGCCATGTGGCATCTTAGTCATCATAAGGCTT
This sequence comes from Erigeron canadensis, assembly GCF_010389155.1. Lineage (NCBI taxonomy): Eukaryota > Viridiplantae > Streptophyta > Magnoliopsida > Asterales > Asteraceae > Erigeron > Erigeron canadensis. Next base: position 3,367,700 of record NC_057763.1, read on the forward strand.
TTTCCTTTATTTATTTGGAGTAATGCCTTCAAAAATAGAAGCCCTCCTATATTAAAGAATCTAACAAAATGGACCCCTACCTGACCCTATCATCCCTCCAATCAATTAAGCTTTAATCTCTCTTTCTAAATCCAAAATTCTCAAACACATATAAAAGTACAATCTGTATTGAAAAGTGTACAATTATTGAGGGGGTGTTTTTCTGAAAATAGTAACCATGGATCTGGAATAAAGAATTGCTTTTTGACAAAAACAAAAGCTTTTGGGTCCTACCTGGTGTCATAGTATATACTGCTCCAGAACTCTCACGCCTCCTTCACCCTTCCCATTTCTAACGCCTTGGCTGTTTCTTTCTCCAGAACGCCCCCTTGGGGCAATGTAGGAGGCGTTTTGGGGCGTTTTCGTGTGTGAAAAGTGAAATATGATGTCTTGCTCCGTTCAGTCTAACATGCCTACCTGCAGTCTTGTACGTCCAAAACCATTCTTTTTGATATGAAATGAGTTGCTATATGATCAGATACAAACTTCTATTATGGAATTAGTACTTAAATATAATTTTTGTAACAAATGATCGTAACTTCTTATATGGAATTAATAACTTAAATATAATTTTTGTAACAAATGATCGTAACTTCTTATATGATAAGATGGTTAAATATTATGTTTGTGTATTAGATAGTTATTAAGTCATGTTTGTATATTAAGTCATGATAAGATGGTTTTATTCGGGACTAGTTGGGATTTGGTACTGATATCTCGGTCCCGTCTCAATTTGTATCGGTGCCGATACCGACTCATATGATTTTATGAATATCAAGATCAATACCGTCAGGATCAGGATCGGTATGGGACGGTACCAGTCTCATGCCCATCCCTACTTGAAACCTGGTGTTCACTATTAGAAAATTCGATATTACCAACGACCAAAATCTGTCCCAAATCCGACCCAAATCTCGTTTACCGACAGATTTTCGCGGATTTTTGTCGGACCCTAAAAACATCCTCGGTAAAATTTATCCACGGATTTTGGGACTACCGCATATTTATTTAACAGATTTATGACGACATATCTAAGGAAGGATTTGCGAGAGTCGTTATACGGACGGACATATTTAGGACGGATTTATTTGGATAACAGATTTGAATGTGTATGATTTTCAACCTACAAGGCATAGATGGTGAGAAGACTTTTTTAATATGGATCTGGTTAAGAAAACGACTGTGAGTAAGTAATCCACAAAAATAAATAAAAGTTTTGTTAAGCGGACCCTTGGAAAGTATATCATGATTGTGTGATATGTATCTATGGATCACGCTTCAATAGTTCAATGTTGTATATGCGGCCCAATAAAGCCTAATAGTAAACCAAACCCTACTTGGAATTCAAGATGTAACCCCAACTAAATCGAAATATGCTGCTCGCCTGCTCTGAAGACCAGGGGCTCCATTTTCATCTCTTCTACATATTTGTTTGCACTAATGAGCAACTTGGATAAATAAAATAAATAAAAATGCATATATATTGTTTATTATGCATAATCGTTACTTTCGTGTTTGTCAATATTTTATGCTTGATACCATTGTTTATAATATTGACACATTGAGAATCTAAACTTGTTTCCGAGGTATACCCAAATGATTTTACATTTAGGTTTAAATAATTGCTTTGAAATAATGAAATATACTGAATCTTGATTTTAAAAAGTGTGAATCTGTCTCAAAAAGGCACATATCCATTCGATTCAATTACTCTTTTGTTTTTATATTCAAATTAATAATTGCGTTATTTTCTTTCCATGGACTGAGGAAGCATTATTTGTTGTCTATGTTAATAATTTAATAAATAGTGTCAATACAATAAGCAAAGTCGTAACAACAACATTTTGGGGTTTTTGTCTTGGCTTATTATCAAGCTTTTTTAATTATTTTAGTTTGACTTATGTTTGTAAATTAAAGTTTATGTCTAGCTAGTGTGTTATTTTTTTTATGTTTTGTTTATGTGTTTTTCATTAAAAAAAGCTGTTTTTCTAGTATTACTTGTTTCCGCAAAAACCTAAAGTTTATTGCTAGTTTTCTTCTTTTAATAGAATTGCCTTCTCACATCCACTGATTATAAAAAGAGTTTTCAGCTTCACACAGTATTGTTGGTTACATGATTTACTTTTTTAAGTTATGTATTTTGTGTGGAAGCAATAATAAATGTTCTCCTAAATACCAAAGCAATTATGTTGATGATATTGTAGTAGGACGTTAAGGGAACAACATTTTTATATGATTCAAGAACTGTTTGTACTCAATTTGTGTCCTTAGAAGCAGTTGTCCCGGACCCTTTTTTTGGGCATTAAAAAGTTACTTTTATTTATAATGTTAGGAGTCATTTAATTTATAGAAAAAAGTCGTTTATATATTTGAATTCGTTAGAGTTTGGATTATTTGTAAAAGTTGAGTATACATTGATACGTTGATACATCAATACTCACTGAAAAAGCTTAACATTAGTTATGAATCTCCTGAAGTAGCCGGGGAATACGAAAAGCACAATAACAGCAGCGGATTTGCAGGACAATTACACTGTATTCTTTAATTTTGGTTAATGAAGAAAGGAAAAGAAAAGGGAGGAGAATAAATCATCCTAATTTGAGAGGAAAGATGCTAAAATAATTTCCACTATAACTTCCTTTCCTTCTCCTCCCCTCTCCTTCCTTTTCCACCTTTTAAAAAATCTTAAAATGCAATTGATAAATTTTTCCTTCCCAATCTTTTCCTTTCTTAAAAAATTCTTAACAATACAGTTTAGTGCATCGAATACTGTTGTTTCAAGGTTTATTAGAGGGATGGTTATCTTCTAAAGTTAAAACATGATAATCTTGAACTTTGGATTAAAAAGAGTCAAAATTTAGAGATTGGGTTTTAACTTTTATATCTTGATCTTTGATTTTAATCTAAAAGTCATAATCCACCCAACTTTATATGGTAAAGTTATTTCTAATTTTAAAGAATTCTCATCTTTATTAAAGTATATTAAAGGGTGTGGGAATGCACGGACATGGAGCGTGTAAAACGTTCATTGGATTCTTGTATTCAATCGCCTGTTACGCTTAAAAAAGGATTTGCATATGAAGATGTAATCACAGTTAACATTTAGATTCGACATTTTCTCATCCTATGCATATAGATGAAGTGGGTAATATGGTGCGTGACATATAAAGTATGGTTATCTTCTAAAGTTAAAACATGATAATCTTGAACTTTGGATTAAAAAGAGTCAAAATTTAGAGATTGGGTTTTAACTTTTATATCTTGATCTTTGATTTTAATCTAAAAGTCATAAGCCATCCAACTTTATATGGTAAAGTTATTTCCATCTTTAAAGAATTCTCATCTTTATTAAAGTATGTAAAAAGGTGTGGGAATGCACGGACATGGAGCGTGTAAAACGTTCATTGGATTCTTGTATTCAATCGCCTGTTACGCTTAAAAAAGGATTTGCATATGAAGATGTAATCACAGTTAACATTCAGAATTCGACATTTTCTCATCCTATGCATATAGATGAAGTGGGTAATAAGGAATAAAGGTTTGTGCCTATTAAGACCTTAATACTTTTCTTTTTTTCTTTTTTTTTTTGGTATTTGTACATCTGATTGAGCATGACAAATTAGTATATACGCAATGTGCCAATGTGACGGATCGAAACTCTTTGGGGCCTTTGACAAATATCTAATGGTAGACGTGACTCGTTTTATACAATCGCCAAATTTAACATTTGTTGTTGATATGTAACGTGCATTTTGAGCCAAAAGGAATAAAATTGTAAAGCACTAACGCCTATGTATAAATGTTGTGTAGAGGTAAGTATTGACTAAGACAAGAAGTGGATACAGGATATATAAATGAAATTCGCATATGAAAGTTGTAAGTATTAAGGACATTGTTAACGATTTCTATACACAACTTAAAGGTTTGTATTTATTAAGAGTTAAGACCGTAATAGTTTATTAACTAAGAAAAATCCATTTTATTAAATGCTTTTTTTTTTAAATAAATGGTTAATATATTGTTTGTTAATAATATTATATATATATTTAATTTAGAAAATGCTAAAAAGCGTAATAAAAAAGAAAGTCTAGTTTGACCATTATGGCGAATATGTCCTAAGACTACCTTTATCAGTGAACCTTAGTTTGGATTGTGGAATATCTATCTATAACTCTTATAAAACAATAGTTAACCAAACATTTTAAATCCCTCTTGCAATCTAAAACTAATGTGAAAATTTGCCACATAAGATTTTATCCTATGTGTCAACTCCATATTTTTCTTTAAATAAACTATATATTTAGAAAACAAATGAACATAGAATCTAAGATCTTCTCATTAGATAAAATGATATCTTCTCTTTAATCTAAAAAATCACGTCTATACCTAATGATATTTCATTATTTTTTTATTCAACATTTATATGAGGTTCCTTTCCGATTTTTTTTTTTTTTTATGGTGATTATATGAAAGTTTGTTGAGACCGTTGGTTAGTTGAAACTCTCATCGCATTAATCATTAGTGGCAATCTTTAAAGTTTATAAGTTTTTTTTATCACCACTAAATTATATTCATCTTATATGAGTTAAGAGCTTTGTATAATATCATAACTTTCTGAAAGAGTTATGTTAATTCTTTCGTTCATATCGCTATGGAAATTATGTACAATTTTTGGTTTAATTCTTTTATCTTTTTTTGAATTTTATGATAATGGTTAATATAATCTCGTTTTTCTTTTGTTTTTTAACAATACAATTTTTCATTGTGATGATGAGAAAAATACTATGATGGTAGACGAAGAGTTAGTTCAAAACAAGTGTATATAACAATTAGTTTAATGATTGGATAATGAATATGTTATTGCTAATTTAATTAAGTGAAACTAAATAGATTGTTCGTCCATATGTTTTTTTTACGATCATTATTGATCTATTCCATTAACTCATTTGTTCACATATTAAGCGTTTCATTAAATGTTTTTTTAAGCAAGTTTAACTCAAATCTCACTTTATTGAGCACCTTTTTAAAGCAACCGCACATCGTGCGGGTAAAAAAATCCTAGTTAAATTATAAAAAACTAAAAAGGACGCTCGATCTTGAACAATCCAGCCTCGAAAACGAGCTAGTTGTTTTGAGAGTTTGTTACATCATACTCGCCACGTGGCAGCATTTCAATGGAGGACTTTTCTTATTATTTTATTGTATATAATTAATTATAAGTTTTATTAGTTTTTCTTTAATATAACTTTTATTAAAAATATAAAAATATAGTATTTTTTATTTTTTCGTTGCGAACATTTTGACATAAATTTTATTAAAAACGGAGCTATTTAAAAAAGCGTATTTTTTTTTTTGATAAAACGATTTAATTTGGATTTTTGAAACAAAATAAGAATATTACATGACTATTATAAAAGTAATTTATTTATTTTAGTTTATAACAAAAAGTTTTAATATTATAAAATAATAAATCATTTTAATATAATAAAAAAATTGGTTTAGGTTGGGTTGAGGATGAGAGTAGAAATTTGAGTTAGATTGGGTGTATAGGTGGAAGAGAGAGAAATTAATTTTCAACTGAAGATTGAGTTAGATTGATTCACTGATATAGGTAATCTAAGTACCTGATGTAATTTTTGGTGTTTTTATGTGATTCATCGAAATTTCCGGTTGTCAATAAAATTACTGTCTAAAAAAAATTTACTATAAAGAAAATCAAGAAATTACCTACTATAATAAAGGAGTAGGATGTAAACAATTTTTTTTGTCTTTACATGCAGTTTTAATATAAATAGTAGACTTAGCAATTATAACAACAAAAGTGGATTTGGTAGTGGTTGGTCTTTAGGCTTAGGGGTGGAGTTCATGGATTCAAGGCTTCCCCCCCCCCCCCCCCCCCTTTTTTTTTGTTTTTTTTTTAAATAGTAAAGTATTTGCATTTTAGTCCCTCCCTTTTTTGCTTTGTACTTTTTAGTCCTTTCTGTTTCTCTTTTATTACTTTAACCACCTAACTTTATATAATTTGTGTTTTTTTCATCTTTTGTAACATTTTGTTTTTTGTATACCTTTATCACATTTAATAATTATTTATAACTTTTTAAAATGCTATATATTTTGTTATTTACTATGTTTTTTTAATTCTGTTTTTAAAAATTTTTTGTTGCGTTGTATTTCTTTTGTACTCTTTTAAACATTCCATTTTTATACCTTTTTCACATGTAACATTTGTTTTCTTTATATAACTTATTCATTTAGTTTTCATATTTCTTTTTCTTTTTTTGGTTCTTTTTTTTTTTGGTTTACTATATTCCTTTTATAATTTTTTAAAATTACGTTTCAATATCATTTTGTCACGTTTTCAAAAACTTGCGCCGCCCATTAGGCGGCATGAAATTCCTAGTTAATAATATTCTATTAAGAAAGAAATACAGTACATAAACTATTTTGATTTTTGAATATCTAAAAAATAATGCTCTTTCATAAACGGGCCACAATGATAAATGGAAAGTGACCCAATACTGCTATATGTCCAGCCCATGGTCCAATATATAAACCCTCAACTCCCTCAGTTAAAAGTTAAAAATATTGCACTGTTAAATACTTAAACCCTAATATTCTGTTCACTGAATTATTACACAAGAAACGGAAATTTTGAAAAAAATGGACAAGAGTATGTTTGAGGACCTGAAATCGTCTCTCCCACCTCAAGATCAGGCTCGAATGGATTCCATTATCGATCAAATTCAAATGAAAAACAGGTTATAATTCTCTTACAACATTGTAGTTAAATTTATATATAGTAGTATGTGTTTTTTTCATCTCCACATTTTATATACCTTTTTTTTTTCTCCAGATATTGTAGTTAAATTTTTAATTTATATGATTGAGTCACTGGCCTACCCGATCATCTTTTTCCATTTGTAAATCAGGAAAACCACTATAGGTGAAATAACGATTTATAGTTAGGCATGAATAGATTATACACTCCTGAGCACTTAAAACATATCTATATCTTTTTGTTGACTTCTATTTTTTGTTGCTCGGGTCGCATTTGTTAATATTTGCTACCATAACCAGTTTTTGTTGCTCGGGTCACATTTGTTAAAATCTGGATGAATTAGCTTTTTTAAAACCTTTTCTAATGAAGGCTATTATGTGTTTTCTATCCGGGGCCTTGTGTATTCGTTTTGTGAAAAGAAAAAGATAGCGAGTTCATGTACTGATGATGATTTTGTAATTTTGTTTTTGACACTTTCAGTTTGAAAACATACAATACAATTGTGGAGAAATGCTATACAGGTTGTGTTGACTCCTTTTTTATGAAGTCAGTAAACGGAACAGAGGAGAGATGTGTTATGAGATGTGTAGACAAGTTTATGACGATTTCAAAGCGCGTTGGATTGAGACTGGCAGAACTTAAACAAAAAGCCGCTGCTGCAAAACAAGAGCAACAAGATCCAGTCAATGATCTATTGCCCTTGAATTAATCCGACAATCCTTGATTTGGTTTCTTATGCTTTTAGTTTGATATCCAATCCAATTGTTGGATATGCAGAGTGACCATTATTCCAAAAAGATTAATAGAATCTAACTTATTGTATAGAGGTAATAGAGGTTTACGTTATCTGTAAGACTAGCTATGCGGTACTGGCTAACAGTCTTAGTTTTTCCATTGAAGATCGTTTTGACGGGATTACATGTATATGTGTCAAGGATTTACGGGTGTATTCCTATTGCGTTATGTATGATGATATTGGATAACTAATCAAGGTAATTAGATCCTTGATACTTTTATCTTGGCAATCCTGCGAGAAATTAAGTAGCAATTACATTGTTGATAATCCTTGAAACATCTTAATCTCTTGGAAGATCAAAAGTTCAAAACATATTCTACATAGATAGTTCTGCGAGCATCTCTTGGACTTCATGCTCCTTATGGGTTATGAATAATGAGAGTTGATGCTAGTCTCAGAATCTAGAGAGAATCGTGATAAAATCAAAGTCATTTGCATTAAAATGACAAATCCTTCCAATATATGTCTAGAAGGCTTATTTAAGAGGAGTACAAGGGCCGATTCATCCCCAAATTTGAGACCAACTCTTCTCTTCTTGATCTAACCAGAGACGTAACTGAAATCCGTGTTTTTTTGAGATTCATGATATGTGTACGGTAGTGTACCCGATCCCTTCATCGACGACACACTCGAGATATATAATCCCACGTCTCGTCTCGATCACCTATTCAATAATTCATCAAAATGGTCAATTTAATCCTCAATATAATTTCTCTTATATACTCAACTCATTTCATTATTGAAAGTACTAGTAGTATTTTTTAAAAATGAATATCAGGATGTTACACGTTCAAACTATAACTATATTTTTTCCTTGACCATCAAATAAAAGTGTATAAATAATCAACTAACGGAAGAAAATTGTGTCCTGTAAACATTCCCTTATACCGTTTCCAATAAAACTCATTGACTAAACAAAATAAAAACAACATTACGAAAATTATAATCACCTTTTTGGCTTTTTCCCCAAAAATCCAAAAAAAAAAAAAGTCAAACAAATCAACTTTGAAAGACCAAAATGTCATGTTCTATCATCCCATGTCTTAAAAAAAAAAGACGGTTTAAACACTAATACCTAGTTTTTTTATTTATTTTTTAAATGTTACAAAACTTAGCTTTTACGGAGTATTTCTTTTGGAGTCATAATTTTATATGGAAAAAAAAATGAAAAATTTCAAACGTACATGGTCTGAGCCGATCACCAAAACGACAATCGCCATGTCAGCAGCAAAGCTAACAGAAAAACAGCAAAGAGTTTTTTTTGTGCAAAACCCAGCGTACTTTTCCCTGCTCCCTTTCATTTTCATACCCATTTTTTTTTTCCATATATATCATATATTTTTATTTTATTATACATATTTTCATTATCTACTTTGAAGCTACTCACAAAGATCAAACTTTACAAAAAACTTAAAAATTTCACCTAAAGATTTTGCTCTGCTTTTTCTACCATTTTCATCATCTTCTATAAACTCACTCTCAGGTATATATTATTTTGTATTTTCTGTTTCTATAATATATAATATGTATCTTTTATAAACTCACTCTGTTTCTATATATATTTTGTACTTTCTGTTTCTATGATATATAATATAATGTGTATATATCTATCTATGTTTATATCCCCTGTTTTTTATCTTTGTAAAGATTAAAAAAAATAAAAAAAAATAGCAAAGAGGCCCTGCAAAAGATTGAAAAAACATGTAACAAAGTACAAGTTTTTCTTAATATATATTTAAATTTTTTTTATTTATTATAATTTGTAACCCCTGTTTTTCTCAAAAAGCAAAAAAATAAAAAAATAAAAAATGGTAGCATATTTTCTTGTTTAATGTTAACTTTTAAAAATATTTATGAACTTATCATATAGATTGTTGTGAAGTCCATCTGCCATTTAGCAATTTTGGTGCAAGTAGACAGATGTTTTATATCTTATTAAGAATTTAAGATTAAGATTAACATGTGTAATATTGATTTAAATTATTTATATATATTTTATATGTAAATTTTTTTTTTATATGCTCTCATTTTTATTTACTTTTTCAGGTTTTTGTTTAGTAATATATTTAGTTGATTAATGATTGGTAAGACTGTTGATCTTTATGGTGTCAAAATTTCCTAAAAACAAATGTTTGTCGTAGATCAACGTCGCTCGTTGTAACATGTAAGAATTTTAAGCATGTATATAAGCTTACGGGCTACCCCACTATCACGGGTTGACTTAGAGTGGAACCCGAATCTTGTATGAGCTATCCAGATTGGTAAATCCTGAGTTGTGTTTGAGTTACAATTATTTTTCTTTTTATTTATTTGATAGCTTTTTGTCATCAAAAAAGCATGACCTGCTTGTTTTGTGTTCAACTGCTTAGCCACATTCAGGTCAAGGTTATGAAATCTTGGTGTAAAGTTGTTGTAAGAATATTTTAAGAGAGACTCTTCATGTCTTTTTCATGTATGGCATTTAGGTACATTTAGAATGTGTGTGTCGTGTGTGTGTGTGTGTGTGTGTGTGAATACAAGGTGTTCAGTGAATAGGTTGATCTAAACATAATGTATTAATGCGATAACTATAACAAAATCGTGTCCAGTATATCAAGTGAGGAAATTGACGATGACTGTGGACTTGTATAAAATGAGCCATATGTTTTGAGTATTTTTGACTCTGGTTGTACGTTGCCCTCCTCCCTGGGTATAGGTAAGGGTTGCATACGCCACGGGGGTGGGGGGACGCCTGAAGCAAAAGCTTATAATGGGGTCTTTATGATAAAAAGTTAACGATATTATATACCAAGTTTGTTTTTGACTTCAGTTAGATGCAACATCCTTGATGTTTATCACTATTTTCATGTTTATTTTGTAATTCTCGCTTGAAGGCTTTGGCCTTCTAAAACGTGAGGCCAAAAGCCCTTGTTTAATTGCTTTACTCTCGAGCCATTACTGTCCCTAGCTTGGAAAGAAAATGAAAGTGAAACGCTTATTTGAGAGCCTTGATGAGAATATCAGTTGTTTGAAAGTTAGAAGGAAGAAATGAAAGTGTCCTTAACAAAATAGCAACCCAGTTCTATATCTGTTGGATGCAACATCCTTGATTAAAATTTTATATTGAGGTCTGACAATAGACCTCTTAACCAAGTTAATTCACAAGTGGTGTCTGCTTAAGCCCTGTATGAGTGTATTCAGCGTTAATAGAATAGGGAATCATATGTTGCTTCTTTGACTGCCAATCTGCCATGAATTAGATATGACGGCCAAAGAAGATACTGTAACCGGATACAGATTATGAAATTTTGCAGCTACCCAAGTCATTATCACAAAATGCAGTGAGATGAGTGTTACTGTAGGGAAGGAAAAAGTGCTTCGACCTAGTGACATTTTGGTATAACAAAGGGTTCTTAGTTAAGTTGCATATATAAATACACACACACACACAGTTGTAGGGAGATTCACATATTCAGGTCAGGTTCTCAGCAAGAAGTTTTCAAACAATATAGAGAAGGATCCTCAAGAGGCTGAGAATTAAGAGAGAACTTGACATTCGTGCCTCGGAGTGTAGATGCATGTTTTGAGTGTATAGTGTTCATTTATACTAGGAGATAAAGTAATTAAGGGACCCTAGAGTTCTATGTCTAAAGTTTTTACAAAGACGAGATTTAATGTATGTGATCAATAATATATTGGATCCGGCGATGACTATTTCCATCTACATAAATAAGACAAAAAAATAAAAAAAATCAGAATCATGCTTCTTAGTGAAGAGTGAGTGACCTGCATGAGTTAGAATGAAGTCCATATGTTTCTGGTAAAGACATGAGCTTAGAAAACCACTGTCTATATCTATATGTCACTTACCATAAACTTTTATCAAGCTTTAAGTTCCTATGAGTTAGCTGGCATACTTAAGAAATTGATGCTTTAGAAGTGTAAACTTGATGTGCCAAATATTTTGATTAAGGCATTCACTTACACGATGTATGTCCATAGAATTGCATTGTTCTGTATCTCATTAGTTCTTATGATTAGTGACTGCTTCTGGTGATATTATTGTAACGCGAGTAATACCAGATTAAATATATATCGTGATCAAGCTCAAGCTCTTCTTAAGATAGTTTCTGTAATTTATGATGAGCTCATTTGTTGTGTTTTTAGATTGCAACTTAGGTGTGCAATGAGTCAGCAAAGAAAACAACTCACAAGTAGTATTGATCCTGAGCTTGAGAGATATAAACGCAAGTATTACGAGGAAGATGTAGTTGTTTGGCCTTGGATGGCTGTTGTGGCTAATATCCCCAAGACAAATACTGGCAAAGAGCTTAAAGATAACTGGATAAACCAAGGGTACTATCCGGTAAAAGTTACGCCTTTGTGTCTGTATGACTTCCGATGTCATACAGGGCTTGCTGTCGTTGAATTCGCAAGAAATTGGGATGGCTTTGGTCATGCTATGATGTTTGTGAAGGCTTTTGACATCAACAGACATGGAAGAGAAGACTGGTATGAGTATGATAGGAGAAGGTCCAAAGATGATGATAGGAGAAGGCCCAAAGATGATAAGTTGTATGCTTGGTTTGCTGGAAAGGATGATTACAAGTCTTCCGGCTGGCTTGGTGAGTATCTGAGAAAGAACGGTGATATGAAGACTATTTCAGAAATTAAAAAACTAGAAGAAAGAAAAGATCAAAAGTTTGTGCAAGGGTTGAAAACCATGTTGGAAGAAAAGGGCAAGAGAAGTGAAGAAGTTCAGAATCAGATAAGTAAGACAGATTCACATATAGTGACTGTTATGAAGCAGAAGGAAGTGATGACCGAGAATTTTAATAAAGGTATTACTTTTTTGAGTGTTTCTTAAAGTTACATTGATCTGCATAATCGTCGGCATCTTAATTCTGAGTTTACTTGAGTAGATATGAAAAGGATGCAAGAGAAGGCCAATGAGCAGCTAAAGTATATTACTTTTGAGCACGAAAAGAGCAAATTGCAGTTAGAAGATCGTGAAAAGAAGCTAAAAGCACGTGAAGCCAAAAATGAAGTTGAGAAAAGGAAGCTTGAAATTGAGAAGAGAATGGTAGTCATAGATTGTGTTACTTGTATTTATAATTTTGTTAATCTGCTAGACTATATGACTTTCTTATACAAAATTTTGATACATATATTTGGTAATAACCTTTTGTAGAATAGGATGGCACTTCTGGAACAGAAGAAGGCAGATGAAAGAATGTTGAAGCTGGCCGAAGATCAGAGGGTATGTGACAAACTAATTTTCTTACGTTATTGGAATTATGATAAATGGATCTTTGAAGTGACTTTTTTGATTACTAATATATATTTACCTAAACATGACAGAAACAAAAAGAAAAACTGCACAGACAAATCATAGAGCTTCAGAAAAAACTTGATGATAAGCAGCGGTTGGAGCTACAAATCAACCATATGAAGGGAAAGTTAGAAGTGATGAAACACATGGCTGAACAAGATGCCGAAGCTAAGAAGAAAAAGCAGTCAATTGAAAAAGATCTGAAGGCAAAAAAAGAGGAACTTGAGGACTTAGAAGATCTGTGCCAAGTCTTAGTCGTAAAAGAACGAATGACCAATGATGAATTGCAGGATGCGCGTAAAGAATTAATTTCTGTACGTTTTTTCTCACTATCCGAACCTTATTAAGCTCTGACGCATTAGTCTATACTTAGCTTTTCACCCTGGTTTGAACAGGGTTTGAAGGGACAGGGACAAGTTGGACGTGCAACTATCGGTGTGAAGAGAATGGGTAAGCTTGATCAAAAGCCTTTTACTGATGCTGGTAAGAAACTTGGCACTGGTAAAGATGGGGTTGAGAGTATGAAAAATTTGGCGGCTTTGTGGGAGAAGCATCTGAGGGATCCAAACTGGCATCCCTTTAAGGCCATCAATGTTGGAGAGAAGTGTGAGGTATGGATTTCATTGATCTTTTCATCTCATAATTGTTATCAATTGCATCGGTTTTTTCCTTTAAACTGTAACCATATTGTCTTACATACGAGGATACGACTTCAAGAGCTTGTGAGATGAGATTATTAATGTTCTATATGTTGAATTGTATTTTTGTTATCTTGTATTATTTCCGATTTTGCCGGTTGAAAATAGTGACTTTATTCCATTTATGCCAATTACTATACGGATCTGTCCCATATATGGCATATATATTAGTTATATTGATTATAATTCTACAGAGCTTTTTGTCCAAAGTAGTCGAAAATCAATAAAAAAAACGGGGTTTTGTTACCACAATTAATCAATGATCCATTGATATCCTTGTCAGATTACAAGTTTGTGATCGACGTTTTTCTGTTGAATATGTAACTGAAAAGAAAAAGTGTGAAATTTTGATCATCATTCTATCCGTTTTGTCTTTTGTTGGATCTTACTCTTAGTTTCTATATTTATCTCCATTATATATCATAAAGATCTCTTGGTGTGATTAGAATAGAAAAGTTTTGTCTTCAAGCATTGAGTTGTTGTCTGATATATATATATATATATATATGCCTAAAACACGTCATACATATTAAGGTTTTAATGTTAATATCACTGATGATTCTTAGTGTCAAGGAGAAACAAATACAGTGTCAAATATAAGCTTGTATTGTTTCTGCTTTAGTAGCTTATAATAATGGTTTGTCAAACATGGTTCCCCAGGAGATACTCGATGAAGAAGACGAGAAGATAGCAAGCCTGAAGATGGAGTATGGCGAGGAAATATGTGATGCTGTTGTGACTGCTCTGAAAGAACTGAATGAGTACAATGCGAGTGGCAGATATCCGTTGCCAGAGCTTTGGAATTTCAAAGAGAACAGAAAGGCATCCTTGAAAGAGTGTGTTGAATATATTCTCAGGCAGTGGAAGTCATGCAAAAAACAAAAACATTGAAATAGTTTACTGGTGAGACAACATATTGACAATTCTTTTCAGTACTAATCCTTTTGTTTTAAATATGAAAATGAAACTATCATATAAACTTATGCTAGCAATGTATCATGTTAAGTTTTTCTACAAAAGAATGAAAATGTAATATCCCTATTAAAACCAAAATAAGCTAAGTTATCCATATCCTAAAAAGACCAATCTACAACCAAAATAGTTTTATTATTTGGAAATAAGATTAGACATATAAAATTTGGATTGATTAATATCTTCTCTTCTGTTCTATGTACTAAATGATGTATACTACTTGAAAATTTGCAGATTATATCCAAGTGGTACGAAGATCTTAAAAGATAAAGGCAAATCATCTTAAAAGATAAAGGCAAATCGAGTATACGGGACCCCAAGAATCTAGGGTATGTTTAATTTTGTGGAATTTGTCCTGTGAATGAATCCAAGTAGAGATGTATTAATAGAACCGTAACTATGTCGTATTGTAGAACAGTGAAATTTGGCAGAATGTTTGCGTATTTTTGTTTAACTGAATGATGCAAAATTCAGATTGCATGTCTTGGATGAAAGACGGGTTAAGCTGCAACGACTGTAAGGTGTAGAGATAATTATATGTTGGAATTTTATTAGGTGAACGTGTAAACTATGTTGCAATTGTTTGTGATCAAACAGATGGATTGTGATTGAATGCCGGTTTATCATTTGCGAGAAGTGTGTATTTCTAGCTGGCATTAGAGCCATGGTATAAACTGGAGAAATGCTAGGATGCTAGCTAGCTTTTGTGCTGGAGACCGTTTGCAGGTTACTGATTGAAAAGAAAATATGACAATCAGAAAGTGAAATAGTAGTAGACCGATATATTTTAATTTAGAGGCAAATATGAAGACCCAAAATCTGAATGGAATCCGAACGGCGATCATGCTCGAACAGGGGTGGATCCATTCGCTAATAGTTGGGGGAATGGCCCCCAATGGCCCAAAAATATATAACTCTTTTGTTCTAGTCTATAAGATATTTTTCTGTACTAAGCCCCCGGGCCAAAGTAGAAAAGTCAATCGTCAGAGACAGGTTTTTTTTTTTTGAACATTACAAGAGAAAAGATATTATTGATAACCAAAACTAGCAAGATGCTAGTAAGTACAACTGTACAAGAGAAAAGGAATGAGGCGTAGAGGGATTACAACTAATTACAGCTATTGGGTATTTAGAAAGTAAAGCTATTCCAATTTGACCATTCAATTCGATTTGATGTCATCCTGTTCGAAATCCAAAGGAAGCTTAAGGATTTGACCTCTCTGGTAGCCTGGTGGATTCATGGGGGCTGAAGAGCGTGTCATTTCTTATCTTCCAAATCGTTCAGACATAGGCCAGGATAATTGAGTTGAGCAACTTGGACTATTGAGGGTCCAAGATTGGTTCCTTGTGTATCTTGAAGAGTGCTCTAGTCTTGGAAGGTTTTATCAATGGAATTTTGCACCAGGATAGTATGAATTTCCAGAGTTGTATAGCATAGAAGCGATGGACGAAGGAGTTAAAGATGGACAATATTGTTTTAGAGTCAACTTGATCCAATCCATTTTGACCCGTAAAAAAAGTCAGTTTTACCTTTTAACTTAGTTATTAAAAATTTAAGGGTTTTGTTATTGTCAGTAAAAACTAATTGGGTGCATTAAAATTTATACCTTGTTGTTAGAAAAATCAAAGGGCGGTTTTTAATATATAATGTACAAGTTTTTAAGCATGTAATATGTTGTTAGTGACAACCCTAAGGGTTGTCATTATCATTTTCCAAAATTTAAAACTGTCTCTATGCTTATTGTCCCATCTGGAGATATTTCGTAAATATTCGTTTAGTCCAACCTTTTTTTAGTCCTATTATATAGTTGTCATTATAAGCTAGTAGCCTAGTAGTACATCATCATAGCTACTCGTATTATATAGTTGTCCCGGTTGATAAATTAAAATCGTAGAGTATACTTTTTACAAAATGCTTGTAACTTTTCAGAAGGTATTTAGTTTAGCTTTTTGATGAGTCAATACAAAGAATTACAAATATGGCTTTAGTTATAGTAGTGTGCGTTCTAGTTGTTCTGACTTACATGGTAGACTAATTTAAAGAAGTTTTAGTAGAACATTGCAGTTTATTTAGGTGATTCTGATTCAGCTTGTTGGAAGTTATCAGGAAAATATGTAATCTATGTTGCAATGGGATCAAACAGAAAAGAAAATATGGTTAGAAAGACATGAAATGTCAGTAGACCAATATCTTCATTTAGTGGTGATTATGAACACCCGACAATTCAGGATAACGTGGAATATAAGACAGTCATGATGTTTGTAGACTAGTAGACGTATGATAATCGAATAACAAGAATGCGAGTTATAATACTTGGTATTGATGAATAGCGTCGCACCAAATTTGGCATAATATGGTTCGGTGAATAGTCTTGTATAAAATTTGGTATAATATGGTTCAATGAATAGTATGACATCAAATTTTTACTCTAGGCCCTGGAGAATGTTTGCATCAAATTAGTACACATTTTCGGTATGTGATAAAAATGAAAAATGCCCTTTGAGGCTTTGACAATTTATCTTGGAACTAGTAAAATCCATAATTGTGCAAATGCACAACTAGCCCACACGAAATACACGAACCTGTTAAGGTGGAACACGAACACGACCTATTAACTAATCGTGTCATTATTTTCAAACACGGATACGCCATGAAAATTTAGAGGTGCACCTGTTCTGTTAAGAAACCTGTTATATAGCAATAATAATCCTTAACGATACAAAAGTTTATGGACATTTACCTTATAAAAATCATACAAATCTCAACTATTATATAACAATAATAATCCTTACATCATTAAAGTTCATGGACATTTACCTTAGAAACATCATATATCAAATCATAATATCAATTCTTAATATTTTATATATATGTATAACCTTAACAGGTCCTAACAAGTCTGGATCTGTTAAGACACGAATCTTAACAGGTTTTAACAGCTCTGGACCTGTTAAGACACGAAACCTGTTAAGGTTAAACATGAAATCTGTTAAAAACATGTCATGTCATGTTAACATTGTTCCGTGTCAAAATTGTCAGCCTTACACACAACCCACTTCGAGTAACATAAAATTCATGGCTAGATAAAGAATAGTGTAGTTTTGTTAATTTTAAGATTCATAGAGGGTTAGAAAAAATAGAGTTATTCTAAATATTAGTTTCAAGATTTAACAAGACTTCTTATATTTCAGGCACCAAGAATTTATGTTACTCCATCAAAGTGTCTTTACAAAAAACTCAAACAACTTATCATACTATTCCAAGTAATCATGCCTCGGCCAAAGCCAACAATCAAATAGTAAAGTGACACCCAATGTCATATTTTACGGATTTTAAGTCTTAATATTTCGACAGCGTGTCAACCATTAAATAGCTTACACGCATTAACAACATTTTGCACGCTTAAAACACGGTGCAATCATTAAATTCACCACATTATGATCACCTCCAAAACCGAATTTCAACAAATACCATGAACCATTTCCCCAAAATCTCCATCCGCAAGTGTCCCAACACAACTAAATGTATGACCATGTTCAAATCCCGTTTTCATCTTCGTAATAAACAAACACACACTAATGCTATAGACATTAATGTAATAGATCATACCCAAAAACTACAACATGGAAGAAGCCTTGAGTCAAACAAAAGAAATTAAAGGAATAAAAATATGTTCATGATAAGAAAACGAAGAATATAACTAAAGCGAAAGGGGGGCAAAGTTAAAAGATGAGAACACATGAAAGATACTTACTGGTGTAGGCTAGCTACAGTAACTTTAAAAGCGGCTGGTAAAACTATTAATGAGTACTCGAGAACTATTCGAATTCGCCTCGTGAAAACATTGTTTTCGTGTAAAAGAAATAAGGCATTATATCGACATTTAGCAACGTCCTAATAGCATCTAACTAACTAGGTGGAACTAACAACTAAGTTTGTTCCTTACAAGTAAATATACATGTTTTACGACTCCCTATGAATTGACTTCCAACAAGGTTCAATTTCAGTCGCAAAGGTATTGTCGTATTGATATTCCATGTATATTATATTTGATTTGTAATGAAAAGTTGAAGTAATTGAGCATGTTATGACCGATTGCTACATTGCATCAAAGATTTGGAACACAATATATATGGATTGTAATTCAAGCATTATAATATTTATCACTGGTCACATTCGTACAATATCGGGATTCCATGCCTTGGCTTTCTATGAAGAAACAATATTATTGGAAGCGATCCTTTACCAATTTTTGGCTCACCTAAGGATAGGGAGAAGCCGGGTCTTTTTGTTTTTTTTTTTTTAAATTTAAAAACAGGAATGAAAAATTATTAAAGAAAAGTGAATATGAGGCTGTTATGCACCCAATTTGGGTGAAAAACCCCTCACATACTAATATTTTAATATTTTGAATAAATGTTTGCCTTCATGATTTTTATGATTTAAAAAAAAGGTATGTGAGGGGTTTTTCACCCAACTTAGGTGTGTAACAACCTCATATTCCCTTCCCTAAGTTATTATATACTTGTAAAACTAGATTAAAAAATATCCTTCAACATACAACAACAATAACAACAACATGACCCAATCCCTGCGCGGGGTATGGGGGAGGTAAGCTGTAGACAGTCTTGCCTCTACACAAAGGTAGAGAGACTGCTTCCATAGGGACCTCCGGCCACAAAGGTAATGCAAGACGAAAAATGAGAAATGTTTAGAAAATCATACCTGTCTGCCGAGAATCTGAAAAGCAGAAATACCTGTCCGCTGGGTCCGGCTACTATGCGGGTCGGACGTTTATCAATCATGCGTTCTACCGATATCTTAGAAACATGTTTAACAATACAAATACCAATACGAAAGCAACCATATTGGGCATATTAAGCAACATAATTTAATATAAAGTTATGTTGTTTAAAAAACATGAACTTAAATGAAAAATGATAAATCCACAACAATGTTTAGCCACCAACAATAACTAGACCAATACTCGGTCGTTGACCGGGTTATGAAATTGACATAAAAACAACTGATTTGACATACTTAATCAAAACCAATCCACTTAAAAGCATACTTGACTAACCAACTTATCTTACTTATCAACCCGCTAACCTATAATTTAATCAACTTATTTTTTCTTATCAACGCGCTAACCTATAACTTGGCCAACTCTGTAAACCCAGGTCGATCACGAGTTGAACTTTTGAACATGAAACTTTTAATGTTTAGAGTTAGATCAGAGAGTGCAACATGTCAACATAACTGGGTCGTGCTTATATATTATATATTATCGTAATTAAAAAGTTAATATAACAACAAATGGTAATGTAAAAACAATACAAATAAAAAATTCAACTTTGTAGTAAAAAAAGGTAATTGGATGGAAATCATCTAATGTACCATTTGGTATCCACTAATCCTCCAGTCAGGCTAGTGTCCAGATGATTCTCAGTCACTTAATAATCCTTTGATTATCTCAAATTTAACCTCCCCTGTAAAGTGGTGGCTAGTGGCTACTGGACTATTACCCAAAGGTTTTCAACTTTGTAGTATGATACACCTTATACTCTCTATGTTACACAACCCTCACGGATGCCAGCATCCAGAAACCGTCACTTACTTTTTAACTTCATGTCCTTACGATAACATTTAAAAAATATTTGGATGCCATGTATTACACGAGCACACTTCTAATCTATGTAAAAACTCTAACATCTAGTTATTTTTGAATCTATGATTACAAAATTTTGCATGTAATGGGCTCCCTTTGGGGGTACCAGCGGTGTAAGGCGTTTCGAACCCTAAACATACTGCCCGTTTGGATGTCACTGTTCAACTCGATGGAACGACCTTCCCATCCGCCGTTCAAAAAAAAAAATCTATCATATTCTTTCTTATAGTATTTTTTTTTCTTAGAAATTATAAATTTGGTGTGAGAGTTTATAAGTTTACCATTTACCAAATTAACTAAAATAGAAAACTTCCATTAATTTGAAACTAATCGATCAAAAATGTGAAAATATCAAACATTATTCATCATATATAATTCAAAACTAATTAAATTTTCCCCCCCATTGGGTATTTGAAATAGACATTTCTACTTCGAGTGAGCTCTCTAGCGGGGACACGGTTAAGACAACGTATGCTAGACCTCTCGCTGTCGAGTCATGACACGAAATATTCAAGAGAAATTCACCTTTCAAAAAAACCAATTTTTTTTATCTACTGTAGTGTAAGAATAACTAATTAAAGTATGTTGTTATACATAAACACTCTTATCATTGTCGTATGATTTTTTTTTTCCTTAGTGTACTATGTACTTAAATTTTTTAAAGCAATGAGTTAGTATGTTTAATACAATTGAAAAGTTACCATGTTTATATCTTTTGACTTTTATAATTTTAGAAATTTGACTTTGAATTTTAAAGGCCAAGATTTAAAGGATTGTGAATTTTAATGGTTAGGATTAAAAGTTAGCTTTATTTTTTTCTCTATGCTATGGTAGCCATATATATATAATTTATATTTTATACAGTTATAAATTAGACAATACAATATGCTCTGTGAATGACTAAAATTAAAGTTATTGTACTATTCAATTGAAATACAACAATTTGTTCATTACTTTTTACCAGGGCCGATATATAGGGTAAACGAAGTGGACAACGGGCAGAGACCTGATTTTTTAAAGGGCCCAATTTTTTAATTTTTTAATATTATTATTACATATATAAAGTACTTGTAGATAAAAGCTATATTGCCGATTATAAAGAAAAAAAAAGGTATTGAAAGTCAAGCGGTACTATCACTTTCATTAATAGTTTTACAATTTCAATTTGTCTCGGCTTTCTTTTATTTTGCAAGCAGGCATTAATTTTTTTTTTTTATTGTTTTGTGTTAGATAAAAACTAATTGTAAACCACATCTATATTCATTTTTAATGTTTATTAATTATTATAAAGACAATATAATAGTTTATGCAATTGACAATATATATAAGATTTTATCATTATTATTATGAGTATTTATTAAATAAAACAACAACATAAACTTTGTGATTTGTCATTTCTATAAGCATTTTCTGTGTTGTTTTAAACTTATGAAAATTTTATTTATGATTTTAGGTTTTATTCATATTTTAGTTTCTTAGTAATATAAAATATCAAGAGTTAGTCAACCAGTTTGATATGAAATATATTAGGAGAATTACTTGATTTTTCGGCTAGCTATTACGATATGTTAATTTAATAGTTTGATTTTGCATTGTTTCTTTAGTTTTTTGAAGAATAACTTTTGCTATATATATATATGAATATAACATATATCGTCGTTTTTAAATATTAGTTTGTTACGTTTAGCCTATGAGTCTTTCTTTTTTGTGCTCTGCCAATACCCATAAATTTTTAGAAACGACCCTGCTTTTTACACCCTTAAACTAAAACAGCTCATATTATTCACCAATAAAAAAAAGGTGTAGAAATAATAATAAAACAAAAGGAGCTATGAATTACACATATTAACATGCTTGGTTAACTTGAATTTGCATTTTACTTTGTCAATGACTCCAACAAAGACTATTTTCATATTCAAATATTTCCCGGTGTACATTTAAAATGGGAAAGATGAAGTAACAAGGGCAACGGCCAAGCAAATTTCTATTACATTATAAATATTTACTGGACTTATAAAATTCGTAATTTTAATATTTAAATACTAGGATATTAATTTTATACTTTTGCTAAAATAATTATGGCAACTATTTTCATATTCAAATATTTTACCAATTCTTGTAAAAAATTAATCATTTCATTAATAAATTGTTATTGGATCTTAATATCCTATGGGTTTTATTTTCTATTTTAATTAAGACAAATAAAAGTATTTCTATAGAACTATCAAAATATCCGGGAGTAGTTTATTACAGTAAAAAAATTTTAAAAAAATTACTTCAACATATACGCATTACACGAAATCACGAATTCTTTTTGGTTTAGCATTTTCCTCCTTTTTATAATACGGAGTAGTTTATTAATTATTACAGTACATTGTTTATTGTTACCACTTACTAGGGAGGGCGGTCAATGATTTTTCCAGGAAAAAGTATCCTAACAAACTTGATTCCATTAAATGACCCAATCATAACCCACCACGTGGGCAATTGGTATTGGAAATAACTCTGTTCATTCTCTCTCGTTATTTATGTGAGTGAAGAAAGGATGCGTTCCCACACACATACACATACATATATATATATATATATCGTTGTTACACACACAACTCCACTGCTAAATATGCTACTCATAATGGAGTTTTTCCCTCACATCACATTTACTTAAAATAGAAACACTAGAACCTTCCTTCCTACAAACCATAGTTATTCTTACAATTTATTATTTAAAAAAAAAATCAAAATCTCCTTCACAAAATAACAATAATAATACTTGAAAATATGTATACTCTGCTATATACATATACATACATTTATATATAATAATAATAATAATAATAATAATCAGTAGACTCAACGCCGTTAATTAATCAGAATTACAAATCCTATCGTTTTTTTAAGCTCTACTTCAACCTTCTACAAGCTTTCACCAGGACAGGTATACTTTACTACTTTTACTACACTACTAGCTGATAATTATTTATTGATTTATTTTCCATTTATGTACTGATATATATAATGTTATATATATATATTGCTATTGCTATATATCGATATTGATTACTCTGTTGTTGTTTAGTTTTGTAATGGATTTACGTCACGAATTTGCATATATATATATATATATATACGACTTCCAAATCTGTCTAGAAATTGTGTGTATCAAGTTAAATTTTATTAGTAATTACCTGTAAACCGTTGGTATTGATGACGTGGCAATGACGTCATCTGTCATCAACAATGCTGGTTACTTATCGGATACATACAATAGTCAATAGTAAGAAACTGGAAGTTTGATTCACGGATTGGAAGTTCGATACGCACGATAGCTGAATTTAACGAAGTTTGATACATTTTCGTGCGTTTAGGGAGTGTTTGGCTAGCTATTTTTATGGCCTATTGGTTTGGTGAAATTTTATAAAGCTAATAAGCTCATTTTTAACAGATTATGTGGTCATTAAATTGAGTTTAATGCTTATTTGACGTCATAAGCTCGTATTAAGTAGTTTATTTCATGCCATTGACTCATAAGCCGCTAAAAATGAGCTAATGATTTTATTGCTTGTTTGACGTCATAAGGCTGTATTAAGTAGTTTATTTCATGCCTTTGACTCATTAGCTGTTAAAACTGAGCTTATGAGTTTATTGCTTATTTGACGTCATAAGCTTGTATTACCTCTTTTAGTTACTTGTTCAGGATGATCTAGCTTTTTGAAGTCATTATTTGTGCAGTTGAGCAATCGTATGAAGAAGGTTCAGTTATTATCATTGTTGGTTCTTTATCTTCTTTGTGTTGACACACATTTTGAATGTATTCTTATTAAGTAGGATATCACAACTTGTCATTTTGAGATTTTTCAAGTACATGAATTTGTGAACGTTAGGTGAACTTTTCATGCATCTGGTTTCATACTACTTGTTGGATATTGAATTATTTGTTTTGTAGAGACTATAGTCATTGTTTCGTTTAGCAGACCTGACAAATTTAAGTTTAAGTGTATGTTGCCGTTGTTGATGTTGATCTATTATTGGTTTTGTCTAGCATTTTCTTAATTATTGATACCATTTGGCTTCCGGTGATACTTTTGTAATGACTTCATATTCTATTTGGGTTCAAGCTTTTGGTTGACTGTTTCCTGTTAGAAGTGACTTTCTGCTGTTCATTTTTTTGTTTATGACAATGATAATAAATATAATATATATATAATGTTGGTGTAGGATGAGCCGAAAAAGAAAAGAGAGAGGTGATATTGATCCCGAACTTGAGGATTGTAGTTACAACTATTACAAGGAACTCAGGGATGCAGAATTAAAAGTCTGGCAATCGGAAAATGTTATAAAATGCCCATATTGTACGAATAGTAGAGAATACAGTTACAGTGACCTTGTTAGGCATGCAAATCGGATTGTGATAGAATCTAAGAGTGCTGGGTTTAAAGAAAAGGCTAGACATATGGGATTAGTGAAGTACTTAGAGCGGAACCCTGTTTCTACATTGAAGTGTTCAGAACCACCTAGTGAAAGACAGAGCAAGCTAAAAGTTACTGTCACTCCGATGCAAAAAGCTAAGGAAGAGTTATCTGTTAACATCAGTCCAAAGAATAAGATTAAGGAAGATATACTTCTTAGCACCATTCTAATGCAAAAACCTAAAGGAGAGCTATTTGTTAGCACTACCCAAAAGCAAAAAGGTAACGAAGAACTATATGTTTGGCCCTGGATAGCTGTGGTTGCCAACATTCATGTTGAATGCAGAGGTGGTAAGTATGTTGGTGACGGTGGAAAAAAGCTAAAAGATGAGTGGATAACACAAGGGTACAATCCACACAAAGTTGTTCCGTTGTGGAATCGGCACGGTCATACTGGACTTGCTGTGGTTGAATTTGGGAGAAGCTGGGATGGATTGGACCATATGATGAGGTTCGTGAAGGCATTTGAGGTAAACAAGCACGGCAGGAAAGATTGGCAAGACAAAACAAGGTTCAAAGATGACAAGTTGTATGCATGGATTGCTGGAGACGAAGATTACAACTCTTGTGGTCTTATTGGTTATCATCTTAAGAAAAATGGAGATTTAAAGACACTTGCTGAAATTCAACAAGGCGAAGAAGCAAAAAACTCGATGCTTCTTATGGGTTTGAAAACTATTATAGAGGAGAAGGACAAACGAGGTGAAGAAATTCAAAGTGAAATAAGCAAGACAGATTCACATCTGGTTACTGTTGTGAAACAAAAAGAAGTTATGACTGCAAACTTCAATAGAGGTGCTAGTTTACAGAGTATTTTTTGAAGTTACCAATACATGTATAATCATTTGTTTTCTAATACTAGTTTATATCTGATTTAGAAATGGAAATGATGCGTGCGAAGACCAAGGAGCAGCTTGTGAAGATTGACAGGGACCATCAACTGAGAAGAGCGCAGTTGGAAAACCGAGAAAGGGAATTGAAAGAACGTGAAGCTAAAAGTGAAAGTGAGAAAAGGAAGCTTGATTATGAAAAGAAATTGGTACCAAGATTTGTGTAATATATATTTGATTTTGTTTTATAAATGTTAATATACATTTAACTTGACAAATTTGTTTGCTCTTTTTGAAGAACGAAATGGCAATTTTGGAACAGAAAAAGGCGGAAGAAAGAATGGTGAAGTTAGCCGATGAGCAGAAGGTTCATTACAAACCTTTTCCCTTAAATTGTTTGTGTTAGGACTGAGGATAAGCATATCTTGGCAACATATGATATTAATTTATCTAAACATGACAGAAAGAAAAGGAAAATCTTCACCAACAAATCATTGAATTTCAAAAGATGCTTGATGAGAAGCAACGTTTGGAGCTAGAAATCAACCAAAAGAAAGGTGCTTTAAAAGTGATGAAACACATGACTGATGAACATGAAGCCGAACAGAAGAGGATTCAAGAAGAACTAGAAGAAAAAGAAGAGGAACTTGAAGCTCGGATGGATCTTTATCAAACCTTAATCATCAAAGAACGTAAAACGAATGATGAGTTACAGGATGCACGTAAAGAATTAATTTCTGTGAGTTGTTTCTCACTATCCACATTCTAAACCTTGTTAAGCGATACATTAGTCATTTATATCTACCTTTTCATCACGGATTAAACAGGGTTTGAAGAAACCTGTTGCACGTGCCATTATTGGTGTGAAGAGAATGGGTGAGCTTGATCCAAAGCCTTTTACCGATGCTGGTAAAAAACTTGGTTCTGGTAAAGATGAGGTAGAGAGTATGATAAAGCTGGTGTCTTTATGGGAGGATCGTCTCAGGGATCCAAGCTGGCATCCTTTTAAGGTCATCATTGTTGGAGAGAAGTGTGAGGTATGGATTCATCATCTCTTCAGCTCATGGTCATATCAATTGCATCTTTTTTTCCCATATAATTCTGATCAACATGTCTAGCTTAACTTCAAGAGCTTATGAGATGAGATTATTCATGTTCTCTTTGTTATAAAGTTAGGGTGTCATAAATTGCCGATTTTTGTTGGTTGATTAAGAGTGGATGTGTGATTGATATAATTGTCGGGGTCTATGTATATGGTTAATTGGTTATTGATCTTTGTACGGAGTATGTATGTGATAAAGAATGAAAATAGAGTGACCATTTTTTCCATCTATACCAATTACTAGGCTGGCATATATCATGCTGATCGTCCCAAATTGGTAATATATCAGTTTAACTTGATTTTAAGTTTGCAACCATAATCGATTTTATCAGATATCAAATTTGTGATCGAAATTTCTTTGGGGAATATGTGATTGACAAAAATTGTGAAATTTTGATGGATCATTTTATCTGTTTTGGCTTTAGTAGATCTTAGTCTTAGTTTCTACATTTATCTCCATTATATATCATAAAGATCTCTTTATGTGATTAGAATAGCAAAGTTCTGTCTTCAAACATTAAGTTGCTGTCTGATAGATAAATGCTGAAAACACTTCAGGGATCTTTTAATAACTTTAGGCCGTATATTCGGTAACAATTCCAATTATAAGTCCCACTTACTTACTAGAAGGGGAAATAAATACAGGACTCAACAAATGGCAACCTAAGAATATAAATTCAAATATGCGTGATAATTATAGCACAACTACAAAGATAAGATTTGTTTCCTTTCTGATTTATTAACTTATTATAATGGTGTGTCAAACATGGTTCTCCAGGAGATACTCGATGAAGAAGACGAGAAGATAGCAAGCCTGAAGTTGGAGTATGGCGAGGATATATGTGATGCTGTTGTGACGGCTCTGAAAGAATTGAATGAGTACAACCCGAGTGGCAGATATCCGTTGCCGGAGCTTTGGAATTTCAAAGAGAACAGAAAGGCAACCTTGAAAGAGGGTGTTGAATGTATACTCAAAAAGTGGAAGTTACACAAACGCAAAAAAATTTGAAGATTGCAGCGCTGGGAAGTTGGTGACTTAAATTCTTTTCTGAATATGATTCAGAATCATATAATTACAGGTTTACAGCATAGTGACATGACTTGGATGCTGTGTATATATTGACGGTAATGATGTGTCCGTTGTTTTCATCTTCCATCATGGGTGATGAGCCTTTGGTAGTTTGGTTGCATATTATATAAGTATAGATATAAGAATATATGTAGACTCTCAGTTTGACCGATGTTCTTTAGGTAACCATTGTTTCAGGTATAAGTTTTCATCTCATCAATATTTGGATTTTACTTGTCTTGGTAGTATCAGTTTTTATGACTTGCCTTTCTCACCGCTGTTGTATGCTAATGACTTACTTTCTTGGTAGTATCAGGTTTTATGATTTCAAGTAAGTTTTAACTCAAATGACTTGCCTTTGTTGCCGCTTATGCGATCAGATATTTGATCTGCAAAGTCATTTTCTCCACTGTCAGAATTTGCCATGCTCTTCTTAGCATGTTTCTCACTAGGCACCCCACACCTGGGTGCAGATACAACAAAACAATACTTACTACTTGAATTTACACCAATCATCTCACGTAATATTTTCTTCTATTTTTATACCAAAGGAACTCCAAGGACTTCACACCTTGCAAATAGAATCCGCATTAACCTTGATATTTGAAAACAGTTTCATTCCGCTTCTTCAAATGTTAAAACAAGTCACAACAATAATACTCTTGAGCGCTTTCTTCTTTTTGCTATCCATCCCCGCATGTTCATGAATTTCGAGCTTGTCTTTAACATAAAAAACAAAGAGCCGGTTAGTGTTTACCAATGTACTATTCTCATTCTAGTCAGCCAAGGCCACCTCGCACAAGCTTAATAAATGATCAACTGACTCTTCCCAATAGTTGCATAAGACATATATAGTGTCACCAAAACAACATGGTTATGAGCTTGAAGAGCAATTAAGGTTGAAATCCAATCCATGGCCGTTCTCCAGATATGCATATTACACTTGTTTGGTATTTATGTAGAGCATTCAAAGATGAAACTATTACTGCCTAGCATGAACTCCTTAACTGATCTGACAGACATATCTGTGTTGTTTCCTCCCATCCATGTCCAGCTATCCTCTTTGTTAACCAATCTAACATTATTGAGCACCCTATGAACCTATTGCCAGCCCTACACACACCTCTTTTCTTTTTTCACTTTGAATAACAAGGGGTATCTATCTTTCAGTGGCTTGTTACCAGCCCAAACATCCAACCAAAATCAGATACAATTACCGTTACCCACTACTCCATTTAACAGCTGACCCAACCCTTTACCCGCTATCTTCACATTCTCAATTGCCTTCACAATCGAACACTAAACCCCAGGAACATACTTATTACACGGGAGGGCTGCTCCACAGCCACATTGACAGTAGGCAATATTTGCGGCTTTCGATTTACATATCCCAAGTCCACGTACCCATACTAATCGGTAGAGCCACCTTATAAGAAGTGAGATAAGCACAGACCATTTTGATTCAAATTAACACCTTTTATAATACCCCACTGTTAACCATACCAGTCAGCCTCCATTACCAAAATGGACAAAAGGAAAGGTGAAATCGGGTCATTTAAACGCATCCTTTTAAAATATTGGAATTCCAAACGTTGGGGATCCATTAACTAAAATTAAGGATCTAGCCGAGGACAAAATTCCTAGTATCCACTTACACCATTTTTCCGAGAAACCCATGAGATATATAATCGACAAAAGAAAACTCCGTTGTCATAAGCCTTGGCAAAATCGATCTTAGATATAAATGCCCCCACTTCCTCTTCTTGATCCATGACTATGAGATGACTTCATTCAACACAAGTGGTCAATCCAAAATAAATCGGTCACTTAAAAATATTAATTGATTACAGGAGATAATGGAACCGAAAATAACTTTTAATAATCAGTTGGTCGGTAGCCTGGTTCACATAATTTCTTGAAATCCGATGAAATTGGAATTTGAATTTTCAAATCATATCATGTTTCGTTGGCATAATGGAATTCAAGTTCCATTCTATTACTTGTTTGGTTCATGGAGAAAAATGAATTGGAACCTTCAACTTCCATCATACGAAAAATTTAAGATTCTTTGGCAAATTAGATTGAAAGTTTTGAATTCCACTTAATTCAAAATTTGTTAAAATAACTCATGTATAAACGTTATAACTATTAATATCTATGAGTGAGTTTTCTCGTCCAACACATCATCTATAATACCTTATAAAGCAAATTGGATTCCTCCATTAACTTAATTAAGAACCTGATAAGACAAAAATACCCTTAAATAATCTTCCTTGCTAAGCACTCTTTCACGTGATATACCAACTATGCCCTTCAACCATTTTCGTCTCTAGCAAAGTAAAACCCTATCAACGCAAACTGCATTCGTCCCTTAACTTAATTAAGAACCTGATAAGACAAAAATGCCCTTAAATAATCTTCCTTGCTAAACACCCTCTCATGTGATATACCAACTATGCCCTTCAACCATTTTCGTCTCTAGCAAAGTAAAACCCTATCAACGCCACCACCAGATTGTCTTCCCCACCACCGCCGCATTGCGCGGGTACCATGCTCGTTTAATGATAAATGATAGGGGTTTCTCATCGAAGGTTTAAATTGAGTATCTATTCGGCGAGAGCTCTGTAACACATACACGATTAAGACAGCATATGCTCTAGAGAAAGAGGTAAAATGTTCGATTCGCATCTCATGCAAAGGCCGGAGATCCTTTTCCATACAGGTAGATACTGGGCCGGAGGTCCTTTTCCATATAGGTAGATACTGGAATAAGCCTCTCTATCTTGCTACAGGTAAGATATGTCTACATTTTAAACTCCCCATATACCGTCGTATTGGGGCCTAAAACCGTGTAAGACAATGGTAGGCAATTCCTTTCCTTTTATATTATTGTTTTTTTTTTTATAGAAATTCATTATTTTATAAAAATTATTAGTATTTTATTTAAAAAAATTTTTGTTTTTCAAAAAATACTAATATTGTTATAACACCCACAAGATATATATTAAGTAGGTATGAATAGGAAAAGTTATATTGTAATAATTACGAGTATCTGCAATGAAGATAGTATCGAGATCAGTTATATACAAGAAATCAAGGATGCTGTTTGGGATTGTGGAAGTGATAAA
Organism: Erigeron canadensis; assembly: GCF_010389155.1. NCBI lineage: Eukaryota > Viridiplantae > Streptophyta > Magnoliopsida > Asterales > Asteraceae > Erigeron > Erigeron canadensis. The sequence continues at coordinate 3,398,558 of NC_057763.1, forward strand.
TCCCCGGGCCCAGATGGGTTCACTTTTGGCTTTTTAAAGAGATTCTGGTCCACCTTACAAGACAGACTTTATTGCCGTTATTTCCGAATTCTTTGACAAAGGTGAAATCCCTGGGCTGCAATTCTCTTCATAACACTTATCCCAAAAGTCGCCTCTCCTCTGTTGGTTAGTGAATTTCGTCCCATAAGTCTTATTGGTGTCATATATAAGATTACTATATAGATTGTATAATACAAAAATTTGAATATGCCTCATACATGATTCATGAGTATGAAATAAATTATGGTTAAAGTAAACAGATGATCGAAACTAAGTTGTATTAAACAATAATGATAAATATAATATATGTTTAGTTAAAGTTTTGGATTTACATTAAATTTTTACAATCACATCAAAATCGGAACTTGTAAGCATAGTGGATGACGGCAAATAGGCTTAGATTTCAGACCGTAAACTCAAAATTTGAAGCATGCATGTTAATAACTTATTATAAGTAATATAAGTAAGAGAAGTTCAAGAAAATGAGAAAAGAAAATTAAAAAAAACTAATTAAATAAAATAAATATAAAAACTTGATTTACATATGTCGATCAAAGATTACGTCACGTATCGCTTCAAAATATCGCAATCATGCTTTAGTGTATTGATAGATATACATAAACTTGGGGTATAAAAAATATATAAACTTGAGGGAAACATCGACAAAATTTAATTATACGAATTAGACATATATACAATTTTAGACAAATATATTTAAAAATAAATGATGTCGTAGATAAATTATGATTGTAATTAGAATTCCAAGAGCTTTCCTTATTATGTAAAATACGTATATATTTTATTTTATATTATAGATAATAATAAAATAAGATTATTATTATTATTATTATTATAAATTATAAATTTTAATTTGATTCAAATTTACCAATAAACTAAAACAGGATTAAGATGTTCTTTAAACGACATGTGGTGTAATCTTTGAGAGACACGTGTCTTTTTAATTAATTTATTTTATTAAGTTAGCTCTTTTAATTGTATATGGATTTAATTTCCTTATTAGACTTAGAATTAAACTCCAACTCTGGCTTATAAATACAGAATACATTACAACCTTATTTGATTGATCGTTTTTTCACTAATAAAATTGTCTATTTTTCCTTTTCAATTGTTCAACTCCTATTACTTATATTACATATAATAAGTTATTAACATGAAGACTCTAAAAATTTGAGTTTTATTATAATATAGATTCGATCATTGGTTTGCTTTAACCACAATATATTTCATATTCATGAATCATGTATGTGACATATTCGAATTTCTTTATGATACAATCTATATAGCTACCGTACATTGTACGGGTATTAGGATTAGTAAGTTTATTTAAAAGGACACTTGTCGTTTAAAGAATGCGCCATGTGTCTATTAAACAATATTTCAATCCTGTTTTAGTATATTGGTAGATTGCTAAAATTTTGGCTTCTCCTATTGCAATGCTCATTGATGACTTGGTTGACCCGGTTCAATCCGCTTTCATTAAAAATCGTCAGATTCTTGATGGGCCATGATCTTGAATGAAGTGATCAAGTCATTCAAATCAAAAAAGAAAAAAGCCATGTTTTTTAAGGTGGATATCGCGAAGGCTTATGACTCATTAAGCTGGGAGTATCTTTTTTCGATTCTCAAATTTATGGGCTTTGGAGACAAAAGTGTAGGATGGCTAAATGCTTGGCTTACTTCTGCAAGATTTATATGGTAGGGAGCTATAGGCGAATCAGCTTTGCACTCTTTGTGATCATGTTAAACTTGTCACGATAGCTAATACTCCAGATAGATGGAAATGGAGCTGTGGTAACATGGATTGGTTTTCTGTTAATGGGCTGCGTGAACACTTGGACCATTTGAATCTTCCTAGCCATCATGTTCCAACATGTTGGAATAGGATTGCTCCTCGTAAGGTCAACATCCATGTGTGGCGTTTGTTTAAGGACAGACTTCCTACTAGACTAAACTTATGTTTTCGTGGGGTCGATAACATTTCTATAATATGCCCATTATGCTTCAATGGTATTGAGACTTCTTTTCACATCTTTACGGTTTGTGATATTGTCAAGATGGCTAGACATACCCCTGCCATACCACCTTTCTCCATGTGATTTCCTCGATGCCATTGATCATTCCCAAATGAGTCCAACTAAAAAGGCTGTTATTGGCTTAATCATCTTTGCTACATGGTGGGATAGAAACGAGACTGTCTTCCAACCTCACAAAAAAAAGGGCGAAACCATTGGCGGACTCGATCATAAGCATCTCCTACGAGTGGTACAATCGCAGACAGAAGAAGAAACTCATACGATGGGACGAATGGATTAAAAATCCATTATTGGTGTTATGATGTGTTATTGCTTCTAATTTGTACAGGTGGTTCATCACAATTTCTTGGAACTAGAATTGGTCATATTGTGTTTCGCTTTCTTGTAATTTTGAATCTCTTGTACTCATTGCTAGATATTTTGAATCATCTTCCATTTTAATATTATACTATTTTCTGTTGAAAAAAAAAAATATCTTTAAGAATCTTTAGATATCATTACTATTGAAATATATGCGTAGCCAAGGATTTGTGGGTAATAATCCTTAGCCAAGGATATGTTTTTAGAATATCTGAAGTATTTTTTTTTGTTTTTATGTGTATAAATTATGTAAGGATATGTGATGATGTGAAAAATGTAATGATATGTAAAGATATTTATATGGTTTTAGGTAAATTTAAAAAGGAATAAGTATCCTAGAATGTAACAAACTTTGGACAAATGTCTATAGTAGGATATAACTAAAGTTTTGTGTATTGTATGTAAACAACTTTAAAAAATGTTTATTGTATGTAAGAAAATATACGTGGCAACCATATAGAGGTGTCACTTGTCTGATTTTAATTGGTCGAATACATTTTCTTACATATAATAAACATTATTTTCGAGTTGTTTATATACAATACACACAACTTTAGTTATTTACTACTATAGACATTCGTTCAAAGTTTGTTACATTACAAGATACTTATCCCATTTAAAAAATTGGAAAGATTTATAAGGATTTTGAGGATTTTTAAGAATATCATGTGACAGCCTAAAAACACCTAAGAACGTCCATAACATTAGAGATAACCTTAACATTGAAGATAACTTTATAATAAAGTCATTTTATAATTACTTTTCAACGCAACAATCTTTCTTATTCCATTAAATGACCCAATCTTAATCCGCCAGGTGGCATCGGTATTGGAAATTCCAAATTCGAATTGAAAATTGAAAATAACATATACATACATAGTTACATACATAGACATACAGACATGTATGTATATTGTACATACTGCTAATCATAATAGAGAATTCCCCTCACGATCATTTTTACTATTAATAGTTACAATAAGGCCTGTGCTTATAGGCAAGCCGTCCTCAGGACTTCTTGCTTGCCACGTCAGCATCACATTTCTCAGGACTCTCCTCAGAACCCTCACTACCTATAAGGATAGCTTCTTCAGAACTTCTTCACCACATTATCAATTCTTTTAACATTTTTTATAACTATATATATATATTTAACATTAAAACACACTTAATTAATTGAAAAAACACATTTTATTATAAAACCACAATTATTTATAACGACAACAACACGATAACATAAATAAAAAAAAACACATTACAACATTTATTTAAAAAGTTACGATAATTATAATAAAAACATTAATAAAACATCATCAACGTTGACGGTAATTTTCCGGGAGGTTCCAAACATGTTCCACTAGAGCATTGTGAAGTTGATGGTGCATCCTTCTATCACGTGAACCAGACACGTTATTGTTTGATTCTTCTTCGTTACAAAGATTAAAAATGACGCCTGCGATCTCTGGATTAAATAGCGTGTTCATTTGTGTAACAGTGTTAGAAAGGAAATTGAATTCATCACTTGCTGATGATGGAGTAGACATAATTTGGGTGGTGTTTGAAATGAAATGTTTGTGTGTTAAAATGAAATGAGAAGTTTGTTTGATGAATTGTTTGTGTGTTAAAATGAGAATAAGGTTAGTGTTTAAATAGGAAAAATAAATATGTTACCGTTGAAGAGAAAAAATAAAAAATAAAAAACGAGTAACTAACGGCTACAAACGGTCCCACCTTGGACGTCCTCGAGCTTCTTGGCGAAGAACAAGTAGAGGGACGCAGCGAAAAGGACGATCAAGGCTTATACACCGTCCGCGTCTTGGCAGCTTGGGACGCTACTCAAGACGGTGTATAAGCACCGGCCTAATACACTACAAAAGTAGAAACTTCCTTCAAGTCCCAACCACCACCTTACTTCTATTTATTAATCCGATCATTTTTACTCATGATCAAAATATATACTTGAACACGGTTATATTTCTCTCCTACATATAATCCGATGATCATTTACAAAATTACAACGCCATTAAAAAGTAGTTAAATTAAATACCCTAACGTTTCTTAAGTTGTACTGCGACAGTGCAACCTCTAACGAGCTTTCTCCAGAAGAGGTATACTTAACTACTTTTACTACACTACCAGCTCATAATTACAGTTTATTTATTTATTTATTTTTATTTTTTGTTATGGATGTACGTTTGGTTATGTTACTTAGGAATTGCGCCAAAATGTGTCCGACTTTGTCATCTTTCTGCTATAGTGTGTATCGGACTTTCAAATCTGTTTCAAGTTAATAACTTTTATTATTTGTGCCGATTTTGGGTTAGCCCACTTGGTTTGGAAGTCGGATACGTACAATAGCCAAACTTAACAAAGTTAATTAGATGAGTTTTTTTTTTTCATACATTGAGTGGCTGTTTGGCTAGTTATTTTTATGGTGTATTGGTTAATTTAATGAAGTTCTGAAAAGCCAGTACTTAAGCTCATTTTTAACAGCTAATTAGTAGGTTGTCAAATTAAGTTTATTTCTTATTTGACGTCATAAGCTCAATTTGACAACCCTAATTAGTTTTCTTCATACCTTTCCTTCCAATTATAAGCTCGATTTGCGTTTTTCTAGTTGTTTTTTCAGGATGATCTACTGTTTTTATGCCCTTATTTATTTGTGCAGTCGAACAATCTTATTAATTAGGCCGGTTTAGTTGTTATCTTTGTTGGTTCTTTATCTTCTTTGTGTTGACACCACTCCAATTTGGTACAATGTAATTTAATCATATTAAGCAGGATATCGCAACTCCAATGTGGCTCGCTTGTCATTTTGAGATCCTGCAAGTACATGAATATATGAATGTTATGAACTCATGAATGAATTAAGGATGGGGGCGTAGGCCGGTGCCCCCACTCTAATTTGGTACAATGTAATTTTTTATATATTAAGTGTATATTTGTAATTTGCCTCGAAAAAAATGAAAATAAATAGAGAATACATACAAATGTCACATTCATTGTCATAAGTCTCATAGTTGGTTTCGAATAGAATTGTTGAAGAAAGTGTATTTTATGTTTGGGTAAGTGTGTAAATGTGTAACATAAATATCATAGCCGTATGTGCAAATTTATTCTCTTCAAATTATTATAATAAATGTTTATCTCAAATAACTAATAATAATCACAATAGTCATGTAGGAAAGATATGTACAAGTTAATTATTTCATCAATTATCATATATTTGATACAATATATATATACTCGTATCATATTTCGATAAACGTATTTTATGTTTAATATAACGCAACTCCTCGGCCACCACATGCTCTAAAATTAGACCGAGGGTCCCATACCTCGCTTTAACCTAAGCTAAACTCGACCTTCTCAACACCAACCTTTGATAATTTGATTTAACCCAACGTTGAGGAACAATATTCTTTTAGCGACCCATTTTATCTATTTTCGGGATAGGGCCTTTTTCTTTTACCTTCTCGGAGACGGATCCGATAAGTATGACAAATGACTTCTAAATTTTCCCCCGTGTAAAAAAAAAAAATCTGCCTCCGTCCCTAGGTGAACTTATTATGCATCTGCTTCTATGTTTTTCAACTTAAAAGAGCTCTTCAACTTGTTGGATGTTGGATTTAGTTACTTTCTAATGTCGTTTTTCATTTAGCTGCTGTTGATGTTAATCTGTTATTGATTTTGACTGTTTTTTTTTTGTTGTTGTAATGACTATATCTATGTGAGATCAACCTCTTGGTCGAAACTTAGAAGTGATTTTCGGCTGCTCGTTTGTGTGTTTGATAAATATATATTGTATATTAAAAGTTTGGCAATCAGAAGAGGTTTTAAAATGCCCGTATTGTAGTAGCAGTAGAGAATACAGTTACAGTGACCTTGTTAGGCATGCGAATCGGATTGTGAAAGAATCAAAGAGTGCCGGGTTCAGAGAAATGGCTAGACATCAAGGATTAGTAAAGTACTTAGAGCGGAAGCATTTTTCCACATTCAAGTGTTCAGAACTAATTAGTGAAAGAAAGAGCAAGTCGAAAGTTACTGCAACTGGAATGCAAAAAGCTACGGAAAGAGATAATTATTCGCACCACTCAAAGGCAAATGTAACGAAGAGCTAATTGTTAGCACCACCCAAAAGCAAAAAGGTCATGAAGAACTATTTGTTTGGCCTTAGATTGCTGTGGTTGCCAACATTCATGTTGAATGCAGAGGTGGTAAGTATGTTGGTGACGGTGGAAAAAAGCTAAAAGATGAGTGGATAACACAAGGGTACAATCCACACAAAGTTGTTCCGTTGTGGAATCGGCACGGTCATACTGGACTTGCCGTGGTTGAATTTGGGAGAAGCTGGGATGGATTGGACCATATGATGAGGTTTGTGAAGGCATTTGAGGTAAACAGGCACGACAGGAAAGACTGGCAAGATAAAACAAGGTCCAAAGATGACAAGCTGTATGCATGGATTGCAAGAGATGAAGATTACAACTCTTGTGGTATTGTTGGTAATTATCTTAAGAAAAATGGAGATTTAAAGACTCTTTCTGATATTCATAAAGATGAAAAAGCAAAAGACTCGATGCTTCTTATGGGTTTGAAGACTATTATAGAGGAAAAGGATGAACGTGGTGAAGAAATTCAAACTGCAATTAGCAAGACAGATTCACATCTGGTTACTGTTATGAAAGAAAAAGAAGTTATGACTGTAAACTTCAATAGAGGTGTTTGTTTACAGAGTATTATTTCTTGAAGTTACTAATATATGAATAACCATTTGTCTTCTAATGGTTGTTTATTCCTGATTAGATTTGGAAATGATGCGCGCAAAGACCAAGGAGCAGCTTGTGAAGATTGACAGGGACCATCAACTGAGAAGAGAGGAGTTGGAAGAACAAGAAAAGAAATTGAGAGAACGTGAAGCTAAAAGTGAAAGTGAGAAAAGGCAACTTGAGTATGATAAGAAATTGGTACTGAGATTTGTTTAACATATGTTTGATATACATTTAAGCTGACATACTAATTTCTTTTCTGTCTTTTTGAAGAATGAAATTGCAATTTTGGAGCAGAAGAAAGAATGGTGAAGTTAGCCGAGGTTCAGAAGGTTCGTTACAAACCTTTTCCCTTATGTGGTGTGTGTTAGGATAAATATATCTTGGGAACAATATGATATTAATTCACTAAAACATGACAGAAAGAAAAGGAAAATCTTCACCATTAAATCATTGAAAATCAAAAGATGCTTGATGAGAAGCAACGTTTGGAGCTAGAAATCAACCAAAAGAAAGGTGCTTTAAAAGTGATGAAACACATGACTGAAGAATATGAAGCCAAACGGAAGAGGATTCAAGAAGAACTAGAAGAAAAAGAAGAGGAACTCGAAGCTCAGATGGATCTTTATCAAACCTTAATCATCAAAGAACGTAAAACGAATGATGAGTTGCAGGATGCACGTAAAGAATTAATTTCTGTGAGTTGTTTCTCACTATTCAAGTTCTCAACCTTGTTAAGCAATACATTAGTCATTTATATCTACCTTTTCATCCCGGATTAAACAGGGGTTGAAGAAACCTGTTGCACGTGCCATTATTGGTGTGAAGGAAATGGGTAAGCTTGATGAAAAGCCTTTCAATGATGCTGGTAAGAAACTAAGGTTGTCATCTTTATGGGAAGATCGTCTCAGGGATCCAAGCTGGCACCCCTTTAAGGTCATCAGTGTTGGAGAGAAGTGTGAGGTATGCAATTCGTTGTCTTTAAATATTGTAGTCATTTCAATTGCATCTTTTTATCGAAAATTTTTTCGAAACGGACTTATTTCAAGGGTGTTTTGTCAAACAAGTTTTGGAAAAAAAAAATTTATCAAACAAGTCAAACCGGTATTTGAAATACCGGATTCAAACTTCTCGGTCAAATCCGGTATTTGAAATACCGGATTCAAAATACCCGGTCAAATCCGGTATTTGAAATACCAGTTTCAAAAAGGGAAGTTTGAATCCGGTATTTCAAATACCGGACTCGAAAGATGATGTGACAGAGCAGACCAGCAGACAGAGCAGACAGAGAGAGACAGAGTGAATAGTGGTACGGTAGTACAGTGGTCAAATGCACGTTTCTCGAAACCGGTATTTGAAAAACCGGTTTCGATGAAACCCTAATACGTGTCATGTCGTGGTGAAACCCTAATATGCTAGGTTAACTTAATTAGATTTTTGTTGTATATATATAGTATGTGATGGCTTCTTCAGATAACATTAACAAACATTTTCAGATAACATTTCAAACACTTTAAAAAAAAAACAAACATTTTCAGATAACATTTCAAACACTTTCAAAACAAATGGCTTCTTCTTCATCATTCAAACCCATTGTAGTTCAGTTAGTATGGGATGATCAAGTATCATTCATAAATGGAATCCTTCAAAATACAGATCCATCGAAAAGAAGAAGTTTTCCCATTTTCCACATGATGACTTATTCACAAATCTGTGATATAATTTACAGTTGTTTTGGTGTTTCAAAACAACAGTTCAAACTGCAATTATATTTGTGGTATGAATTTAAGGGTGTTCCTTTTAGGAACTTAATTACGGATGATAATACTTTGGCAATGATTTATCATCTCGGTGAAGCGCAATTTGAAGTGATGTTCGAGCCTACTTTTACAAACCAGTTGTTAAGCTTGAATCAAAGCCAATGTTATTTCCAAGGAAGTAACGAACCAGAAGATAACGAAGATGATGCAGGCAATGACAATGACGATGATGAAGACAATGACGATGAAGACGATGAACATGTTCAAGATCATGAAATTGACCCAATGGTTGGTGGATCAAGCGACGAGGCACCTTATACAAGTGATGATACCATCGACGCATATAGCGTTGATGGGGATGTATCTGGAGATGAAGAAGAAGAAGGGGCTCATGCACAAGGTCCTTTGGAGCATGAAGAACTTGTTAATCTTGAAGATGATAATGAAGATCGTCTAATGCCATTCAATGAAGTTCAAGAAGATGTGAAATTTTGGTCGCCGGATAGAAATGTGATAGAAAAAGGAATGTTTTTTCAGAGCAAGGCGGAGCTTATACACGCTGTTAGGCTTTGGAACATAAGAGAAAACAGGGAACTTATTGTTATGAATACAAGGCCAACGTTTTGGAAAGCACAGTGCATGACCAGGGGAAGAATTATCGTGGTGTTTTGGACCGGGTCCCGTGTAGGTGGCTTGTAGCTGGATCTAACAAAAACAGATTAGGATTGTTTCAGATCACAAAGTGGGTGGAGAGTCACAATTGTTATGGAGAAGTGATATCTAATAACAATCGTTGTATGACAGCAAGTATGATTGCTTCTGAAATTTTGTCACAAGTGCGGGAGGATTTAACTTTAAAAGTTAGATAGATCCAGGCCCAAGTAAAAACAACGTTCAATGTTGATGTGAGCTACGCCAAGGCGTGGAATGCAAGAAGGTTAGCAATTGAAAGGTTGTATGGAACTTGGCCGAGTAACTTTGATGCACTGCCCAAGTATGTTGCTGAATTACAACGTGCTAACCCAGACACTGTTGTGGAATGGCTCCATTCTCCAACCAGTTCAAGCCATATACATACATTCAAGTATGTATTTTGGGCATTTGGACCAGCAATTAGGGCATTCCAACGTTGTATTCCGGTGATCTTTGTCGATGGCACTCATTTGAAAGGCAGCTACAAAGGTAAGTTGCTAACTGTAGTGACAAAGAACGCCAATGGACAACTATTGCCGGTCGCTTATGGCTTGGTTGATGAAGAGTCTAATGAAAGTTGGGGATGGTTTCTAAATCTCTTTGAAGAGCATGTTGGGTCGCAGAGGCAAGGAGATTTGTGTATCATTTCAGACCGTCACCAAGGCATTCTTAATGCAGTGAGCCAAATTAATGGGTGGCATCATCGGTATTGTTTGAGGCACATTTGTAGCAACGTCAACTCGCACTTCAAGAACAGGAGAATCAAGAATCTGGCTTGGGTTATCGGTTCCACCTCCCAATCATCCAAGTATACTTGGGTGATAAACACAATCAAAGGTGAAGATGATGCTGTTTGGCCGTATTTGAGGAACATTGGTTTGGACAAGTGGACTCTAAGGCACGACTCGGCGCTTCGTCGTTGGGGTAACTTAACGACAAACATTGCCGAGTGCCAAAACAATATCCTTGGTAAGGCTCGAATGTTACCTATTAGAGCTTTAATTGAGAGCACTTTTACTTGGACAAGAGACCATTTTGTCAGCCAATACCGGAAGGCAAGTAGCTGGAACCCACCACTAGCTCGCAAAATGTGGCAGGTTTATCAGATGCGTGAACGAGCGTCAACAAGCCATAGAGTGGAAGTGTTTGATGAACGAACAGGTAATTACACGGTCAGAACAAACCAAAGAAATGCAGAAGGCGAGTACACATACAATGTTGTCATGGGGGAGAATAGGAAAAAATGCTCTTGTGGAGCTTGGCAGCATCAAAGGTTTCCATGTTCTCATGCCATTGCTGTTTGCGGGTATAGACAAGAGAGAGCTGCTAATCTTCCAAGTAAAAGGTACACAACTAGGACATGGATAAATCAGTATAATGCTGCACTTTCTCCCCTTCGAGAGGTGAATTACTGGGCGCCGGTAGATTGGCAGATTCAGGGAGACCCTGATAAACTGGTCACCCAAAGGGGTAGGAGACGCACCAGACGGTACCGGAATGAGATGGATGAGAGTTCTACGAGTAGATCTTCAACCTCAAGACAACAAGCTAGATGTGGTATTTGCGGTCAATTGGGCCATAACAGGAAGACATGCCCTGAAATTTGAATATGTCATGCCATGTAATTTCAACCTCAATTAAAATGTTTTGATGGTTTGTTTTACCTGAAATTAAAATTTCTCTTTGTATTGATGAATTTAAAATTTAGGTTTGTTTTTTCCTGAATTCCTAATCTGTTTTTAATTGGTTATCTGTTTTTAATTGGTTCCAACATGAAATAAAAACACATTTTATTGATAACGTTAACAATACATTAACAACACATTTTAATTGGTTATCTGTTTTGAGTAAAATACAAAGTAAACATAACAATACATTAAAAAAATATTAAAAAATATATACATACGTAAAAATTGAAAAAAAACTATTTAATTGGGATATAAGCCAAAATCTTATAACCATCATTAAAAACTATGTTTGTTTTTACGTCATCCTTGTATTTTATGTTCATTTATTTTGAAACTGGTTTTTGAAATACCGGTTTCGAACTTAGTACCCATTACCCCTATTCACGATCATATCAACCTGACAGAAACCTGCAGTATCCGGTTTTTGAAAAACCGGATTCAAAAAGCAACATTGATTAAGCCTGTTGTCTTCAGGTGATGTGACAGGTCTGTTGACTGGCTACAGTGGTCGCGTGCATCAATTTCGAAACCGGTATTCCAAATCCCGGTTCTAAATATAGTATATATATATATAACTCGGGTGTTTAAGCATTTGTAACATATATATCCGACATCTAAAAACCCATAACGATTTGTAAGTTATGGCTTCCTCATCGTCATCTGACCCATCATCACCTCCTACGGTAACATTTCATGCATTGAAAGCGCAATGTAAAGAAGATATAAGCGACGGGTATGAACTTTACTTGAAAATTAATGACTGTAAGCTGCTTATGGAACAAAGGAAGCTCGAACATAAGAAGAAAATAAAAGAAATAAGCAAAAAGGGCATCGGAATGATTATAAGTGAAGAAATGCATAAGGATTATCTTGAGACGACATTACCAAGTATCGACGAAATAACATCTGAACTTGAGAAAATGTTAAAGTTGGTTAACAAAAAAATCGACTTGGCGACAATTTACAAATTGGAAGCTGAAGACGGTTTCAGTTAAAAAGTTTATGTAGTATTTCAAATATGTATTATGTTTATTTAAGTTTACGTATTCCATTTATCTTTTATTTCAAATATGTATTATGTTTATTTAAGTTTATGGTTTCAGTTAAAGGTGCTTTTTTTTTAATAATTCAATTAAACAATATTATTAAAAAAATATATTTATTTATAAAATATACAGATAGTTATTAACACAAACCTAACAAAGAATTACAAGAAAAATATAATTTATCTATGCCCCCCAGTTCCACATCCCGGTGGATTGCCACGTTCTCGGTTACTTCTTCTTGGTTCGAACACGTCTTCCTCTTCTTCTCCTTCATCATTTGCCAGATTTGTAGCTGGCAGTTGACAAGAACCAATATAAGGAGAGAAGTCTTGCATTGGATAAGGAGAAATGTTTCGAGCCGGTGGACCAGATCCGTAGTAAAAATCAGGATTAAAATGATGTGGAGGGAGATCAAACAGATTAGTTGGTCCTGCATTTTGGGTATAATAACTCGGGGTTTGAAAGCTACCCATGAAGAAATTACCAGGGAACATTTGATGGGTTGCTGAAGTCGAGGCTCCAGCCTGTGGGTTACCCGGTTGGTAACTTTGAAACCCTGAATTGGGTGTCGGCCTAAACACAGTTTGGGTATTGAAACTGGAAGGACCACCTACCCAATTAGAAGGACCAGCACTTGAAGGAGCTTGATAACTTTGGGAGGGAGGCATTTCAAATGGCTGTGGCTCAGGAAACTGCCAATTTTGAGACGAATAATTCATTCGTTCTTCCTGTTGAGTCAACGAAAATGTCTCCCTCGTTATTGTTCTAAAATCCCCAAACAAGTGACTTATCTGCGGATTTGCTTCTTGTTGTTGACGAGCTCGCTCGTCAACCTGTACCAAACTGTCTTGCTGCGCACATTTAAATATTAGTAACAAATAAATATTTAATAATAGTAAGGTTTATTTAACAAAAAAACACTTACATAAAACTGTTGGGTAACGCCCCATTGAGGGTACTGGCCTGGAGGCTGTTGCTGACCGGGCTTACCGACTGTTAAGACGGTACGCTCCAAATACCACTGCATATACCCCGGTGCACAGGTGGCCCCTCGGTCTCCCTGGTGGATCCGCTGCGCCCGGTTGTTCCACTGGTCGATATAGTCGGCATGTACTTCACAGTAATCGACCCTCGCTTTTCGCATTTTGATGAGGGTCTTATGCTGTGTTGGGGCCACCAAAGCATCATTATCAGGAATGGCTTGTATCAAGCCGAACTGTCTAGCAACTCTATCTGCTAGATGGAACTCCACTTCCTCCCAACAAATCAAGGGGCCCATGTATCTCCATATGCTTCGCCCAGTCTTACAACTCGCGGGGAGTATGTTGATGAAGTTGTTATACGGAGTCCATTCAAACTGCATTAATTAAAAAGTATTCAAAGATATTAACATATTATAACTTAGAGATTAATAAGTAAATATAACTTAAAACGTATTAAAACATATTAATTATTACCTGGTCAGGTGTTAGCGCATTGAAAAAAGAACGAAACGAAATTATACAGTGTCCCGGTGTATCACGATTTGAGTGGTCTCCACACCACTTGTTTGCTAAACAGCTTCCGTATTCATACACCTCTTCTTCTTCTTCTCCGTCATCCGGTTTGAATGGCGTGACTCGTGGGGCAATGCGTGGAAATCTTTCCCACGCCCAGTACTGCAACAACAACAAGGGTCCATCAATGCCTTGTCTAGTAGGCCAAGTCCCCTTAGACAAATTCCTATACAAACAACAAAGGGTCGCTGAACCCCAGCTCCTTCGACCCGCTATGCTCAGGTCTCCCAGAAACGGCAAATAGTTAAGACTAACATCATAGCTGTTAGAATCAGGAAAAAGCTGCGAACCAATAAGAGCTAGAATAACTCGTCTAGCCATTTGTTGGCAACGCTCGTCATCATTCGGGTCCCAATGTTCAAAAGTAATCGTACCCGCCAACCGATTAAACTTCATCCGACCTTTGCGCAAGTCGTCATCTTCCGGGTAAATACCCAGATACTCCTGACACAAATTCTTCCAATACTCAACATTTCGGGTCTCTGTAACCCACTTACCACACACCGGTGGTCCCTGTATGGGTAAACCCCATATCACCTGCACATCTTGCAAGGTGACAGTCGCTTCACCGATAGGAAAGTGAAACGTGTTGGTTTCAGGACGCCATCGCTCAGCCAACGCGATGATCAAAGAATGATCAAGTTGGCATGTATATGACTGGAAGAGTTCGTAAAACCCAGCACTCCTGATATAACGTACAACCTCGTCGGCCACACCATCTTGCATTAGTCTGTTAAGCCCTCCATCACCTCTTCTGCAACGTGGCTCTTCTGTGAGGGCACGGTCATGCGAGATGTTGTATGACCGGTGTTCATCTGCAGCTTGTAGCCACAACAACTCTGGGTTTCTGGGAACACAGCTAACATTGATAGAGGCCATTTTTTGTTTATGAAAATACTGCTTTGATAAATTGTTTGTTGCTTGTTGCTTGTTTATGAAAAATATATGTTTTTGTGTGATCATCTATGAGGAAAATATGCATGTATATATACAATACATAGACTGCTACGTTGCATGGGTTTTTTTTGTCTGAACTTGAAACCGGTTTTGGAATTACCGGATTCATAGTCATCTCGTACTGTTCCTACTGCCATCTTTCTGCACCTCTGAACCAAGGTCACATCACATCAACCAGGGTATCACCAGGCATCGACACGTGTTAGGGTTTGGTTGAATCCGGCATTTCAAAAACCGGACTCAAAACACTGTCTCTGCACGTCTGTCTGTATGTCTGTCGCGCCACTGTACCACCTTCCACCTCTGTACCACCACTGTCCCCTCACTCTGTCTCTCTTGTCACATCACGTTTGAGTCCGGTATTTGAAATACCGGATTCAATATTCCTTTTTGAAACCGGTATTTCAAATACCGGATTTGACCGGGTATTTTGAATCCGGTATTTCAAATACCGGATTTGACCGGGAAGTTTTAATCCGGTATTTCAAATACCGGTTTGACTTGTTTGATAAATTTTTTTTTTCCAAAACTTGTTTGACAAAACACCCTTGAAATAAGTCCGTTTCGAAAAATTTTTCTCTTTTTATCCCATATAACTCTAATTAACTTGTCTAGCATAACTTTAAAGAGCTTATGAGATGAGATTATTCATGTTCTCTTTGTTAAACAGTTATTTCCGTCTGCATCATAAATTGCCGTCTTTTGTTGGTATTAAGAGTTGATGGAAATAGTGTGATTGATGTAATTGTCATTGTCTATGCCTATGGTTGTTGATCTTTGTATGGAGTACATATCTGAAATGTATGAAAACAAAGTGACCGTTTTTTCCATCTATACCAAATACTGGGAGCCATATATCATATCGATCTGTCCCAAATTGGTAATTTATCAGTTAACTTCATTTTAATTTGCCACCATAAGCGATTGATATTAGTGTCAGACTACAAGTTTGTGATCGACAATTCTGTGGTGAATATGTAATTGAAAAAAAGTGTGAAATTTAGCTGGATCATTTTATCCCTTTTTTTTAGTTAGATGACTTAGATCTTAGTATAAGTTTCTGCATTCATCTTTATTATATATCATAAAGATCTCTTTATTTGATAAGAATGTCAAAGTTCTGTCTTCAAGCATAGAGTTATTTGCTAATAAATAAAAGCTGAAAACACTTCAAAAACATGAATCTTTTAATAACTATATTCAGTAACAATTCCAGTGAGCAACATGGTTTGGATTAGTGGTAAACACCTTAGCCTCTGGAGACAGAGGTCATGGGTTCAATCCTCATCCCATGTAAAGGTTGGAGGGCCTTTTCTACCATTTAGGGCCCAACAAATGGCAACCTTAGAATATAAATACAAATATGCTTGATAATCATAACACAACTACAAAGACAAGGTTTGTTTCCTTTCTGAGTTATTAGCTTATTATAATGGTGTGTCAAACATGGTTCTCCAGGAGATACTCGATGAAGGAGACGAGAAGATAACAAGCCTGAGGATGGAGTATGGAGAGGGAATATGTGATGCCGTTGTGACGTCTCTGAAAGAACTGAACGAGTACAACCCGAGTGGCAGATATCCCTTGTCCGAGCTTTGGAATTTTAAAGAGAAGAGAAAGGCATCCTTGAAAGAGGGTGTTGAATTCATTCTCAGGCAGTGGAGAAAAGGCAAAAAGAATTGAAGACAATTGCAGCTGGGAAGTTGGTGACTTTAATTCTTTTGTGAGTATAATTCAGAATCATATAATCAGAGGTTTACGACATTGTGACATGACATGGACCAATTTCAATTATTATTATTATAATTATAGATGTTGTGTATATATCTACGGTAATCACGTGTCCGTTGGTTTCATCTTCCATCATGGGTGATGAGCCTTTGGTTGCATATTATACAAGTATAAATATAAGAACATATGTAGACTCTCAGTTTGTCTGATGTTCTTTAGGTAACTATTGTTTCAGGTGTAAGGTTTCATCTCATTATTTTTCAAAATTCACCATTCTTGGTAGTATCAGGTTTTATGATTTCAACTTTTCAAGCAAGTATCAATTGAAATGCTATTAACTTGCCTTTCTCACCACTGTTGTATGCATGTTAACCATCAGATATTTGATCTGTAAACTCATTATCTCCAATGTCCGATTAAAATTCTTTTTATCCGTTAGCTTCTGTGAACATATCCAATGACGGTATCGAGTATATTTTTGTGTGGATTTGGCATGAAGAACTGCTGAAGTAGGGGCACCTATCCATAAATCACAATGGATGATGCCGATCATTCTCGCCCATTTGGTCAGCCACTTCATTACCTTATGGCTTATCTTCAGACGGTTTCATGAAGTTTATTCACTAAACAATTTTTCTTTTTGGTTTTTTTTTGCACCAAAGACAATAATGCTAATAAAGTTGGTAGTGAAGTAAAACCTTCTTTTGGTAAGTTGATAGATTTGGCTATTCTATATTTTGTAGGATTTACAAATGATGAGTTGAGACAACACCAAAATAAAGATCGCAGGAAAGTTTGTAACTTTGGATAGTGTTTTTACATTGCAACACATGATTTACAAATGATGAGTTGAACTCAGATAGTGTTTTTACTTGGTTAAATGTCTTAATAATAGGAATATAGTTATTGCGCTAGTCTAAGCACTATATATATAACAAGGAAGGAGGGGGGGGGGGGGGGGGGGGGGGGATCCTATCGTATACATGGATATAATATTGATAATAATACTTTGTAATACAAATAAACAATCACATGGTACTTCTTGCTTCCTACTCATCGTATCTTCTCGTGTTAGCATGACATAGAAAGCAAATGTTGAAACTACACACTGGAGCCCGACATTCAAGGATCAAACGCCCATTGATATCACAATTACAAGTAGAACACACATACTTCGGATTTGATTTGTTTCTTCTGACGAATGTTAATGGATGCTCGTGATATGACCATGTTTTGGTGCCCGCATCCCATACTTGTGCGTTCCAATCAATCGGACTAAGGCAGCCCAAGTGAAAAGAATTTTTGCATTTTTTGAAACAATAATAGAGCGGAAACTTTGGGTGCATCTCCTCCTCACAAATTTCACAATAGAAATCCTCTGGATGATTTTCAACTGGTGGATATGTCAATGATATTTCATGTCCTTTGCAAAACCTATGACTTAGGAAACGAGGCGATCTCAATGCACAATACAGGCATAATTGGTAGTCATGACAATTATCTTTGCAAGCGTAGCTAATAACATTTGTCCATGTGCCACATGCCTTACAACGAGGTTTAGAATCAATAACTTGGGTAAGAGGATGGTTATGGAATTCATGTTTAATGGTGTTGGGTAAAAATGCACAATTGACATCAAGATAGAAGGAGCAAGTTGTTTCAGTACTACATTGGTACACAAAAGTGTTGACCCAACTCTCACAACCAGTACATCGATAAGGGTACAAATCTTCCGATGTATTTACCAAGTGAAGCACATGATCAGGATGGAGATGATGTTTTAATGTGAGGGGTAACTGGGAACAATATTTGTGAAGAGAGAAAAAGCATCCATCTTGGCTGCAACTATAGTATGGAAGGGATAAGGGTTGTACACAGACACGACATACCTCTACAAGATCGGTACTACCTGCTGAATTTGAGTTTATGTTGTCGTTGTTGTGACCTTGAGGGGATTCAACATAATTAATAAGAATTAATGGATGATTGTGACTCCAATGGCCGTGAATCTCAGTTGTCGTTGTTTCATCGTCGTCTTGTGATGGCTCATGAGTTATATTTTGATGATCAGAATGAAGTAGTTTGAGTGGATCTGTAAATGCTTCTGACATTGGAAAATGCAATAAATCCTTTCCCTCTTCTTCTTTCTCTTTGTCAGCAAGAGGTCCGAGACCATCTCTGAAAATAACACATATTCAATTTTAGCATTTTTAGAGTTGAAAGAGTTGTAGTTATCTAAAAAATCAAAAAATAAATACATATGTTTGTTAAAAAAAAAAACAGGGTTGACCTTGAATGTAGCTCTGGATTTAAGATGCACTCAATGTGGGCAAAATATCTGCAATTGGCACAATGATACAGCCAAACATTTTTTATGATGTATGCTTTGCAAAACTCGCAATAATACCTAAAGTTATAGAAATTTTCGGGAAGTGAATAGATGAGAAGAAGAGGGTGGTGATGATAGGGTAGATTAATGGTTTTGGCCAAGGAAGCACAAGTCTTGTGGATCCAAAAGTCACAACTATCACATGTATAGAGGAAATCCTTTTTCACAGAATGGCAAGCGTCACAACGAAACGTTGCAGACCTTGACTGGAGGGTTAAAGTGTGTACGTGTGGGTGGTGACCTTCGTGTTCCAATTTGATCAATGCTTCCTCCTTGGGTGCGACCTCAATGCCACAATTAATGCATGCATCAAAGTCGCACTTTGAACACCAGTAGCTGAAACCTCTTACCAGGTGTTGCTTACGACACACATTACAGTTCCAAGAGGAACGGCGGACACTAAGTGTAAGAGGGTGGAAGGGATGAATATGGTGATTGATAGTGGGAGTTAGTTCTGCACATGTCGTATGCAAGAAGTAACCGCATTGAATGCAAGCGTATGCAGAGCCACCCCCTGATGATATACGTTCCCGACACCCACCACAATCAAGCATACGTTTCTTCTCAACATCATTTTCCGTTAGCCACATCAAATAATGTTTTTTATGGCTAAAGTGATGAATCTCTCCATCCTTGGGTGCAGAAGAAACATCACATTTCGTGCATACCACAAAGTCACACTCAAAACAACTATAGTTGAGCCCAAGATATATAATTTGGTCATCACACACGCTACAACTCCACCGTTTGTAGTCACGTCGGGCACTAAGTGTAAGAGGATGCAAGGGATGGAGGTGGTGATTGATAGTAGGCTTTAGTTCTGCACACTTCTTATGAAGAAAGTAACGACACAGGATGCAGCCATATGCCGAGCCACTACCTGGTGATACCGATATGGGTTCATGGCATCCACGACAGTACATAACATCAACTTCTTTCCCGTCATCATCTTTTTCACCAAAAACCGCCTTCCAGTTTTCGATTAGCTTCAAGGGATGTTCTTTATGGATAAAGTGATTAATCTCTCTCATTCTCTCTATATGGCTCTCCCTCGATCTCTCTACTCTTTCTCTATGAATCTTTCTAAGGAGGGGTATTTATTAACATGAGCATCATAAGAAAAAGTCACTCTCTTATTAAACCAATACTAATTATAAAATACCTGATGATATATAAAGTATATATAGAGTCAAGTTTAAGAAAAGAATCACAATTATATATTTTCTATAACATTATTCGTTTCTCTCTTTTATTATTTTGTGAAGAGTGGAAGAAGAAAGGAATATGGTATGTTTAAATAACCATATTGTTATTAGCCCCCCTAAACTACTATATCTATGACAATGACATGTAGCTAAAAGAGGAACTCCATGTAGTAATAACGAGATATATCACCAACACGTTCTCCTGAAAGACATTACGTTTATATATATAGGGGTTAAATATTGTAAACCAACTATTAAAGTAAAACAAATAAGATAAGATCTTGACCCTTAGATCATAGTTAAATTGATGCACGAAGATTCACGAAGCAATTGATGTACGATGATATTTATGATGCACAGTGATTTCTACTGATGTAAAACCTATTGTTTTATTTGTTTTACTTTAATATTTGTTTTATTTTACCTAAAACCTATATATATATATATATATGGTAGCATGTAAAATTAATAGGTTATTTCAGACGTTTATTGTGTGTCATAAGATCATTCGTAACCGTTCGCCCTTTTACTTACACTTTTTTTGTGTCACATCAGTATTACCTTCTCATTTCTTTCACCTTCTACTTTCTCCTTAACCATTCAGCTATTAGACTATTAGGAGTAAGGGGTTCCAAGAACTCCATCTCTTCCACCTTTTTTTAACATGTGGCATGACACCCAAAATGAGGGATTCTTTTGGATTAAGGGGTTCCCTTTGGAGGGATTCTTGGTTTTTTTTCTTTTTTTTTTCATGCTTGACTTTATTTTTTTTTTAATCAAAAATTTTAATTAAAAATATAATTATTAGGTATATTTTGAAGATACATGAAATTATAAGGTTTAAAGTAAAAAATTTCTTTTTTATATGTTTATTGTAAGGTATATTTTGAAAATACATGAAATTATAAGGTTTAAAATGTAAAAACTAAAACCTTTCCCCATCACATATATCTCCTTTGTCTTCTACATACTCCATCGTCTTCTTCCTTCTTTTGTTTTTTGCAGGTCATTAAAACACAATGATATATATATATATATGAAAAGAAAAAGAAAAAGAATAAAAGGGGAAGAAACCAAGGGAGAAAATGCATAGAGACTCACGCTTCCACCCTGTCTCTTTCATGCCGCTCTCTTTTTTTTTTCTCCGAGAACGCCGTTGGGAGCGGTGTTCATGGAGTTTCTCTAGCGTTTTTCCGTGTTCTCGTACTTTTTTTGGGGGACGCACGTCCTGCTCCAAATAGTCTTATTTGGTCCCCACTTTTCTTCCACTCTATATCCAGTCACAATAAAAGAAAATAAGAAAAAATATATATAAATAAAATGAACTCCACATTTTATCTTTTTTATCTATCAACTATTTGATATTTTAAAATTTGACCATTAAAATGTTACATTTGCTTTTCTGTTTTGTCTCTTATGTAATGGTTTTTTTATAATTTGCATAACAACTTCATACCATTTATAGTCTCAACACAAAACTTTTAGTTTTAAGATTTTATAATGCATTGTATAGCCATTTGTTAACTCTGGTCTGTTGGTAACTATAGTAAATTACATGATTAACAAAACTTACTTCCTCAAATTACATAGTTTATAATAAAAGTGAATGACTTATGTAGTTAAGTTTAACACTATAACATAAGAGAATTGTAAAGATAAATGATACGAGTAATTATTATTTTTTTTTGGCATGTTATCTATTATCTATTATGTCTATAATATAATATAACTTAAAAAGAAAGTTGGGGTACACTTGGCACCCTTAATCTCACACTTTGAGCCTAATCCTCCATCCTTATTAATTCTTCAATTTTTTGATATTTATTTACTAGTTATATTTATTAAGGCCGACTTTTATATTATTAATAAAAAAAAACTCCCAAGAACCCTCACATATTCTAAACTTAAAAACCCTCACATATTAACATAAGAATTCAATGTTATTATTTTCTTATCTATATATATACAACTTTGAAAAAACCTTCACATATTCTAAACTAAAAAAAAAACAACAAAAAAAGAGCTACAATCGACTACCAAAAGAGTTTTTTATTTATATACTATGCTCATATTTATTCATTATTATTATTATTATTTAACATTGAATTTTTATGTTATTGTTATTATTATCTCTTGTAATTTATTTTGTAGTTTATTATAGGTTTATTATGTCTCATTTCTCAACAACAAAAAATAAGATCACATTAGTTCATCTTGAAGATCTTAAGCCAACACATGTTAACCATAATCTACGACTCCGTGTTGTGCATGTATGGACTGTTTCGGAGTGGAACAACCCGAGGAAAATTAAAACGTTCGACATGGTCTTTGTTAATGAACTGGTATGTATTTTTCAAATTATATGCTGTACACTTTTTGTTGAGTTTAACTCTAAATTGTTTAGTATAAAATTGTTGTTTGTGTTTGTAGTAAGTTTAGATATAAAAAAATTGCAATTTTTTTTTTTAACTAAAGTTGAAAAAAAAGGGTAAACTGGAATCAATATTTATATGAAGTTACTTTTCATATGTTTCTTCTTTAGCTTTCGTATTGATTAATGAAATCGTTGCGCAATATATGTATTATGTATACATTATGAATTGGCAATGGATCTTGACGATCATGAGTTGATTCAACGTGGGGGATAAAAGTATTATGAACGTTTCCTTGAAATTTGTTTTAGTTTACCAAGAATCAATTTTATGGTTTGTCTATGTGTTTTTAATTCTTTGGATACGTTATAACGTCTAAATTGTAGCATGTTTCTATGCCAGAACCTATCATTATTCATTACTTGACATATCTTGAGTTCTTTTATCATGGTTTTATAGCTAAGGATGGTTTTATCATGATTCCGATATGTGTGACACGCCTTCCCCGAAAGATTAGTTTATTACGCATTAGTTCTTCAATTTTTTGGCCTTATTTTAATCGTTTTATGTTTTATTTTTAGTTTTTTTAATTTTATTCGATATCTATTTAATATACTTGAATTTAATTTTTTAGATTTGATTGATATAGTTTGAGACTACCCATCCATCGGACCGGCCTGAGGACTAGTTAAAAAGTCACATAAAAGAAAACGTTGATTCATACAATATATAATTTCAGTTATATTAAACTATTTCTCTTCCACTTTGTTACTTTTGTTTTTTTTTATCGAGTACGAAGCAGTTTTTCTATTTTTAAAGAGAAACAAGACGGTTTACATCTCACATCCTCATATCTATATCTAAGGATTGGGCTCGTTCTTTTTTTTTTAGCCTTTAAGTGATGAATGTATAAATAATGTCTGTATATATTAAATAAAAAATAAATAATTGAAGGTTGTTTTTATTTAAGTAAAAAAATATAAAATTTGATTGGATGTAAAGTTTAGAAAAAGGATAATGATAAATCATTTAATTTGTATGTCTAAAAATCAACTTAATTAATTATAGGATGATGAAATATGAAAAAATTAAGGGAAAAGATTAAAAAAAATTTATTATAATACACATTTTAAATTTTTAAAATTTTAGTTTGATTTTTAGATATAAGAATTAGGTTATTTTTACGAGCCATGAGAGAGAAAACAAATAAATTGGCCCAAGTTGGGTCCAAGGAATCCTGACATAAAATTTTAACATTTGTTTGCCAAACTGATATCAATCGACGACACTCTGTGATGATATATGAATCTGTTAGACTCCATCGACCACGATTTCTGTAATTTTCAACTTTCAACCCAGTTTCTCTTTTGGTAAGTATATTTTGTTATTGAAACCCTAATTCATGATTCTGCTGCATTAATATTTATCCCAGTTTACATCCCTTATATCCCCAATTTGATTTTAAGTTTTTTTTTACAAATTTTTTTTTTTTTTAAGCTAGGTATAAGTTCCTTGTTAATGACGTCATCAAAGAGGTTTCAGGCAGTGCCATTAGTAGCTTCACCGACATACCCAAATGCCATGGCATGGTCCCATGAAAACCTGCTTGCTATTGCCTCTGGTCACTTGGTTACTATTTTGGTACTAATTTTACTTTTACCCTTTTTTTTTTTTCCTACTGTTTTGTTTTTACCCTTTTCACCACCACCATATTCATTGTTGATTCATTCATTGATATAATTTGATTATTGATAATTTTGATAGAATCCGGCTATGCCGTTTGGACCGAAAGGTTTAATCACAATCCCGGCCGCGGCTCCTTTTCAACTTGGTCTTATACAATCTAATAAAGGTAACCCGCAAACGTACAATACATGATTTATAAAATTATTAACTTTAATGTGTAATGATTTATTTATGAAGAAATGTTGTTCACAGATTTGGTCTCTGGTTGTTTGTTGCCTACTTGTTTGTCTCGTGATCCTCGCCCTTCTGTACGCTCGATATCGTGGTCTTCTCTCGGTTTGGCTCCTAACGGCGGGTATCTTTCTGTTATCAAACTCATTTGTACTTTTTAACTTTTCCTCTTTGCTGATTTCTAACAAAGTCTCTACCTTTTTTTTGTGTGTAGGTGTTTGCTTGCTGTTTGCACCACTCAAGGGGTCGTTAAGGTTTATCGTTCCCCATTTCTTGAATATTCTGCAGACTGGGTAGAGGTATGTGCAGTCACATAGCTATTTGTTTATCAAGTATGTTCGGGTGTCTTGATCATTCAGGAGAAGCGTGCTTACATTATATTCATGCATATGCATCATAGTTGTCAAAAGCGAAGGCGCATTCAAAGCACAATGACCTCAAATGTGGCCTAGGAGAGAGGTGCAAAAAAAACGCGGACCCGAAGAAAAAAAAGCGCACTTAAGTAAATAACAAACCAAATGCCATTCAAATTACTAAATACCATTTAAATAACTCATAATGCATTCAATCAAAAAGTTCAACATACATTGTTCATAAATTGGAAACAAAAAACTTGAAACCAAATTATACATAATTATGTTGAAATTATGTATAGTAGAATTTAGAAAAATATAAAAACAACTACTAAAGAACGATAACATACACTAGTAATGTTAGGAAACTGGTTTCTGTAGCCATAAAGAAAAGAATAGAAACACTATGAAAAAACAATAGAAACCCCTTACGGAAATCGGTTTTCACACAATATAAAAACAGGTCTCCAAAAAGAATAGAAACCGGTTTTTACAATCCATTATCAAAACAGCTTTCTATATCCTTAAGACTGGTTTCTATATCCTTAAAACAGGTTTCCTTTCTTTTGTTAGGTGTCTATATCCTTAAAACCGGTTTCCTTCCCCATAATTTCGCCTTTCCCATTATGGGCCTTGGGCTTAGGGCTCAGATGCGAACTGGCGGGAATCTAATGCGCCTAGCGCCCAGGCGCCAAAAACGAGCGCTTTTAACAACTATGATATGCATGTATATTCCCTGTTCTTTTATTATCATATAAACACCTTATCTAGAGAAGAAGGAAAAGTAATGACAACTCTTGTGTCGCCACGTTAGTCTGCTGTTGGGAGAGATTTTAACACTCGATTTTCTATGGCTGCGGACTCTGGCATTACGCGGCCAATGGCCAGACGCCCAGACACCACAAATAGTCGACTATGATATTTGTATTTTGTTATTCTAGAGCATTACTGTAAAATCCTGAATCATTACATACTTGGATGCAATTCGTGGACCCATCTTAATTGTCCCAACATTAAGTAAATGGGCGTAGCAATGTATCGTTGTTTTATCTCTAAACAAGACCTTTGAAATCTAAGAATGGTATAAACAGATGGTGTTTGAAGGTCATTAAAGTTTCTTTTCCTTGTTTAAGCTTCGTATCGTTAGTATTAGATCTCAAATATGTCCTGGATAATTTGTGATGTGCTTTCCTGTTGACATCTAGTGTTGAGTTGTGTTGCGTATTTATTTTGTAGGTTGTGGATATATCTGAAATGATACATTCTTACTTTTCAAAAAGTGGATATGGGGAGGTTGATGTTCCATCTTCAGAAGATGTAAGTTGAATGCTTGGTATCTTGCTTCCTTATCTGTTTCTTGTGTTCTTGCATTGACTTTTGGTCACTTTTCTTTATAAGTGTCGAGCTAGTCAACTTGATGTAGAGCAAGGGAACAATGAGGATCCATCATTATCAAATTTAGGAAGCAGAAAGCACAGAAGACTAAATCCACAAGATAACCGCAATCTCTCTTTCATAAGTGCAGAGCAGTATGCTTCTCGCAGTGCATTGGTTTCATCACTTATTGTTGCCTGGTCCCCAATGCTTCATAGTAACTTGTCAAGTAGTTGCTCTGTACTCGCCATTGGCGCCAAAAGTGGAAAAATTATGTTATGGAGAGTCCATGTACCACAATGCTACTCTATAACAGAACAAAGCAAGGTGCCTGTTGTATCACTTAGTGGATTTATTCAAGCACATAGTTCTTGGATCACTGCAATCAGCTGGTCAACATTTGTTTCTGACGGATCAACCCAGCTTCTATTATGTACAGGATGTGCTGATGGAAGGCTAGTCTTCTTTCTGTCTGTTCTTTTCAATGCAGCATATTTTGGGAGGGTTTGACAAACTTACAGATACCCTGAACTCACGAGTTGTTCTGTCTTTTGTTCTTTCAGTGTAAAAGTCTGGCGGGGATATATGAATGACCTGGTTGAGTCCACCAAAGATGATATGGGTTCATTCTCACTGTTGAAGGAGGTCAGTGTTTTGTCTACGTATAAATTTCATTATCTATCATACTAGCTCTATTTAACGTTCCTATTCAATGAAAATAGGTTATAAATGTTGGGTCAGGCCCTGTCTCTGTACTTTCACTTCTCGTTCCAGATATTTCCCCACACAAGATAACCTTGGCTGTTGGAAAAGGTTCTGGATCCTTAGAAATATTGACTTATGATACATCCATCGACAAATTCAATGTATTTGGACATTATGCACATGATCATATTGTGAGCTTCTGCAACTCCTTCTACTTTATGGGGGTCAATGTTCATAAGATATTTGTTACCTTATCGACTGTAAATTTTGTTATTTTGTTGGTGTTGAATCAGGTTACAGGTTTGGCTTGGGCTTATGATGGTAAATGCCTCTACAGCTGTAGCCAGGTACTGGATTTCATCATGTCGTGTGTATGGCTTTTGTGACTGGGAATAAACAATATGATATGATATGCAATTACCAGATATGGACTTCTAGGTTATCTTTGTGGCGCCTGGCAAACATAAAAATGATGGGCTAGAATAGACCATATAAGTTTGAGCCTATCTCTTGGCTCATATGACATTGTATTAGATTAAAAGCATTTTTCTCGATTTGACCAAATATCTGAACCATATGCTAAACATATACTGAAGTTCTGAGTCAGTTATCTATACAGAAGTTTATAAAATCTGTTTAGAATGTAACTAGTAGTACACACCATGATTCCAACTATTCACTATGATGAAGCTTAGAATGTAAAAAAGCGTATGGTACATTCCAACGATCCACTACGAGGGTAAAGTTATCAAGAGAGATTTAAATTGTTTGTTCAATGAATTTATTTCGTAAACTTAACTTTTTAGACTGATATAAATTGGGTTGCAAAATTATAAACACAATTCAATGTCTTTCGTCTTGCCATTGCTAACTCTGCTCATGGCAAAACTAATGTGCCTCATATGTCTCAGGACAATTCATTGCATAGCTGGATCATAAAAGACGATTTGCTCCATGAAGTACCCATACCTTCAAATATTCTTGGTGTGAAGATCTCCACTGATGTATGATTTAACTTTTTTTTAGCTTTGGTGATTTTTCGTTCTAAAATAGAAGCAATATTTGCATTGGGCTTGGCTGGATGAAATAGTTTGATAATAGGCCAAATATTGATAATTTTCCTTGATGAAGACACAATAGAAGGATCTTTTTGACCAAAATCTTGTAATACTACTAAAGGCAGAGAAGTAATGTCAGAATGAATATATATTTGAAAGGAAATGTCTGCCTAAATTTTGGGACAACTTACATGGATATATATTTTTGCGTTGTTTTGGGTGAAGGAGATTATTGACTAAACTATAAACCTTTTGGCAGGTCCCTAATGTGTTCGATGCATGTTTTGGCATAGCAGTATCCCCTGCCAATCTTGTGCTTGCTGTGGTATGTCAAAATTCTACTTGGAATCTGCTCCCTAAAAAATTATTAAATAGTTGAGAAGACATCATATATATCATTATTAATGTGTAATGTCTTGTTTGTGGGAGTTGAAGCTCCTTTAAAATCACCTGCTATGGCCCGTATATAATTTGGAAACTTCCCGTAGCTAAATAAACTGTGAACTGTCGTAAGAAAGTAAGTTTTTTGCGCACTATTTGACCCGTATGTATTTGGGATTAAAGAAGCATGTATTACTATCTGACCCATATGTATTTGAAAAGATAATGTTAGATCAATGAGAATTTAGATAAATACTTCATATATGCAAGGGAATGTTAGCTAGATGAAAGTAGTAGTGCATGGCACCCTCTTTGTCATGTTAAGGTTAAGTTTTAAAAAGTTTCTTCTATAATTTTTACATGATTCAAATCTTGCAGGTTAGAAGCTTTGATATTAATCTGTTAAATCCAATGTATGAGGCCAGGTAAGTCTCGCTTTGATGTTAGTCTTTTTATTTGATGTATCAGCCATCAGGAATGTAAGTCTAATGCTATGATATATTGAAAATGACTCAGGTCACTGAAGGGTGCTGTTGAGTTCTTCTGGATTGGTGGGCAAAAGCTGAAAGAAGATCCAGAATCTAATAAAGAAAGTTTGCCTGGTTTTCCGAATATGGATTTAGTTAATTGGGGAAACAACATACTATGGTCATTAAATCAGTGTGAACGTTTTTATAAGCCCATCGTTGTATGGGACGTCATAACCGCATTATCGGTTTTGAAGAAATCTAACGTTAACTATGTTGAGAAAGTTCTGGCTACGTGGCTGCTCTCATATGCTGAGTTTGAGTGGGGTAGAACCCTTGAAACCGTTTTACCACATGTTTTTGAATGTCTCCCAAGTTTAACTTCACGCCAGTTGCATCTACTTAACTTAGTGAATAGGCATGTCATACTTGGAGATAAAATTACCAGTGAAGAGGGATCCGAGAGTGGAGAATCAAACCTATGGATTAAGCTTCTTGAGATGTCTGAAAGAGAACTTAGAGAAAGGCTCATTGGTTGTAGTTTCGCTGCCACACTTAATGGGTGTAATGGTAATCTGCAGCCTGTTAAATTGACACAAATGAAATGGTGGGTTTCAAAAAATGGCCGTGTGGTAAAAGATTTTCTTCGACTCCTTGCATCCGAAGTTACAAAGATTGAGAAAAGGTATGTTAAAAATCAGATATTAATGAAGAAATGGATATTTTCAAGTTATTTATGTCATTGGATGGTTTAATGTGTACACAGATATGTAGCAGAAGAGGAATGCATATACTGTTCTGCACCAGTTCCATTTGAAAGTACAGAAGTTGCTTTTTGCAACAAAGGAAACGATGAGAGGCATAAACTGGCAAGGTGTGCTGTTTCTATGAGTGTGTGCCCTCTTTCTCCATTATGGTTTTGTGTATCTTGCAATAGACGGGTCTCAAATTTTGCTCCAGAGAGTCTTTTTACATTGCTCAGATACCCTCCGGCTGGTGACTCTGTGGAAAGGATTCGCAAGAGATTGCATAGGGAAACTAATGACAAAGTATTATTGAAACCACTGTGTCCGTTTTGTGGGGTATTGCTGCAAAGGTTGCAGCCTGAATTTCTGTTATCAACAAATCCTGTGTAGATAACCTGAAACGTAGCAGCAAAGGGACTTAGGGCCTGTGGGGTGGGTGTTCTTCTATGAGCCATATCGTTCATCACAAGAAGCAAAGGTATATTATTTCAATATTTTCTATTTGTATCTTATTTTTTTTATTGGGTATACTCTGAGCAAGGCAGGTATTGTTAAATCCTTAATTAGCATTCCTTAGATAAAAAGCTCTCTAGTAAATTATTTGAACGAGTGTTATATGGCAAAATGCTCCTTCTGTTTTTGATTGTCTCTCTATGCACTCATAAGTCGTACTTCTGGTATAACCAAGGTTTGGGAAGGGAGAGGAGGGGGACACGGGTTTTTGGAAACTCGAACTCGACTTGGTCAAAACCTGGATTGGGGTTTAATAAAAAAAAAGTATTGTTTTTGTAATTATATGACAAAAGACCATTCTTCCCTTGTAAGATGGGAAGTCAAAAAAAAGAAGAAAAGAAAGTTTCTCTTTTGATTATCTTCCCTTTTAATTCTTTTCTCCCAAAACTACTTTTCTACGGAACCAGTGATGGTATTAAGAAGATGCAAGGAACTAGGATAAAGCCAAAAGAGTTTACACCTCTTGAACGACACTTGCCATACTATTTGACGACTCTTTCACCTCTTCTGCCTGAAGAATCCAGAAAGATCTACCTCGCGCGACAGACCCTTAAGCCTAAGGTAATTTATCCACAAAATTACTTATAGAATTTAACTTATTTTCATAGTTTGAAACTTAAATTCTAATTTCGTTTGATGCAGATGAATTTGCAACTAAATACCCAGAGGCAATATCCAATATCGAGAAGCTCAAGAAGTTGTGAATTAAACTCAAACTTGGCGTCGGCTTGACCAAGCCGCTATGAATCCGAAAGTACGACTCCTTAGTTTTCAACAACTCGTTGGAAACGGATGGATCATAGTTTACAAAGCAAGCTAAGGACATACATCCTGGAAAAGTACTAGTGTTTCAATATTCTACTATATGGGCACAGCCGCCTCAGTACTCAAAGTCAAGGTAAAACTCCCTTTTTCTAATAGCACATTGGGAACTCTTGAACCCGATGGAAATATATCTTCACCCTACCATTTAGCCATACATCCGGTGGGACCTCAGACTGTGCGCTTAGCTGTCCAATGGCCAATTTTAGACTGGAGAAGAAGTTTGTTGATACAAAATTTGCCGGGTGTACCGGTTATGGGGTCCGGGAGCAAGCCTCAATGCGGAGAAAACAGAACTTGAAGTTCCATATTTTTGTGAAGGATGTCAAAGAAAAGGGCCAATCCTGTAGATTTGTTTTAATTTTTTTTTTTTTCCTAACATGTATGTAATCATTTATTTCTATGTTTGCTTCATTCATGATTGATAAATGACTACATGTTGTGTTTGAGATTTTTACGTCTAGAATTAATGATCACAGATTACTTCTTAATCGAATTGCTGAGTTACATACTTCAGTTACCTGCTTAAGATCAATCAGACTGACCGACTAGTTTATGATGACTGTCAATACAATGAATCACAATCCAAGATGATTCAACATTCTTTTCATTGTGACGTACATGTTTTGCATTATCAAGCTATTCATTTTACAAAATTCTGATGATGCCGTTTTGGCACCTAATGAAGTTGTTTAAGTGTAATTAGAGAATTTTGTTTTTAGGTACCACCTGTTTAAAAACTTCGTTTACTCTTCCGACTTGGTTAGAACAGATGGAATATCCAATCTGTATAAAGCCCAAATTCACTGAATTGTGTCTATCAGCATGCACCTTGTTTTTAACTTAAATATGGGCGCTTAAAATTATGGAAAGATTAAACAGCCAAAAGAAGTGTTAACATAGTGATTCAAATTTACCCATTGTCTCCTTTCCCTTTCCCCCTCTAATTAGTATGAAAAATATTTCGTCAAGTCTACACTCCCGTGACAATTGGAAACATAACTCCTGTTCTAAGGTCCCCAATGGTTCGTTCTTTCGCTCGTTCGACTCACAGGGACGAGTCCACACTGTTGGGTGGGACTCGTTCCCCTCTCGTCCGCCTCACTCGTCCGGGTGCTTCGTTCCTGTAGGGACGAACGTTTACCTTTGTATTTTTTTTTTGAATGCAACGGTATCATTTCAAGACTAGTCTTTGGTGGATGAGTCCATTGGGTGCATTTTGGGGGGATTAGTCCTTGGAGTGTTTTTTGCTGATGTGACGCTGACAGGGACTAGTCTTTGGTGGATGAGTCCCTTCCACTGGGGAGCCTCTAACGAGTTTCTATGTCTAAAAACTAGTTCAAGTCACATATATAAGATGTACATTTTTGAAATTTGTAACTATTTGTACATTACTTGCTTGGAGATCAATATACTTAGTGTATATATATATATATATTTTGGAAAAAAAAAGAAAGTAAAGCAACGAATCATAATATATAAATTATTCGTCTCAAGTCGATCTTTGCCCTATTTATATTCAGATATCCTCTTTGCATCAAATATTCTCGACCATAAACTTGGATTAAACTTATCTGATGCGATACATATACATATACCTGCATAGAAGTCAGTAATAACATGACAGGTCATCCATACATCTATACTCTAGAAGGGTACCTGCGCGATGCGACAGTGATGACAGTGACAGTGGTGGTGGCGTGCGGCGATAGCGGCGGTGGTGGAGGTGACAGTGGTGATGACGATGTAATGGCAGCGACGGTGGCAATAATGAATGTTGGCGTGCGGCGGTGGCGTCAACGGTGGCGACAGTGTTGGTGGCGGTGATTGGTGGTGATGGTGGCGGCGACAAGTAGTGTAACTTACTGTATTTATCTAATGTGGTTTTATGAATTGTGGAATGTTGAAACTTAAAATTCAACAAAATGAGATTTGTTGTATAATCTACCAATAAACTAAAACATGATTGAGATGTTCTTGAATCGACACATATCGTAATCCTTGATCAACATGTGTCTTTTTAAATTATTTAAAAATCGTGGATTTCTGGGTAAATGTTGTGTGAAGAATTATACATCTAGAAGCAACAATTGATTGATGCCATCATCTAGTATAGTATTCACGGTGTGTTCTGTGACATGCGGGTGGTGAATTTAACACGAGTAGCACACAAGATTGGAGATTTCGTGAATCGAACTTGAAACTGCCCGGGGGAGGGGGGGGTGGTTAGAAGTTTTTGAAAACCCGGATTTGACTTTAGAGTACTGGATTACGATTTTTATATATAAAAAAATAAATTTTGAAAATATATGTAACATAAATTAAAAATAATATAAAAAACTTTAAACTTAAACATATATTTGTGGAAACATAAACATAACTCAACCTCATCAAGTAATTAATGAATAGGATATCATAGTTATTCCAAAAAATTCACATAACTAATTGTCTTTTCATGAATTATTATGATTTGACTATTCTAGTTAAAAAGATTAAGATTAAAGCCGACACAAACCCTAATGGCTAGCTTTATAAAAACCTCAAAGTCATTATTTCCATCTTCCTTGTTCACCTAACCATCTCAGTAGTCTCATATTCATCATTTCCATCTTCCTTGCTACTTACCCACCTTAACAGCCTCAATCACCACCACCAAACTCTCAACTTTACAGTCACAAGTCATAATCCATTAGTGGTGCTCAACATTTTGATGTTTCATGAGGCACTCAATTATACTTGTTTGTCTTACAAAAAAGTGATAACTGAGCTCTCTTACCTTATGATTCTTTCTTGTTGTTAAAGTTTGTTAAAAGTGAACATTCAGTAAGAATAGCCCATTAAGATGAAACAACTGTGTGACCATACATTTTTCAGTTTTCAAGCCCTTCAATCTGAAATGAATAATCAACAACCACCCCATAAGATTTTATCATACTCGATCTACCAATCAAAATATTCAACGACGATTTCTTTGTTTAAATCAAGTAAGTTTCATTCGAACCTTGATTTAAAGTGTCATTTATTTTTTATTCTAATAAAGGTTTTATATTTGGGTATTTTTCATTTATATATACTATTGAACGAATTGCATTTTTGGTCTATGTGTTATCACACTTTTTGCAAGTTTGATACAAACATGTGCAAAGTCACGAAACGCATCCCTGTCATATGACAACCGTTGCAATCTTGGTCCAAAGTTAACTTTCCGTCTAATTTTACCGTTAAAGACATCATGTGCCTCTCACGTGAGGGGATATACTGTCTTTTCATATAAACGAGGACTATTTCTGCAAATAACAATTTATACATATCTATTGGACGGAAAACCGGCTGGAAAGAAAACAAATCTGAAAATTTCATATACATATATACACCCTCAAATAGACTCATACAAAGAAAAGAAATCTGAAAATTTCATCAGTTACACAACTGGAAAAAGAAACATTACCAGTGGCCGGAAATTTGAACCATTGGACGGAAAACCGAACCAGTGGCCGGAAGTTTGAGCCATTGGTCGGAAAATCAAGCGGCTGGCTAGCAAAAGTGACTAGCAAGCCAAATAGAGTATAGATCTGGATTCAAAGGCCGAAGGTAATCGATGACGGCGATAGTATTAACCACTGATGGTGGTGGAGTTTTGGGTTGCGGTGGTGGCATGTGACGGTAGTAAATCTGTTTTTCAGTAACCTCTCATCATCACGTTTTTCAGTAATGAGTACATCATCACCATCATGGTGGCCGGAGAAAGACGATGACTGGAAAAACATCTTTGCTTAGCCGTCGTCATTTCTTGCTAAATTCCATCTTGATTTGTTTTGATAATTATCACAATCAACAAATGCACAAAAGAAAGTTGGAATAGTGGAGGATTTGGGATCTGACGCCACAAAAGAAAGTTGGAATAGTGGAGGATTTGTGCATTTGTTGATTGTGATGATTATCAAAACAAATCAAGATGGAATTTAGCAAGAAAAGACGACGGCTAAGCAAAGATGTTTTTCCAGTCATCGTCTTTCTCCGGCCACCATGATGGTGATGAT
The DNA here is from genome assembly GCF_010389155.1 of Erigeron canadensis. Classification (NCBI taxonomy): domain Eukaryota; kingdom Viridiplantae; phylum Streptophyta; class Magnoliopsida; order Asterales; family Asteraceae; genus Erigeron; species Erigeron canadensis. Next base: position 3,433,553 of record NC_057763.1, read on the forward strand.
GTACTCATAATTGAAAAACGTGATGATGAGAGGTTATTGAAAAACAGATCTACAACCGTCACATGCCACCACCGCAACCCAAAACTCCACCACCATCAATGGTTAATACTGTCGCCGTCATCGATTACCTTCAGCCTTTGAATCCAGATCTATACACTATTTGGCTTGCTAGTCACTTTTGCTAGCCAGCCGCTCGATTTTCCGACCAATGGCTCAAACTTCCGGCCACTGGTTCGGTTTTCCGTCCAATGGTTCAAATTTCCGGCCACTGGTAATGTTTCTTTTTCCAGTTGTGTAACTAATGAAATTTTCAGATTTCTTTTCTTTGTATGAGTCTCTTTGAGGGTGTATATATGTATATGAAATTTTCAGATTTGTTTTCTTTCCAGTCGGTTTTTCGTCCAATAGATATGTATAAACTGTTATTTGCAGAAATAGTCCTCGTTTATATGAAAAGACAGTATATCCCCTCACGTGAGAGGCACATGATGTCTTTAACGGTAAAATTAGACGGAAAGTTAACTTTGGACCATGATTGCAACGATTGTGATATGACAGGGATGCATTTCGCGACTTTACACATGATTGTATCAAACTTGCAAAAAGTATGATAATACAGGGACCAAAAATGCAATTCGTTCTAGACTATTAGAAAAAACCTATTTTGTTAATTAATTTTTCAAAAACTTAAAGCGAAATTAAAAACATGGTGAGTAAACCATAATAAACCTAACAGAAATTTGAATCCATAGCAGAACAAATCATCCATATTATGTAGAGCATAGCATAGCTAATCATCATAAAGGTAGAAGCAAATTCAAAGAAAACTCAAATGCAAAAGCAAATCAAAGTAATATGGTTATGGATTAATGCACAACAGTGGTAGTAAACGATTTTCCAAAACCATTACATAGCGTTCCAAGAAAATTAACTCATATCCCAGGAAATTTCAGCCCTATGCCCACTTTCCCTTTCTGAAGTACCCAAAACAAGTTATGTGTTGCCAAGTGTTTCAAGCCTCTACCAATTTGAGGACCCAAAATATGACAACCTCTGTACACAACAACTGTGACACCACCAACTTTCACAAAAGTATCCACATGACCCCACCCACCTAGCAATTTCTCTGTGTTGCAACATCTAATGGAAAGCAACAATGTGAGGCGCAACGGGGGGCATGGTGTCAAATTGGCCGATGATGTGGTGGAAACTATTCATATCCCCTAGATGGAAATGACACACGGCTAGGAGGTGAAGGCTCGTTTGCCTCTTGGAAACAGGAGCAATGTCAACTTGGGAGGTGAGCTCCGAAACAAGCGGCCCTACATCACCCTGGTCATCTGAGTGAGCCTCAACTAACTTCAAATCCATATAACAATAAGGCTTTTGATTTTCAGGCAGAGCATTATACTTAGCTTGAACATGATGCATTAGATCTTAAAGAACAAGTATTCAATGAAGAGGTGGAACATGGTGAAACAATCTCACTTTCTGATGAAGAACTCCTATTTGATGAAAGTAGTATGAAACAATGCATGTTAACTCCAAAGAAGACAAATGAAGACTACTTTTATTTGAAGACTATTTTATTTGTATGAAGACCTTATTATTTGGTTGAAGACTTTGTATTTGTTTGATGAAGACCAATGGATACCGATTTGAAGACCAATGAAGACCGATGAAAACAAACGAAGATACACATGAAGATTGAAGACTATTTTATTTGCTTGAAAACTTTGAATTTGTTTGAACGCTTTGTATTTGGTTGAAGACTAAGACTATGTCTTTCTATTGAAACTTTGATCTATAATAAAAGTGTGCACTTTTAAGACAATTTTTAGCATTTTTGTTTGTTTTTACTTAATTTGGTGATTTTTTGTGTGAAATAACTTTGGAGATTTTTGTTTCAATTAATTAGATATTATCATTTGGGAGGTATCTTGCTCCTAGTCTGAGTCATTAGCAATCATTTGGCCGAAAGTCGATCTACGACGAAAAAAAGTGAATTATAGTGAATTATAGTCCTTTTTAGTGAGTTTTTACTTAACTTTAAGTCTTTTTTTTTTGTAAAATAGCTTGGAGGTTATTTTGTCAATACACTAGATATTATCATTTGGGAGATATTTTAGGGCTTAGTCTTGAGCCATTAGCAATCATGTGGTCGAAAATCGATTTACTACCAAAAAAAGATGAGATTAACTCCTGTTAAGACTTTTTTTAACGACCGCTAGGCACTAATGGACCATTATTGCACTCGCTAACAGGCGTTAGTATAATTTTTAACGGTCATTAGGACCACTTATGCAAAAAATAAACGAGTTTTGTTTTCAAAATGGTTTGGACACAAACCGGTCCCAAGTGACCCTAATTGGTCTGGAATGGGTCGGGTATTCCATCCCTGAATCCGATTCCAAAGCCACTCGAGTTTTCGGTCAAAATCGATCCGAGTTAATGCCACCCCGAACCGGTTCGAACTGGGTCAGGCCAGGCTCAAAACCAACAAATGGGCACGACTACGTGAGGCTAATTATGTGTACATTTCTCGTTTTTTAGAACGACTATATTACTTCTAAATTACACAAATGTCTAGCATGCAACTCAAGAATTTCATAGATATCTCTTTCATTTATCTTTTTAAGTATAAAAAATTAGACTTGAACTTTGATTAAAAAAAACCTAACGTTCTTTATTTTATCCAAGGAATTATGAAATATGAAAGTATGAAAGGTCCTAATTATGTCTTATATATATAAACTCTTAAGGCTTTAACCCATGACATGACAATTTTAAGGTTAGCAAATGTGAAGCTAATTATGTGCACATTTTAATATTATTTTTTAAAGAAATATTTTACTTTTAAATTATACAAATATCTATTATGCAACTCAAGGATTTCACAAAATCCCATAATCAACCGTTACATCAGTTATTTTTTCATTCACTACTAGGTCATAAACGTCACCCTCAACACACGTTGCCACCAGGCCGATACCACCACCACCGTCACCGATTGTCGCCGTATCGTGCGAAAGAGTGCGTCTAGGTTCATCTAATAACTAAAAAGTTTAGCATGCCTGAATGTTACATCTATAATATAATCTAATATTTGGTAATCTATATCTATATCTATAATATAACTAAAAAAGGGGATTGGTGGTATACTTGACACCCTTAATCCCCCTCCTTTAGCCTAATCCTCCATCCTTATTCATTCTCTAATTTTTTAATATTAATCAAAATTAATTTACACTTTTTGGTTTTCCATCACTAATTTACACTTTAACCCAATCTAAAACAATTAATTTACACTTTTTGGTTTCTTATCACCAATTTACACTTTTCAACCCAATTTAAAAATAATTAACTTACACTTTTAGATTTTTCATCACCAATTTACACTTTAACCCAATTTAAAAATAATTAATTATACTTTTTAGTTTTCCATCACCATTTTACAATTTCACTGAATTTGAAAATAATTAATTTACACTTTTTGGTTTTATTGGTAATCTATACTATAACTCACGTACGACAAAAAAAAAAGCTACGGTCAAATACAAAAGGGGTTTTCTTTTTATATACTTGCACATAATTAATCATTATTATTATTTTTTAACATTGAATTATTATGTTATTGTTATTATTATTTCTTTTAACTTAGTTTGTTGTCAATTATAGGTTCGTTATGTCTTTTTCTTCAACAAAAAAAATATGACCACATTAGTTCATCTTGAAAATCTTAAGCCAACACATGTTAACCATCATTTACGACTCCGTATTGTGCATGTATGGACTGTTTCGGAGTGAAACAACCTGATCAAAATCAAAGCGTTCGAGATGGTCTTTATTGATGAATTGGTATGTATTTTTCAAATTATATAGTTTACTGTTTGAACCTAAAATGATAGGATCAGTGACGATACGGGTTTGACCGCGACAACCATCGCATCTCCTGAATATACAGTACGAACCTAACAAGCTCTTAACGAGCCTAAGGTGGCAATGGTTGTCCTAGAGTGGGATAGATGTTTTTCGCTTGTACTCTAGAAGGATTGGTAGAAGTGATTATGATCACTTGCTTTTGTATGTGACTTGAATGTATGTGAAGGGAATATTATTCACTTGTAAATATTCACTTGTTTTGTATCAAACACATACGTATGAATGTATACCGTGAATGCATGAGACAATAAGTGACTCTAATATGTATCATGTGATAGAGATATTGAAGTGAGAGGGCATTCACATGCATACATGTATGTTGAAGTGAATACTTAGCTTAGCTTGAATATATGGTAGTGAGGAATACTTATAGATGAAATAGGGAAGTAGGTGTCTATTTAACAACTATCATCCATTTCCTTTAAAGCATATAATATATAAACATATATAAAACGAACCAAAGGATTGTGTTGTTATACATTTGGGTCTTTGTAATATGTATGTAACTACATACGTGATCAAGTCCCCCAAGTTTAAGCATAAAGATATTATCCAAATATTTTTGTGTTTAAACTTATAATGATATTTCTTTCTTCCTTTAGGAAACGAATCTTTGATAACTTGCTCTTGTACTACTAGTGGGTTTTGCTTGTTGATGGAGCCTTTGGCCTAGTGATAGGCTAACGTTTTTTTTAGCTGATGGCTCTTGAAAGATATTTATGTACATTAGTACATAAGTATAATATATTTCTTCATTTTTATCATAAAGGAATACAATCCATGTCCGCTTTCGTCATCACAGAAGAACGTAATCTATGTCCTCCTTCTCACAGAGGAACACAATCTATACCCGCTTTACAGAGGAACATAATCCATGCCCGCATTATTTCTTGTCAATGTTATAGCTATCGAGTAATGACTTTTTCAATATCAAGTCCCCCAAATTCAATTGTGAAGGACTTATTGTTAGTATCTTTGCATTTGAATTTTTATTTATATTTTACCCACGTCTGGATCTTAAAATATTTTATAACTCGCGAGGATTGTCATGTCCCGATGAGAAATGCTTACCTTTTTATCCAATGAATAAAAAGATGATTAATTTTAATTTTTATTTTTTGTTTGCGCACCGTTTCCCGATGAGAAACGCTTAACCTTCCATCCAATGAATGTGAAGGATGAATAAAGTCTTGGGTGTTGTTGAGGTAATTACCTCTTTAATCCCTTTTGATAATATCACTCCCTGATGAGAAATGCATATCCTTTCATCCAATGGATGTAAAAGATGGATAAAATTTTGAAAGTTGAGGTGTCACTTTATATATATATATATATATTTTATATCACTTCTCCATAAGAAGTGTTTATCATTCCATCCAACAGATGATTTGGATGAAAATTTTTTAAGCATTTAGCCAAGTTTATATTCTTACGTTGGCTTCCTCCACCTTGAGACTTATCTTTGATATATTTTTGTATCTTGCTTCCCAATGAGAAATGTATGTATGTATGTATTCTCATTCAATTAACGAGTAAGATGCTCTTTAAGTGTTAGCCAAACTTTTTTGCTTATTTTGGCTTAATTTATTGAGAAGTTTTGCACATGCATTGGATGTCTTGTCCTTTAGATAATTGGGTTTTTATAATCTAGATCGGAAGTTGCTTAAAGGAAGAGTTTTTTCTTCATGCTAGCTTTAGCATTTTGCTTCCGTCATATCATTCAGATTACCCTTTGATCTTGATTCATTTTCAAGAAGTTGTTTTAACTTCCATAGTTTTAAAACGTATTTGCTCGTGCCAAAGCGTCCGAGCATGTATCTATACATTTTACTCATCTGAAAAATACGGCCAAGCTACTTTCATGTAGCTTTTACACATGGGGTATTCCCAATTATTTATGAAGTTTCTTGATCGAACTGCATTATTTTATTTTATAACCTTTTTTGAAAACTAAATGATGCTTTCATCGATGGCTTATAAAGTTGAGATGCATGATATGATGAACTTTTATCTTTTTGATCGGGAGTAAACTGCTAAGTAGCTTCACGTTTGCACAGAATAACTTCTTATTTCTATCCACAATGAGTCATTGCTTCAAAATTAAGCTTTCAAAATGTCAACGACAAGTTGAGTCTATAGGCAAGTGAACTAAAATTTAAAACACGCCTAGACATGCATTAAGATATTTAAGTATACATGTGTATACACACGCATAAACATTTGTTCTCGTACTATATGCACATGCTTGCAACAATACTATATTTATGCAAAACTAATATAGGCTAGGCTAGAGAAATAGTATTTGACTTAATAAAGGTGTTAATAAAACAACGCCTATGTACGGTGTGTGTATATTGTTGAAATATGATCACATAAAATGAACGTATGTCCGAAAAGTATTTAAGCCTACGGGGTTACACCTCAACGTGAATGTAACTATAATTAATTAATATATTAAATGTAATTTATTAATTATTTTGATCACGAAAAACTGACGGTCGTCTGTTAAATGTTAATAGTTAACGGTACTTAACTAACGGACTTAACGGAGGAGATAATTGTGATTGGATGGAAAATTAAGAAACCCTCTAGAAACTTCCTAGAGGGGGACGGCTAACATCAAGGGGTATTTAGAAAACCCTAAACTTGTTTTTCAAGCTAATGTTTGGCTATAAATACAAACCAATTCTTAAGTTTTTCACACACACAATTACTAAGGTTTTCTAAAACCCTAAAATTCTCTCCTCCTCCCTCTTTCTTGGCTTCGGCCGATCCTCACAATACAAAGGGTTTTGGGTTTTGTTTGGTTCGTGTGAAAGGGTATTAACAAAGGGTTGTTTGTTCGTGATCAAGTACTAGCATACGTACGTTCCAACGTTGTGTGTGCAATCGTAGAGAGGTTAATTTAAACCTTGTTCTTGTTTTAATCTCTCCAATATAAGGTACATATTCTATACTTTGGTTAATTAATAAAACTGCATAGATCTTGTCTTCCGTTGCGTGCTTTGTGATTTGTTTGATAATAGTTATATAACCCAACATATATATAAGATATACATGCATTTGCATACACATCTCTATGTATGTGTTGAAATTCTCCTCTTTTGAGTCTTTGACTAGACAAGTCTACTATTCATCCTTTCTCATTGTCAGTATATCATTTAGGCTAGAATAATTTTTCTTTGCATGAATAAAATTTATACTATGCATATATCTGAAGGAAAAAGCATCCTGTGCATACTCAAAAGACTCGGCTAAAAAGAATCCAAGAGTGCATTTTTATTTCTAATTATACTCTTTTAAACTCATCAATCATGGCCATGTTTTATATAAAAATATATATATGTATTGCTTTCATTTAACCATACAAAAAATAGTTGTATGTGTCTCGATCCATGCATACATGGATAAAGGGAGAAGCAAACATATATAGCTAGATACCATCAATACACATGCTCATGAGTTTTGTATTTATTGGATTGAGAGAACGTGAATTAATTATCTCAATACATACTGTATAATAAAAAAAAAAGTGAAGCCTTATCCTTTTTTATAGGTTTTAAAGGCTTTCATAGCTTGATTTTCTTTATACACTTACATCTTAGCCATCACAAAGAAAGTTAATATAATGTATATCTAGTATCACGTATACACTTAAGACTTTTATGCTTACTTTTGTTTACTGTTTGAGGCAGAATTGAATAAAGCAATGTACACCACTTTGTATACTATTTCTTTTGTGAGGCACTTATTTTATAGACTACAGCCTAAGTTAAGCGTTTACACATAAAGTCATTTGCCTAAAACATATACATAGTATGTAAGACTTTATACCTTGAAGAATGAGTCGACTCACTGACAGGAATTAATCCAAAACTGCCGCTAAACTCCTCTTGTCGATAAACTGGAAATTCCACGTTCAATCTCTGAAAGAAAAGAAGAGATTGGAGGAGCTTCGGCGTTGCTTGACCGGTAAGAAGAAAACTCACGCTCGATCAACGCGAAAAAAGAAGGGGAGAATCCCTTGATTGCAACTCGTGGATGCCTCACTTTATGGCTTGGATCGACTTTTTAATGAATGCGGATAAAGAATTAAGTGAAACTAAAAGACGAGATCACCCCATTTTTTATTTTATGTGTACTACTTGAGCCACCAAGTATATTTATGTGAAATAAAAATTTGGGTTTCTTTCCTTTTCACCTTCCAGCAAGCTACTCCCTCCATCCATGTATGGATGAGTGTGTTTTGGTATATATATATATATATATATATTTTACCGGAAAAGAAGAGCAAAGATCCAAAGTTTTGGCTTGTTTGTATTTGCAGAGTAGATCTGGCTTTCTTGTTGAAAGATGATTGAGACATGAAGACCTATTTGCTCGGGTCCCACGGATGACGCCAATGTTTGAACCTAAAATGATAGGCTCAGTGACGATACGGGTTTGACCGCGACAACTATCGCATCTCCTAAATATACAATGCGAACCTAACAAGCTCTTAGCGAGCCTAAGGTGGCAATGGTTATCTTAGAGTGGGATAGATGTTTTTCCCTTGTACTCTAAAAGGATTGGTAGAAGTGATTATGATCACTTGCTTTTGTATGTGACTTGAATGAATGTGAAGGGAATATTATTCACATGTAATTCACTTGTTTTGTATCAAACACATACGTATGAATGTATACCGTGAATGTTTGAGACAATAAGTGACTCTAATATGTATCATGTGATAGAGATATTGAAGTGAGAGGGCATTCACATGCATACATGTATGTTTAAGTGAATACTTAGCTTGAATATATGGTAGTGAGGAATACTTATAGATGAAATAGGGGAGTAGGTGTCTATTTAACAACTATCATCCATTTCCTTTAAAGCATATAATATATAAATATATATAAAACGAACCAAAGGATTGTGTTGTTATATATTTGGGTCTTTTTAATATGTATGTAACTACATACGTGATCATTTACACTTTTAGAATATAAGAAATTGTAAATTTTTTATTTAACTAAAGTTGAAAAAAAAGGTAAACTGAAATCAGTATTTATATGGAGTTAATTTTCGTATGTTTCTTTTTTTAGCTTTCATATTAATTAAGTTGTGATATAAGACTTAATTAATCTAAATATTATATATTAAATTTTGTGTTTGTAACCTATATTAACTCTTATGATTTACGATTATATCTTTTTATAACATTTTAGATATAAAGTCTAAATTTGCTATGAGTAGGGTTCTGATTATTTTAATATATTGACTTTGATTATTTTGATATCGTTTTGAAAGTAGCTCATTAATGGTGTATACAAGATTTACGATTATATCATTCTATAAGCTTTTATATGAAAAGTCGCATTTTGCTATGAGTAAGATTATGATTACTTTAATATATCGACTATGATTATTTTGAATTTGTTTTGAAGCTAGCTCAATAATGGTATAATTTTTTAACCGCTGTTATTCTATCAGGAAAAAATGCTACATATTGAGATGATGTTAAATGTTTTAGTGTAATTATTTAGCATGGTATAACAATTCATCATTTTAGTTTGTGTATGACAGATATACTTCGGATTTTATAAAAAGCATGATATCAATTTTAAATAATATCTTTAGATAAAACCCTTTGAACCACATTATGTTTAGGATTTAACATAATAGTAGATGGCTTTGCAAGGTTTTTTGCTCGACTTTTTTTTTTTATCAAGAATTTTTTTCCTATCTTTCTTGCATTAGCTGATAAAATCATTTGATACATGTTTAGAATGTCCTTGGTTGGGTTTCTTTTTTATCCTGAATAATTTTCCTGGGTCTGTATGTAAAGATGTTTATTCGATTCTTATAGTTAATTTGTTTGGGGTTTATTTTTTACAATTGGATTAAACACATAGAAACACTAAAAGAACTTACCAGTTTTTCCATGTTTTTTTTGCTATATGCGGGACACTATCATACATGGCTCGGTAAATGGTGAATGGACGGAAAATTGTAGGAGTATATATTTTGACCGATGGAGTGGCTATTCAGTTAGCAAATTTCCAAGTTAATTTCGATATATCTATTTAATATATTTGAATTCTAATTTTTTAGCTTTGATTAATATATTTTGAGACTACCCGTCCATTGGACGAGCCTGAAGACTAGTTTTACTATATAAAGCATCAATCCCTCTCTCCTTTTTTTAAACTATAACTTTTAACTATCTAAAATAACTCTTTTTATTCAGTAATTTAAACTTATCTAATATACTTATGATAACCTTAATAAAATAATTTACAACATAAAATTCTAAAATAACTACAATACTACATTTAAAATCAATTACTTTAACATTTACTATCATTGCTGCCACCGCCAACCCCACCATCTGTCACCACCACGGTTCCGCTACTACCGCCACCACAAAGCTACCGTTTTTTCATCGCCATCTCATTGCGCCATTTAAAAATGGGAGCCCATACTTATACCACAACTTTTGATTAATTTACGACATTGTAGAACTAATATAACATCCCATACAAGTATATATATTGTATAATAATGATAGATAGAATTAAAAGCTGTGGTAAGATTATCAATTTTTTTAAAAACTAGATAGGATTCTTGTTATTTGAAGGAACACATTCAAATAAAGCGCCACGCATCTATTTCTCCTCTTTTCCGGTAAAATCTCCTTCCTTCACTTATTATATAATCCGATCTCCTATTATTTCATCGATATGTATGATTTTGCTGTTTGATTATAGTATTGGTTGTTACTTTTTTGATCGGTTTGTGATTTACTTCCGTTTTTTTAGTTTTTTCTTAATCTTTGGAAACCATCTTTTATGTCTGCAAAATTAGGGTTTTTCCTTTTCCTCTTATACTAAGGTGATTAATCTACTTTCTCCATTATTATTATATAAATTTGTAAATATTACACATAATACTTTACTGTTAATTACGAATCTTCTATCTAATAATTATAGTATGTATCCATATGTAACATGATCTGCTTGTGTATCTATATATCAATTTTGTGATGCAGAATTATATATATAACATTTAAAGAACACTTAGCAATAGTAACCTTTTTGTTTCTTTAGCTTTGGACACTAAACTTTTGTTTTTCCGACATTTGCAACCAATTTTACCACCAACTTTTAGTAAGCTTTTGAGTTTTTGTCACCAACCTTTGTGTTTCTTTAGTTTTTGCCCTTTAGATCAAGTGGTTAATATCCTTTCCTCTAGAAATGAAAGTCAGTTTTTATTCCCATCTTTTGCAAGACCGAAAGTCATTTTTTTTTTCTTATAAAGAACCTGTAAACAGCTTCTCTACCTAGATATGGGTAAGACTGTTTACATCTTACCCCCCGGCCCTATATACCGTAGTGATATAAGGATCCAAAATCTGTGAAAGATGGCATTGAGTGTTACTCACTTTTTTTAAATGTAGAAGATCTATAAAATTATATTTAATTCTACATCTAAACGTTGAATCTTTAGATCAAGTACTGGTTAATACGTTTATTTCTGGAGACGGAAGTCAATAGTTTTATTCTTGTTCATCATATTTTACCACGATTATCCAGATGTATACTCGTTTTGTTTTATTAATTGATTTGCATTAAATTTGTGCATACTCGTTTAAGTTTGTACGATGAATTTATATGTTAGTGCTTATTTGAGATGCAACATTTTTTTCGTGAATTTGTTGATTTTTATGATTGAATTTGAGTGTTCTGAATGTTTCAAATATTAAAACTGCTCTTTATTTGAGGATATCATGAGGAATAAGTGCCATGTATATGTATATTTATGTGTATGAAAATCCGAGGGTTAGGTGCCTTATGAGAAGCAAGATGCATATGAATCGCATAATCCAAAAAATATGAATCCAATAAAATTATAATGTAAGTTGTATTTTTTGTTATTTTGAAATCCATAACGTGTATCCGGTGTCTCTCTGTAAATTGCAGTCTATTAAGATTATGTTTTGGGGAATGTTTTTATCTGAACACGGGGAAGAAGCTATGAAAATGCTTGTGAAAGAAGCAGTTTGGTACCACAATTTTCAAGGATTAATGCTCCAAAATTATCACACGAAAAGTCTCCCCTATGAAAAAACACGTCTACTCTTTGAGGCTATCCTTAAATGCCATAGTGCCTTTTCTGCGTTGGTCGATATCATGTATTTGGTCGAAAAGGGGCAGTGGTGCGACAGCCGGGACACTTTGTATCGCATTCTCAACCTCTACAGATCAAAGTTTTACGAGGAGCTTTCCAAAACTGCTGATAAGGTGACAGAGTTTAAGAGCCACATCGAGGATTATAAAGCAGAAGCAGAATCTCTAGACACAGGACGTCTTAATGACACCTGTGTCTTTCGTCGCTATGAAAAATTTGAGGTTAACAAATTAGGAGATCAATTAACTCTTTGTGTTATAAAAAATCTTGCATATTTAATGCGTAAATTTTAATTTACGGCCTTTTGAGCTAGAATTTCTCGCATCATAATGTTAATTACATCTAATCTTATCTGATCTGTTACTCACAGATTCTTTGATGCTGCAGATTGAAGCTTTATTTGCAGCCGAAACAGAGTTTTCTGATTTACAGAACGAGAATATGAACATCATCTCTAAAAGTATAGCTTTTATATTAGTTCAACGTGTATTGTCTGTGATCTAAATTCATTCCTATTTGCTCATCTTATTTCATACTCAAAAATATATGTGTATTTCTATCCAGATCTTGCGATAAGTAACAAGAAAAGGAGGTGCCCGTTTGTGGAATATGAATATGGCACTGAAAGCTGCAAAACCCTGGAGATTGATCCTCGTAATATTTTTGGTGGATATGAATCACTTTTGATGGATCTTAGCAAGCCTGGTAATAATTATGTACCCCTTTTGTGTTCTTATATGGCCCATTGTTGTTACATTTTGAATCTATTAATTATTGAATGTGTGTAATAATATGTTTTCGCTAGTTAGATGCAATAATGGTAATGTTTTTAGGTGTCATATTCTGGAATCTAGGTGTTTGCTTCATAGATACTTTGTCTGCACGTTTTTTTGTATCCCATTTTTGTAGATTGGTGAGGTCAAATCCTATATATGTCAGTTTCACCTGGGAAAAATGTAGAGTTCTGACTACACTTTTAAAGTAAGAGCACACACAATAGTGGTGTATAAAAGACGTCTTTAAATCATGCATACATAGCACTATGCAAAAGATGGGCCAATTAAACATTTCTGTTTGATTTGTCATCTAAGAATTGAGTTTGATCTCCCAGGATCATCTCGCCTAACATTTTATTATTCTTTATTTCTGCTATATCCGCGAAGCTTCATTATAAGTTTAACTTTAAAATGTCATGAAGTTTGAAACTTTTTCTTTTTTATAAATTCTTTTAACTAATGTGTTTTTTTTTTTTTTCTGATAGAATCTTCAAAAGCAATAGATTTACTTTTGGAAAAAATAAGACTGTACAATGGTTATGCTCATTGCATGGATGAATTTGCCCACGAGGAAAATACCCCCTGGGAGCAAAAACAGCTACTTTTGAAGGTCTGCCGTGAATTTGTAAATGCCTACAAGGCTGTGGTTCAGCTCATGTATCAGGTCGAAAGCAGGGAGTGGTGTGACAAACTGGACCAGTTGTATTTCGCTATCGATTTGTATCAAACAGACCTTGACAACGAGCTTGTTAAAATTTATGATAAGGTTACACAGTTTAGAGACTACCTTGAGACGTATAGATCAGAGGGAAAATTTTTCCGTGGTAGCTATCTCTATCCGCACCATGAGTATTTCCAGGTTAAGGATTTGGATTTTGATGTAAATATATTGTTTCTAATTGTGTTATTTCATGCATGAAGTTGTTAAGAACTAGAGTTTAATTATTTAACTAGAGTTTCTCACATAAGTATGTTAATTAATTATCAATGGGTACATCAAACTTTGACCTGATTTAATTAACACTGCAGATTAAAGCTTCTCTTGTACATTCAAGAGTAAACTCTGATTCACAGGAGGAGAATTCGGACCTCGCCACAGAGGGTATAGCCTCCTTCATGTTATTTCATTCTTTGTATTATGTTTATCTAGAACATTCGCATTTATCAGTAAAGAATCCTTGTGTACAAGCTAAATTGTGTTGGTATGCATTTTGTAAACTTACGCCTACCTAATTCGCTTGCAGTTCTTTCTCCTGCGAGACATGAAGAGAAAGAGGTTGTAGTAGATGATGATGATGATTATGAGGTATTGTATTGGAAACTATTTATGAGGTTTATATGCTTCTACAAAATTGATTATGAATAGCACGTTTAGATACTTATATCTGCCTTTACTACTTGCAGTATCTTTTTGAGTAATCTTTGGAGCCAGTGAGACCTAAATGCAGCGGGCTACCAGACTTTTCTCTCTAGCTTGTGCTTCCTGTATTTTGTGTATGTGAATGTCAGCGTCATTTCCAACCAACCTTTAGTTCGTTGTTTATGGATCCTGGAATCTGTGAACCCGTATGTGTATATAGCGTTAAGTTATCTGTGGAACCGTCCATAATCAACTAAAATGGTTGCCAACTGAACTGTAATCTTTTGCTAACAAGAGTAGTTAAGGTGGTGGTCTTGTTTTGTTCTTGTATGCATATTTTTTATTTTTATTTTTTTTGCCTCTTCTCATACTCCGGAATTCATTTCTTGTTACAACCTTTAACAAAATTGTAATCACACATCAACGACACTGCAATAGTAAAATAACCCCGTAGACTATGCAATGACGAAACAATAATCCATACCAAGAAGGCAAAAACTTAGAAACAACACAAAACTCTATATAAAATAAGAGTAAATTTATGAAATTTAAAGAGATTTTTTTGAAAAAAAGTTGATATATACCATTGAGTCGTATAGCTTATTTCATGGGTAGATCGACAATCTTTTGAGCAAAAAGTTGTTTCCAAATCAAGTGGTAAAATATTAGCATGTGAGGGTTTTTCACTAAAATTGGATGTACAACAACCTCATTTTCATATATATATATATATATATCTTGGAGAGTTTGTTAGCACCTTCAGTAACCTTGGCAACAAAAAGAAGAGCAAGTTCTATGCAAATAAACAGTGAAACAGCCTTCGATTTGCTCCTAAGTTCAGGAATATTGATTCTCTCTGTTATTAGCATTCATTTAAGTAGTTTTAAAACAAAAAAAGAAAAGATAAAAAAAAATAATCATCATCATGAGGATCATGACTCACATTCATTTTTGGTAGCTTTTGGGACTCGAACCGAAAGGTACCGGAAAATCTCAAAGTTTGCGAGATTTTTCCTGTAGCATCTCCATCCCATTCTGACATTGCTTTTTATGAGACTGAAACCAACATCATGGTTCTATGATTTTTGTTATGGGTTATTGTCGGTCTAATATTATCCGTCTTAGTTTAGTTGAAGATTTAAACGGTAAAAACACTAACTTGACTTAAGTTTGAATGGGTTAAATCATTTTGAACATTAAATGGGTTTTAACATTTTGAAGAAAAGTTGAGTGATTAAAAACCATAATATAATATATATTATTTTCTAGCAGCATGGTTGGATCAGTGGTAAACACCCTTGTCTCTGGAGACAGAGGCCATGGGTTCGATCCTCATCCCATGCAAAGGTTGGAGGGTCTTTTCTACCATTTAGGTAGAAACTGGAAGCAGCCTCTCTACTTAGGTAGAGGTAAGGTCTGCCTATATCTTAACCTCCCCCATATACCGTCGATGTATTGGGCTCAAAACCCGCGGGAGATGGCACTGAGCAGTTACTTTAATATATATTATTTTCTTTTAAACATTAGATTATACTATTTAAAAAATAAATAAAAAAAGTGATTAAGTTGTATGCAAGTTTTTTTTAGAGGATAAATGACTAACACTCTAAGCCCAAGCTGGTTTGTCTCCTGGCAATGCCATAAAGATAATGCCATAAAGGGTTTGTTTTTCGTCCCTTTTCAAGTAAGTTAATCTAATTACTCCATAATTTATATTTTATATGATCTATATGTGTATCTATATATGAAGTTTGTGATACTGAATTCACCATTTCCTATCCATAATCATCCAGATTTATTCTTGATATATATATATATATATTTAATCGATTTGCATATAGTTTATGCATACTCATTTTATATTAGCATAATCTCATTAGGACCCACAGTCACAGATGCAAAAACTATGTTTTTTTTTTTTTTTTTATGTATTTTGAAAACCCTAACGTGTATCCGGTGTCTCTCTTTAAATTTCAGTTTATTAAAGTCATGTTTGGAGATATGTTTTTATCTTAGCACGAGGAAGAAGCTATGAAAACGCTTGTGAAAGAAGCAGTTTGGTACCACAACTTTAAAAGATTAATGTACAAAGATCATGACATGGAAAGTCTTCCCTTGGAACAAAGTGATGTACTCTTCGAGGCCATCCTTAAATGCCAGAGTGCCTTTTCTGCGTTGGTTGATATCATGTATTTGATCGAAAAGGGGCAGTGGTGCGACAGCCGGGACACTTTGGCTCTCATTCTCAAGCGCTACAGATTAAAGTTTTACGAGGAGATTTCCAAAACTGCTGATAAGGTGCCACTTTTTAAGAGCCACATACATCGAGGCTTATAAAGCAGAAGCAGAATCTCTAGACACAGGATGTCTTAATGACACTTGTGTCTTTCGGCGCTATGAGGAATATGAGGTTAACAAATTAAGAGATCAATTATACTTTTTTGGTTTTTAAGCTTAAAGTTGTCAAAAACATATGAAATTTCAGTTTACGGCCTTTTGAGCTAGAATTTCTCGCATCATAATGTTTATTACATCTAATCTTATCCGATTTGTTACTCACAGAATCTTTGATGCTGCAGATTGAAGCTTTATTTTTACCGGCAACAGAGTCTTCTGATTTACAGAACGAGAATATGTTTTCACTAAATAGATGCAATAATGGTAATGTTTTTACGTGTCATATTCTGGAATCTAGGTGTTTGCTTCGTAGCTACTTTGACTGCACGTTATTTGTATCCCATTTCTGTAGACTGGTGAGGGCAAATCCTTTATATGTCTGTTTCACCGGGGGAAATACGTAGAATTCTGACTACACTTTTTAAGTAAGAGCACACACAAAAGTGGTGCATAAAAGATGTCTGCAAATTATGCTTATATAGCACTACCTAGCAAGAGATGGGCCAATTAAAAATAAGATTGTACAATGGTTATGCTCATTGCATGGATGAATTTGCCCACAAGGAAAATGCCCTCTGGGAGCAAAAACAACTAGTTTTGAAGGTCCGCCGTGAATTTGTAAATGCCTACAAGGCTGTTGTTCAGCTCATGTATCAGGTCGAAAGGAGGGAGAGGTGTGACAAACTGGATAAGTTGTATCTTTTTATCGATGACTGTCAAACAAACCTTGACAAGGAGCTTGCTAAAATCGATGATAAGTTTACAAAGTTTAGAGACTACCTTGAGGCGTATAAATCAGAAGGAAAATTTTTCTGTGGTAGCTATCTCTATCCCCACCATGAGTATTTCCAGGTAAAGAATTTGGATTTTGATTTAAATATATTGTTTCTAATTGTGTTATTTCATGCATGAAGTTGTTAATTAAGAACATTTGAAAATTCGAGAATTTAATTATTTAACTAGAATTTCTCACATCAGAATGTTAATTAAATTCTCAATGGGTACCTCTATTTTTTGATCTGATTTAATTAACACCGCAGATTAAAGCTTCTCTTGTACATTCAAGACTAAACTCGGATTCACAGGAGAAATCGGACCTCGCCACAGAGGGTATAGCCTCCTTCATGTTATTTCATTATTTGTATTATGTGTATCCAGAACATTCGCATTTATCATTATAGAATCCTTGTGTGCATGCTAAATTATGTTAATATGCATCTTGGAAACTTATACCCTGCCTAACATGCTTGCAGATCTTTCGCCTGTGAGACATGAAGATAAAGAGGGTGTAGTAGATGATGATGATGATGATGATGATGATTATGAGGTCTATTCCCTTAAAAAAGATGATTATGAGGTACTCTATTGGAAACTATTATGTGGTTTATATGCTTCTACAAAATTGATTATGACACCAGTAATAGCGCGTTTAGAATACTTATATCTGCCTCTTGTACTTACAGTATCTTTTTGAGTAATCTTCGGAGACGGTGAGACCTTAAATGCAGCGGGCTACCAGACTTTTGTCTCTAGCTTGTGCTTTCTGTAGTTAGTGCCCAAGATATATCATGATATTACTATGTCAGAAGCCAAATGGTTGAGTTTTTTTCTCTTTATTAAAGGCCAGCAGCCTCTCACGGAGTAGAGTTCTGGAGGGTTGAGCCTGAACTACCTGAATTAGAAAGGTTGTCTTCTATAAGTAAATTCATAACAGAGTTCCAAGTGGCCTGTTCATAGACCATGGCGTAATGTTGGAACCTCCAGTTACGTTTTCTAATCCAATTTGTCTCCAAGAACGTTTCTTAGATGCAACCTCTAAATAAATAAATGTTTTTTAGCTAGCTATTGAACTTGACTTTACCTGTTGTGACTTGTGAGATACCAAGCGTATTAGGAATTGAATGAGATTAAGATGTTTTTGTGCGCTTCCCATCATCAACTACATGCTTGAGTATTAGGAATACAGTTTGATGTAGCTGAAAAATGAGTGTAACGCAGAGATAGTTGCTCAGATACACGAGGTGACACAGAAGCATGCCTCAAAGTCTTAGGATCATCAATGTTGCAAATAATAAGCATAATGGCTTCAAGTCCTTTTCAGTAAGTGTACAAAATGTTGACATCTTATATATTAATCCACCATCCAAATAGTTAAGGCCGACCCAGACTACATCAAGCGGCTCCATTTAAAAACCAAACCATTTATTAGCTCCACCCTTTTATCTACGTAACATTTCATCATTAATTAATCATCATCTATCTTTAATCAATCAATCTGTTAATAAAAGTTCGTGAAACCTGAAAATCTTTAGGACGGTATTTATGTTTCATCTAAAGTTCCATGACACAATGACAAATCAGGTAAGTGATAATCACATGACAATATTCAGATAGGATAAAAAACATTAGACAAATTTGACCCAACTACTTATGAATGGGTTAAAATGGGCTATGTTTCTTATATGAAAATTTAAACATGTATGATATTAAACAATAGCTTGGAGAAAAATGGGTCAGATAGTTTATATGGGTCAAAAGATGCCCCAAAGTATACTCTTAAGACATTGAACTTCAAAAATCAGATTACTATTGAAATAATATGATGCTTGTTATAATAGACACAGTGATTATCTATACTATCTATATCTATACTATATTATAAAGCAAAAAGTCCTTGTCTAAATTTTAAATTTCAACATTTACATTACCAAAATGTTCCCTATCAATTTTATATTTACCTAAAATAACTATAATACTATTTCTTTCTTCTAAAATCTCAACCAATCATTTTTTTTTTCTCTCCTCCATAAATCATTTACCAAAAGAGGAGTTTTTAACCAAAATAGTGTATTTGAAAATTTTATTTACCAAAATGGTATACTTTAAAAACTATTTACCAAAATGGTGTATTCGTTTTAGATTCTTTTCATTCTATTATCTTTATCATTCACCCAACTTAATACATCCAACTCACAATTTACCATACAAATATGTCTAACAAATACCGGAGATTGCCAAATGAATCACGGAAAGACAAACTCCTGACTTTTTTTTGTTTGTGTATAAGTGGAAACAATAGCTTTGTTACTCACTGTTAAATTAAAGTAAGAACATAAGAAGCACAAACAACTTTTGTTGTTCCTTTTTCTTCCGACGTCGGTTGTGCACGAAAGGATAAAATACAATCTTTTGAGATTTATTTATTTATATATTTACTTTTAGTTTTGGCGGAGAGAGTCATAAAAAAAATCAATAGAACAATTTTTTTTTATTAACTATATTTTTTTTACATTTTATTTATAGATTTAAGTTTTCGATATAGCTTTATAAGGAATAGATATATATACTTTTTTATAAGTTATAATTATATATAAAAAGAGCCACTGAGCAAATTTTTACTCAACCTAATTAACATTTTCTGCATTGATTTTGAATGGGATACAACCCGCAAACTAATTTTTACCAACAAAAGTGAGTTTATTCGGGTCCATTTTACAACCGGAAATGTACACGGTCTGAAACCAATTGAAAGTTGTTACCAAGATTTGTGAGATTGTGACTCTATAAGTAGATAAAGAATCAAATTGTTGAGTAATGAGTTGGATGTATAAAAAAAAGTAATTTTTTTCCTAAAAAATATTGAGGTGTGTAAATGATAAAGAAGACAAAAAGAAATGAACGTAGAAACATAATTACACCATTTTGATAAATAGTTTTTAAAACGCAGCCGTATCTCTACCATTGTTTTTTGGTATCTCAACACTAGAATTTGCAGCGATAGTCGCTGCAAATAGTATGAGCCCCCTGTGTGTAATGGCAAATTTGACAAAGTAATAGCGGCCCCTGTCAGTAATCACTGTAAATAGTTGGATATGGACAAAACACCACTATTTGCAACGACAATTGCTGCAAATAGTATGGTTGAATTAGCCGAGGGCCTTTTAAAATATAGCTAGTATTGTTTGATGTGACGTACGAGAAAGAAGTGAGGTTGCTGTCTTGGGAAAGACCAAAACTTGAACCCTATTTAAAAAAAAAACACACATATTTAAATATAGCGCCAAAGAGAGCTTCAATTCGTCGCATCTAATTCTTGTTATCTTTTCCGGTAAAATCCTCTTCTTTTCACTTATTATTTAATCCGATCTCCTATTATTTCATCGATCTCTGATAGCGACATAGATAGATATATTTGATTGTTTTTTTTTTCTTTTATTGTATATATATCTATATCTATATGACTATATGTATGAATTTGTTTTCTGATTGTAGTTATTGTTTGTTAATTTTTTAAAAATCTGTTTCTGATGATTTACTTTCGTTTTAAAAATTATTTATTTTCTTAATCCTCAAATCCATCTTTTATGTCTGCAGAATTAGGGTTTTTCCTTTTCGTCCTCTTTCAAGGAAATTAATCTAATTCCTCCATAATTTATATTACATATGATCTATATGTGTATCTATATCTGAATTTTGTGATATTCTTGTTTCATATTTTTAATCGATTTGCATAAAGTTTGTGCATACTCATTTTATGTTGTGTGATGTATTCGAGTGTTCAGAATGTTTCAAATATGAATTTGAGTTTTCTGAACCTGAAAAATTATAATATAAGTTTTTTTTGTTATTTTGAAAACCCTAACATGTATCCGGTGTCTCTCTGTAAATTTCAGTTTCTCAAAATCATGTTTGGAGGAATAATGTTTTACGAGCACGAGGAAAAAGCTATGAAAATGCTTGTGAAAGAAACAATTTGGTACCATAATTATGAAAAATTAATGTGTAAAATTTTTGACATGGAACATCTCACCGCGGAACAACATCATATACTCACGGTGGCTATCCTTGGATGCGGTATTGCCATGGGTGCGTTGGGTGATATCTTGTCATTGGTTGAAATGAGGCAGTGGTGCAACAGCCAGGACAATTTGTCTCTCTTGCTCAAGCAATTCAGATCAAAGTTTTACTATGAGCTTTCCGAAACTGCTGATGAGGTTACACTGTTTAAAAGCTACTTTGAGGCTTTTAAAGAAGACGCAGAACGTCTAGGCACAAAATCTATTGATGACAGCTATGCGTTTCTGGGCTATGATAATTTTAAGGTTAACAATTAGGAGTTCAATTAAACTTTCTACTCTCTATTATATTATGTGTAAAGTTGTCAAAAACATATGAACTTTCAGTTTATGATCTATTTAATCTTAACTGACTTTCACAGAACCTTTGATGCTCTGCAGATTGAAGCTTTATTTGAATCGACAAGCGTGTGCACTGTTGTGCAGAACGAGAATACGGACGTCATCACTAAAAGTATAGCCTTTATATTAGTTCATGCTTTCGTTTACTTGCTATTCAATCATATTAAAACCCTGAGCGATAGATAAATTCATAAATATATATCTATATATGCATGTATCATGTTTTAGTCTACGTTTATTGTCCATGATCCAAAATTCGTTCCTAGTTGCTCATCTTATTATATATTTTAAATATTATCTATTTTTTTTATCCAGTTCCTGAGATAACTAACAAGAAAAGGAAGTGCCCGTTTGTGGATAGTGAATATGGTACTGAGAGCTGCAAAACGCTGGAGATTCATCCCAGTAATATGTTTGCTGGAAATGAATTCCTTTTGATGGATCGTAGCAAGTCTGGTAATATTTATGTGCCCCTTTTGTGTTCATTGTTTTTTTATGGCTCATTGTTGTTGTATTTTGATGCTGTTCATTATTGAATGCGTGTTATATGTTTTTACTACTTAGATGCAATGATGGTAATGTTTTTACATGTCATATTCTGGAAACGTGTTTGCATTTGAACCTACTTTGACTGCACACCTTTTTTGTATTCCATGCACATTATTTTTATCCCATTATGCTGTGGACAGTAGACTTTTGGCGAGGGCAAATCCTTTTATGTCTGTTTAACCTGGGAAATATGTAAAACGCTGACTACCATAGTTGTCAAAGGTGAAAGCAAACTTGAAGCGCAATGACCCCAAATGGGGCTTAGGCGAGAGGGCGGGCCCGAGGAAAAAAAAACACAGAAGAGTATATAAAATTTCAGTCTCTCTAACAAATGATAATGAAGAAAGTTTCAGCTAAAGAGGGTATATTATAGTGGAGATGAGTCTTAATAATATATAAATAGAAGAAACCACACCTTTTAGTTGAAAGAATAGTCTGATAAAATGATGATATTGATATATACTGAGTGAATTTTTGAACAAAGATTCTGTTCTGATATCCCCATAATATACGTGATATTTTTTCTCTGGAACAAAGGGTTTATATATATTGATTATTGTAAACTGGGGTTCAAACAGTTAGTGGGCCTTGGGCTAGGGTTATAGGCGTTAAGGATGGGCCTCGCCTGCCCTTTGCGCCTAGTCACGCCTTTGACAAATATGCTGACTATATATATAAAGTGAAGACTCAGTAGTGGTGCATAAAAGACGTCTGCAAGTTATGCATTCATAGGCCACACTACTTAGCAAGAGACAAGCCAATTAAACATTTCTGTTTATGTGTCATCTAAGAATCGAGTTTCTTCTTCCAGCATCATCTGGCTTGGCATTTTGTTTTTAATTAATTCTGCTATATCCACCAAGTTTTTTATAAATTTAACCTTAAGATGTCATGAAGTTTGAATTATTATTTTTCTTTTTTATAGATCTCTAAGCTGAACTCCTACCTGGCCTTTTACACCAAGTATAACATTGACTAATGTAGTTTTCTTGATAGAATCTTCCAAAGCAATGGATTATCTTATGGGAAAAACAAGACAGTACGATGGTTATGTGCAGTGCATGAATGAATTCGCCCGCAAAAACTGGGAGCAAAGAGAACTAATCAGGAAGGTCGTCCGTAATTCATACTTGCCTTCCAAGCTGTGACTCGGCTCATGTTTGAGGTCGAAAAGAGGGAGTGGTGTGACAAACTGGACGAATTGTATCAAGTTATCGATGGCTATGAAAAAAACCTTGACGAGGAGCTTGCAAAAATCGATAATAAGTGTACGCAGTTTAAAGTCTACGTTGATAAGTTGAAATCAGAGGGAAATTTTTTACCTGGCAGCTATCTCTATCCCCATCTCGAGTATTTCCAGGTTAAGAGTTTGGATTTTAATTTATAAAGATTTTTTTTAGTTACTTTATTTCATGCATAAAGTTGTCATGAACATCCTCACATCAGAATCTTAATTAAATTCTCGAAGTGTACATTTATTTTTGATATGATTTAACTAACACTGCAGATTTTAGCTATGATGGTACATTCAAGACTAAACTCTGATTCAGAGGAGAAATCGGACCTCACCACAGAGTGTATAGCCTCGATGTTTTTCATTCTTTGAATTATGTGTATCCAGAACATTATTCTGTTAGCATGTTGTAAACTTATATCTGACTAACACGTTTGCAGTTTCTTCGCCCTTGAGACATGAAGATAATGAGGGTGTAGTGAAGAATGATTATAATGATATTGAGGTACTACTCTATTGGAAACTGTTATATACTTCTACAAAATTGATTATAATACCAGGATTAGGTTTCTTATGTCTGCCTCTCTTACTTGCAGTATCTCTTTGACTAATCTTTGGAGACGGTGAAATCTTAAATGCAGCCGGCTACCTGGCTTTTCTCTCTAGAATGTGCTTCCTGTCATTTCCAA
The DNA here is from genome assembly GCF_010389155.1 of Erigeron canadensis. Taxonomy (NCBI): domain Eukaryota; kingdom Viridiplantae; phylum Streptophyta; class Magnoliopsida; order Asterales; family Asteraceae; genus Erigeron; species Erigeron canadensis. Next base: position 3,457,870 of record NC_057763.1, read on the forward strand.
CCAACCTTAATTGTTCGTGGTTATGGATCTTGGATCTTTTGTAAACCACTGTGTATATATAGCGTAAGTTGTTTGTGGAACCATCCAAACCCAGCTAAAACTGTGGTAGCAACAAAGGTGAATGTAATTTTTTTGCTAACAAGAAGGTGGTGGTCAGGTTCTATTTTTGAAAGCATGTTTTTTGTATACATGATTACATTTTTTGAGGGGGAAATTTTTATATTAAAAATAAAAATTGGATACTACTCAATTGAATGTCGTCGTGGTATCTTGAATGCTAACTAGCTACTAACTCGCTGTTTAAAAAAATAATACTCATAATAAAAGAATAGAGAAATAAAACATAATAAATATGAAACATAATAAATAAATTTAAAAGTAAATAAATTTTATGAATTATGATGGATTCAACTATGGGCTTAATATATTATAACATCTGTGAAATTCATAGCATCACCAAATCCCCAATACTCATAAAACTGTCGCGTCATGTATCAGTTTTCTATACGTTTTTTAACTTGTCATTTATTTGTATTTCCATCTTAGTGCATATCAACATCTTAAAATTTAGAAACTTTTTGATTTAATTAGAGAAATTTCAACATACATTTGCCTGTACATTATATCTTTAACTAGATTATTTTCCCGCGTAATACGCGAGTAAATATATTTTTCTATTTATATAAAAAAATACAATTTTTTTAAGTAACTCCTAACAAATTTTAATGTTTAATTTTACTTTATTAATATTTGTTATTTTGACATTGATAATTGAACAACCTTAATCCTACCAAAGGTAGAGAGGCTATTTTTAAGTTCTACCAGAGTCTTACTAATCTAATAAATTATCCATTGTCAAACGTTATTGCTCATCCATGTTACCACAAATTTCTCAAAGTCATTCGGATTTCCATGTCATATCATCAAAAATGTCACACATGACACATTCTTTAGACCGTCACAGGGCATACAACCTTTACCGAGATGCAAAATTGTCATCATAAACCAATGATCATTCTAGAAACTTGTTTTATTTTCATTCCTAGTGGGGTATGCCTAAGAGAATAAGGAACATATATTTGCCTAAATACTATTGCTATTTGTTTTACACAGGAATGCAGATTCAATACCATGGATCACATTGATGATTTTAATCCTAATGACATCTAAATTTTGAATCACATGTCATATCCATTTTTACATCAATACTAAATTAAAAGTGTCGAGACCCCCAAAAGCTAAACCACTTACTTCTTTACCTGATAATTGCCTCCTGGTTGATCAATTTTCTTTTCCAAGTTCAACCCCCCTCCTCCTCCTTTACCCCTTCCACCAAAAAATAAAAATAAAATAAAATTTGTGATCTTAATCAATCAAAATAAAATATATATATATATATATCATAAATACTCCGAGAAACATTTTTTCTTGAATAGCCGAGTTAGAATTCACCATAGGCAACTCATTAGTATTGAGTCTAAATATCTTTCTATAATTTGACTAAATCCGACGTTAACAAAATCATTAGGGGCCCATTTTCTATATTCTCGAGTCAAGACTCATTATTTTAAAAAAATATTTCAGACATGGAATCGATAAGTAAAATAAACAACTTTTACATTTGTCCTTCACAAAAACCATTTTGGCCCGTTCGTAAATATAAGTATATAACACATATTTATTAAAATGTATACGATAACTGTCATAGACAAAAGTATATAAAATGACAATATGTTACACAATTTATTTTAGAGAAATGAAAACCATCAACTCTCTGTTTATAGTAGTTTATTAGAGAAATAAAAAAAATCACAATTTTATGTTAAGCTATTTCAAATCTATTGTTAAGAAAACATAACATTAGTCATTTTATTTTATTTAATTAACATTTATTTAATAAATTTAAATTATATTATATCAGACTTTTCATTTATATATTTAGCTAAAATGAAAAACAATAACCATTAGATAAGTTTAAATTTTTAATAAAAGAGAAAATACTAAGAAACTTTCAAGGCCAATAGACAACCCATATAATATACTTCCCATGTTATAGTTTCTTTGGTAATTTTTTGTAAGTACTAATACTATTGAAGTGATTAAATTATATAAAACTAAGGATGTCAATTTCTATCATGCCAAAAACTCTAACATATATAAAAGTGTTTAAGTTGGCACCAAATAGATTGGAGATATAAAATAAAGCATTATGTCAAATATTATAAAATATATATAAAATCTCGACCTATATGTGAATAATATATTATGTCATATATATGTTAGTTTTAGGATTTTTCTATAAAATAATGATAAAAATAGTTTAAAACTTCTAAGGTAAATAAAACATATTACCTTTGAAAAAACTTACGCATGACAATATTATTAATTCTATTTAAAATAAAAAATAACAATATTTTATCTAGGTGTAAATAGATTATTATAATAGTTATTTACTAGTTATAATTTAAAGGGGTTTTTTTGTGTAATCATATAAAGTGTAAGTGTTAATATCGTCATTTAAAAAAGTTGAAATAATTAAATTTGATCTAAGGGTTTTTAATCAAAGTTGGAATTCATCCAATGGTTTCTATTTGTTTAGCAATGAATTTAGGACCTTGTTATATATATATTGGAAGATAATGGAATGTACCATGTATAATTTTTTTTTGTTTGAAAACTAATTGATATATAAACTTTTTTTACTTTTTTATTTAAGGTTAAAACAATGATAGATTTTAAATTAGGAATTTGATATATTTATCAAAAGGATATAAATATGATATTTTAGCTCTTATGTGTAACAAGTTAGACCTTTACGCAGTTAGTAGATTATTAAATATCCTTGTATAATATAACAATTGAGTTTTGAAACAACTCTAAACCTTAAATAATCTCTCCTCATAATTATTGGTATAAGTCTAAAAACATACTTTACAATTGTATGAATCATGAGTATTTAATTGTTGATAGTTATTATGTGAGTTTTATTACTTATTAGTAGGATTATGTGCAAACAAGAGTAGTAATGAGCATTATGCGCAAAGAAGAGTAGTAATGAGCATTAGGAAGATGAAAAATAGATAATTTATCATATTAATGACATTGGGAAGTTGAAGTAACCTTATTTGTGGTTAGTTTGTATCATAAGTAACACATTTATATATCATACGACCATGTTTATTTAACCTATATATATATATACATATCATAAGTAACCTATATTATACTACAATGTATCATAAGTAACCTATATTCAAAGGATGAAAATATTATAATACATATCATACGCAATCACCCTACATATACCAGTATGCATAAAACCTAATCATACGCAATCACCCTACATATTCCAGTATGCATAAAACCTGATCATACAACAAAGAGAGTTTATGAGAGAATGAAAAGCCCAAAAGATTATGAAAAGTTTTTGTTATAAATATGTAGGTGGTTAATGAGAGTTTATTGGATTGGGGGTTATAGAATTTCATTGGTTTCTAATGAGGGTCTATATATATGTGTGAAATTCATTCTTCAATTCCAACTTTGCATTCTTCTCTCATAAAAAGTTAGTATTCATAAGTGTATCTAAAGCTAAAAAATGGGGAAGGGTAAGGCTATTGTTGCAAAACAACCTAAGGAAAGGAATTGTATTTTTTTGAATCAAGTTAACAAAGAATCTACGGGCCCGATTGTTGTCATGATTCGTAGGCGGTGGGATGTGATAAGTGTGAAGAATAAGTATATGAGTACGGACTACATCATCTCTGATGCAAAGGTGTATAGGGCGGAGTGTTTTCTATATAGATGTTTATGACATGTTTGCTTTTCCTGGTTTTAATTTAATAATTTTCTTTTTTTGCAGGGGAATGTCCTTCATTGTTTTGTCAAGGCCGCGATTGCTTACCGTTTCAAGTCCCTGCTGGAAGAAGGTTGTTTGTACATGATGAATGACTTCACTGTGCTGTCGAATCCTCCAAAGTACAGTATCATGAAAGATGCTGAATTCATGATCGAGATTGATGGTTCAACTTTAGTGACAAAGCAAACTGCTGATGTTGATATGTTTATTCGACACCCGTTTCAGCTGGTAGCCTTTGAACAGATCATGCCTACAGAAAGCAAGTATTTTGTGGGTAAGTATCGCGACAAATCAATGTAAAGTATTGTACTGGTGTGGGTTAATATGTTGGTAACAAATTGGTTGGTGTGGGTTACTATCTTGGTAACAAACTGGTCGATTATTCAACCATATAATTATTTGAAAGTGAATTAAGCTTGGTTGCTTTATTTGAAAGTTAATATGTGACTGTTGTTGGACAGACGTTACAAAAGTCAACAGGATCCCAAACTGTTGAGTTTAACTTGACTAATGAACGGTATGCCCTATAGTTCTGTTTTGTATGTGTTAGAAACATACCTGAAACCTGTTTCAGGTTTAATCCGTCATTAAACTTGGCTTTAATTGGCTTACAGGGGATTCCAGTTGAGGGTGACTCTATGGGGTGGACTGGGTGACAACATGGTAGCAAAGAAAAGAATGAATCCTGGTGTTTACGTCATATTGCTGACTTGCATGAGTTCAAAGGAGTATCTAGGTAATATTTGTTTCTATTTATTGATGATTTAACAGGGCATATACCTGAATATTTTTCACACGTCTTTTTAATGATTTGTAAGAGCATATACCTGATTATCTTTGACACCTCCTGCGATAGGTAACCTTTGCCTTTCAAGTTCGTCTTCTACGTTGTTGATTGATGATGAGAACATTCCTGCAATTAAATCATTTAAGGCTGCTCTGAGGTATTTACCGATACAGTTATTAACAATTAAAGCCAAGTTTAATTACAGCACATTGCATAAATTAGGGTTTCCTACGAAGTATATATAACTCAACTAATTAAAAATTTGTATATCCATATAGTCACTTTTGATATCTTAATTGCCATAACCAATTAAAGAATTATGTTCCCTGTAAAATCCCTTATCCCGGGTCCGTCGAGTCTCCCACAAATACATGATATTAATATAGGAGCTGCTATAACCTGTTTTAGCATGATCTGCCTGTGCATGACCGTTGAAAGTGCTTCCTGCAGTGGTGTTGAAATAGTCGACACGGGTGTACTCCTCCTGCAGGTCAAAGCTACAATATCAAGTCTCCATGACCTCATTGAATGGGGTCGTACTAAAAGCAAGAAAGAGGTTTGTATATTTTTCGTCTATAAAGCATAAATGTAATATCTGTTCTATGAAGTTTTCATCTGTTAATACATGCTTATTAATGCAGGCTGGTGCTTACCAAGGCTCCATTCAGATAACGAATGTGAGAACTAGAAAAGGTTGGTTCACTTATACCTGTACTTCTGCAAAATGTAGAAAGAGCATGGAGATGAACCCGAGTAACGTGTTCTGGTGTGACTTATGTAACAATGAGGTGAAGTATCCACGTCCAAGGTATGTTGTAGCTGCAATTGAATGACTACTTTTTACTTTTTAATGCCAATGTAATCCCGTTTATGGTTCAATGAAAACCAGGTATCGGCTGCAACTTGAGATAACTGATGGGACTGCAGATTTGGTGGTTGTTCTCTTTGATGAAGTAGCGGAGAAATTGGTGGGACATCCAGTCCGCGCACTCATTACTGAGGCAGAACAGGTCTGTTCATAACTTATATTAAACGAGTTATCAGGGTGATGTCTGTTGTTTATTCGTTGGATTTTATTTCCTACTTCAGGATGAGACAGGTACTGCTTTTGTTCTGCCTTCGGTTTTGCATGAGCTTATTGGAACAAGCCATGTGTTTGAAATCAAGACCCATAGTTACTTTCATGCTGGAGTATATGAAAGTTTTAACTGTTCACAAATCATTCTACCTACTCCTGAAGTGGATAAATAACAGAACATCGTCGTTCATGGTAGTGAGCCAAAGGTCGATGCTCAGGCATCCTCATCAAACACTATGCTGGACAAAATCTTGGATATACCAACTCCTGCAAACAAGAATGAAACAAGCCGGATTAAAATGTAAATGATTTTTTTTTTTTCGTAAACTTTTGGTAACGGTTATGAAAATAAAACTAACAGGTCTTCATATGGCAGATTTGATGATGAAACTGATAAAGAACCGAGTAGAGCGCATGGAAGAAAAAGGTACACCTAAATGTTTAGTTGATGTGTTTTATTTTATAACAAATGAATTAAATTTATGTTTTCTGCTTACTCAGGGACATGGAAAACTTTGAAGCAGAAACGGTTTTGGAAGAACTTCCAAAAGTCAAGAAACAAGCATAACATGGAGCTTCCAGATCTGCGATAACATTAGATTGTCACCAGATTGAATTAAAACTCTGTGTCTTTGAGCATTTTCTTTTCCATGTTGGTGTGCAAGTCATCGTTGTTTTCATGTTTTCCCTGCAAAATTTGTACGCTTATGCGTGAAGTCATGTTTATGATTTTTTTAATTATTAAGAATTAAGCTCCAATTTTCTTTTATTGTATGTCCAAAACCTATTAACTTTATGTTGACGCATGCAACAGTTTTATTTTAAATTAGGTTAATTTAATAATGTTTAAGGAATTTAGGGAAGTAAATATTCCTTCTGTTTCGCTAAGTGAAGCCAATAATTCAGTAGTGATCGTTGACTCCAGATGATGAGATCTGTTAGTTTGAGAGAATGTTGATGGGTCTTAATTTTGTAACAAACTAATTAGTTCTATATATATATATATATATATATATATATATTTTACTATTGCAAAATGGTTTTATTCAAATAAATGAATCAAATTATACGGGCAGAAAGGAAGACTAAGCTAATTCATCCAATATGACACTTTTTCTGTTTGTCCTATCCTTCATGGTATATGAACCCCAAGTTGCAGTTCTAGGATATTGATGTAACTAATTTATACCCATTACCCACATCATTATTGGCCATTTTATTATGTGTTTTAAGTCGTTTTCGTATGCATTTGGCGCGTTTATGGTGTTTGTTAGTGTTTTCAGGCTCTAAACAGGTTACGCGTTCGATTGGTGCATTTTTGGAAGACTTATTGGCCCAAAAGTGATTTATAATATCGAGAGTTGATTCGAGTAGAAGAGACGGCGAGTTAAGCAAGTTCAAGATCGAAAAAAGGTTGTTCTACACATATATTGACTGCGCCGCAGTGGGGATGTACTTAGCCCACTGCGTCGCTACCCTAATCCACGGAAATATTTGAAGATTGCCCCACTGCGCCGCAGTGGGGATGGTGATGAGAAGACTGCGCCGCAGTCGTTGGAAGAAGAATTTGAGACGTGGAAACATACTGCGCCGCAGTGGTGGTCACACAAGCCACTGCGCCGCAGTCATCAGGGAGTCAAAGTCAACCACACCTCTCTGCGCCGCAGTAAGGGAAGGCATAACCCCACTGCGCCGCAGTGGGTGCACGGGGAAAAGAAACCTAGGTCGGTTTTGCATCAGAATTTTGGAGGAGTATATAAAGAAAACCATGGACGAATTTTAGGGTATCAAAAATCTTTCTAGGAGTTGTTCTTCAATCTCCAGTCAAGATAATTTCTTAGGCGGATTCGTTGAAGATTCACAAGCACCCATCTAGATCGTATCTATTTACTGTCTTGCAATTTATTTTTCATCAAACGATTGGTACATCATGTTTCTCTTCTATTTTAATTATTATTGTGGATTGATCATGAGTGGCTAATGTTCAATCATCCACCTTGAAGAAACGAGACGGATAATGTGATTGCAATATTTTTAATTCAAAAGATTTTATTTAATTATCGTTGTTCTGTGATCTTGATGATTTTAATTCTTTTTATTAATTAATTTTGATATTGGTTGCATATAATTCTTCGTTGGTGGTACCAGTTAAATGTGTATGTGATTTTAAAACGGTTACATGTCTATGGGTAATTATCACTAGTTCATGGTATGATAGTGAATATCATTTTAAGAAAAGATTAATTTTGTCAACGTGATTGATATCGGTTGGTGGTACCACGTTATTGTCACATAGGTTCAATTGATAATTCGATAGTCAATAAAATTAATTGTTGGAAGAGTTGTCTTTGTTTTGGTAGTACCGGCTTGGGTAATTTAACTAGCAATTAGGTGATTCGGTATTTTGTTCATGGTTGGTGGTACCACGTGAGCACCTTAATCTTGTCACGATTATCTTTAAACTCTAGAAAATTTGTTCTTAATTAAATGCAATCACATTTGAAGTCGAGGGAAGTCAAGGTGGATGACTTTTAATTATATTGTCTGAAGTTCTTTTTAATTTTATGCAATTTGACTTGCAAATCAATTTTTACTTTTATTGTCAAAAAGGATTTTCGAAGTAATACCCGTTTTTCCAAACCATTTCATAGAGCAACTAGTCATTTCCAATCCCTGCAAACGAACACGGACTTACCTTATAGCTATATTACAAACAATCGGGTCCACTGCCCGTGAGTGCATAGTAGTGAGTTTGTAGGTGAATCTAGATTATAAATTTAAAGCTCGATTTTGCACATCAGATATATAAGTTCTGAGGTTTCAAGTAATACTTTCAGCACATTTACTAAAAATAGGTGGTTCTACCCTGTTAATTTATATCTCATACACCTCAAATGCGTAAAACATTAAACCAACTCATCTAGATAAGATACAGGTCGAAAGTCATGTTTCTACCCTTTCCAAAACATAAATTTCATGGTTGATTATGTTACAGGTCAGCTATTCATATCAAGATCTTCATCAACGATTATTCTTGGCAGTGACGTTATCCATGAAGTAAAGAAATTCAAAGCTATTGTCAGGTAATTCTTGAAGAAAGGTAATGTTTTTGTAATTTGTATGGTTTGGGTTGATCAGAAACAGATTATAAGTCAAACAAATTCAACTCATATTGTGTTATTAATGGCACACCTGTTTTTTATAAGATTATTTAGGAGTTTTAATGCATTATAAACCAGATTACCAAACCCATTTTCTATATAGCTATCTTTGCATTACACCAGAGCACCAAACCCATTTTCTATATATCTTATCTTTTAAATATGGGATAGCGAGACAAGTGGTGGCAAGGTATTCTTGCCTTTTAATGAATATGAAATATAGCATATTAATACTCAAATTTAATAAACCATTAAGAAGAGAGATGATATAGGTTTAGTACGTATACATGTCATGAACTAAATATTTAAATTAATGTTATGTGCTTAATAATCTATTATAAAAGCCTTATAAATTCTACATTTATAGGTTATAATTGTTTGTGAGTCCCTTCATTGTTTCAAAAGTTATTTGTATCCTTGAATTCATTCTATTAAATTTTGTAACCTCTTCTTTAGCCAGAAGATAAACAGGCCTTTTTTCATTTACACCAATGGTGTCATAAATTAATGCCTCATGCTTAATCATATATCAAGCCATTTTGAAAAGCAGTCATTAGCATTTGTGTTAATACGATTATCAATTTTGCTGCAAGCAACAAGATTTTATATGTGATACTGTTATTCGAGACTCCTATGGAAGGGACTGGTATAAGACTCAATTAACTATGGTTTCATATGTATGAGCTGTCTAAAACTGAGATATGAAAATAAAAGTTACTTACATGTGTGTTTGGTGTCTTCAATAGCTTCAGAAAACATTGGCAGTCTTTCGGATGCCAGTAGATTGATATCCAGTTCAATAATTATGCATTCAGAATCAACTATGTTGTTGGATGGAAAGGTTCAACATTTTTGTGGGCTTAAACTTCAAACAAACGATCAGCAACGGGGTCTGATGCCCCCCTTGGGTACGATTTTATTGTTATAGGTTATGCAGATTTAAAATATTCTGGCCATGTTTCCACCATTCATCGTTTTATGCGTGTTTTTGTTATCATTGTATAGAAAAGGTAAATATTCCTGCAATCAATGAAACAAACCCTTATATCAGCCTACAGTCTGAAACATTCATCTGGCCCAACGGACGAGTTCAAAGGTATTATGGACTCAAACTAATAGAACAGAAAGACACCAAATTCCCGGTCAGATTTGCATACGTACGGAAGAAAGTGTTACAGCAGGTGGTAAAGTTCAAACATATTGTTGGTTTAAAGCTGATACAAAAGAACAATGACCTTTTCGGTAACGAATCCATCTCCTACCCTTCAAATTCCCCGTATTACAATTCATATTTAAGACACATTAAAATAACCTTTCAGTAACTAATCAATCTCATACCCTTCGAATTCTCCATATTAAAATTCATATGTAAGACACTTATGAGTTGAAATTATATCCTTAAGTCTAACACAATGATATTATTATGTATAAAAAAATGTTTGTGAAAGTTAACATCAACTGTCTTTTTCGCTTCTTATAGTTCTAATGATTGTAACATGAACTGGCCAGTGAAATGTTTTCCATTATATATATGTGATACATCAAAGTTACTTACTTATTTGTTGGATCTACATATTATTTTGGAAGTCATATATCCTTATATAGAAATGATTTTTAAAATATCTTTGTATTCTTATGATGTTATTTATCATTTATTTTATGTATTATTAATGGACTAATGGGGTGAATTGATTTTTTAGTTATCAGTTAACTAACCATGGCAAACAACAACAACCCAGGTATCACCATTGTTGAGACAAACATACCAATGAAAAATCACATACTTAGAATAAATCATTTTCAAACAACCCGTAAACAATCAAAATAATAATTTAAAAATACAACTACTCCAAGAAAACAAATAGATCTCATCCCGCCCGTGCATCGCACGGGTCTTAATACCTCGTATTAGTCTATTATATTAATAAAGGAAGATTGTGATGATATAAGATTTTTTAAAATTTGTATTACCACACATCCTCTTAATTTAATTATGACATCATCATATTTTCTATTTAAAATTCAAAATATATTTTTTTAATAGATTTTTTTTTTCAAATATGCATCATTAATATAGATTTTTATTATATGTCCATATTATTATTTAAGATTTTAATCGCCTTATTTTTTCGTACAATAGGCTGAAACCATGGTATGTTTTTTTTTCCCGATAACTTTTTTTCTGCGACCCGAATGTGTTTTAACGTGTGTCCACAACTATACAACTTTTGTTTCCATTTATTTTTGTTTTTCGACAACATATTGTAAAGCTACCGGGTATCATTCGGTTTATTTGCAAAATGCCTATGTTGAGTTATGGATTCGCTGAGAGACTCAGCAAGTCTCTTCTTCAGCGAGTCCTCAGCGAGTAGCTTCTTCAGCGATTTCTCAGCGATCAATATTAAATATCAAGTTAAAGGATAAGTTCAATGACTCACCATTATATTTGTAAGTCAAATATGGGCAGGAAAATGAAGATAAGAGGAGTGGTCCTAAAGACACGTGTTGATCAAGAAGATTGAAGACATGTGATCATGTACCAAAACGGTACCTGGGTCTTTCTCTCTCATACCGGATTTGGAAACAAACAAGATGAAGACAGAGAACCCTGCAGATCTGAGAGATCCACCAATAGATGGTTGACAACCTTGAGGTGTCAACATGTATTGGGTTGTCATGTGATTCCCATCTCTGCCTATATAAGGAATCACTTGACCTAGCCGCAACCCTTGTTGGTGTAATTCTGCAATTGTCACTTTATGTGTGTTTCTTATTGTAGAACATTTAAGTTTTTGTGTGTCAAAAACTTAACAAGTATTTTTCAATTTTCTTCTTTGTAAACCAACCATGTATTCACTGTTTAATTAATATACATATAGTTAAACGTGTTTACTTTCTTATCTTATATCTTTTATTTAATCTGTTTTGATTGTTGCAAACTTGGGACTTTCAGTTGGTATTAGAGCGGTGGTTCGATACACCGAATCTGATCTGAGTAAAAGTTTGCAAGATCTTTTCTTTACTTTTTTTTTCTGCATCCAAAATTTATTTTTATTTTTTTTCGTTATTAAATTCTTTCTCTATGACTGTTGTTCCTACTCTGGTTAATACCAGAGACTTTGGGTATGTTTCCATCCCTCCAAGATTCGAATCTCATGATTTTGGATCTTGGAAGGAAAGAATGCTTCTACATATTGTAGGAGTTGAACCTTACCTAATGACCATCTTAAAAGGTCCTTATGTACCGATTCTAGTTACCAGGACACCAGGAGCCACCACTGATGCTCCTGAGATTGTCACTGAGCTTATTAAACCAGAAGTACAATGGACAGATGACGAGCGTGGCTTGTTAATCTAGATGCTAGGTTAAGAAATCTCATTATAAATACTCTTCCCAATGACATTATGAAATCTGTCATCAAGGTTTCCTCTGCTAAGAAGGTATGGGACAATCTTTGTACCAGATTTGATGGTACAGAAGATGTCCTTGCCATTAAAAAGATTGATCTGAAGCATGCCTATGAAGGATTCTTCTCTCTTCCAAATGAGAATCTGGATGGCACTTACAATCGCTTCAAATGTCTGTTGAATGATATGACTAATGCTGGCATAGAGCATGATATGCTTGAAGTATGCCACAAGTTCATTGACAGCCTTCCAATTAAATGGCAAGGTTTAAGACAGATTCTCCACACCACCAAGCAACTTAAGTTGCATGACTTGGAATCACTTTATGGCACTCTTCAATTTGAAGAGAGCGCCCTTACGCAAAACTTAAGAGCAGAAGCTGATTCCAAGAGGCATGTTGGTTCATCTTCTTCCTCTCTATCTAATAATTCTTATTCTCTTGACCCTCTTGCCCTGGTCTCTACTGAAGTTGACTCCATCCATATCAACAGCAGCTTTACTACCCCATCTCATCTACAAGATCTTGTCAATGACCTCGATATTGAGGAGAGACATGAAATGTTCTCAGACTTCATGCAATTTGCTCTCATCGTTGGTAAGAGATATTCCAAAAAATGGAATAGTCGTAAGTCGACTTTCTCTCAAAAACCAGCAGTAAACAAATCGCAAGAAGAATGTTGGAGATGTGGTCGTAAAGGCCACTACCAAAAAGAATGCTATGTTTCTATTCCTTCCATGCAGGGAGCGAAGCCCTTTTCTTTCTCCTCAGCAAAACCCTCCTCAGTCAAGCCTGCTGATGAATACAAAAAGAAGTACTACGAGCTTCGTGCCAAGATAGATGACGTTGAGGAAGCTAAGCTTCCTACCAAAAGTCTTGTTGCTGAACAACATGACTGGGCAGACTCTGATGACTCTGCAGCTGACGAGGAAGAGTATGTTGATGCCATTTGTCTTATGGCCCTTGCTAATGATCAAACACTGGCAAAAGATCAAGTATGTTCCAGTCAGTGGGTGAATGTCACTCTCAAGAAGGTATGCAATTTTTCCTCTGCTTTTGAAGAAAATAAGTCAGAAATTTTTGAGTCGCTTACTTGTGACATTCAATTTGTTGAATCTATTCGTGCTGATCTTCAAACTAAGCTTAACTCAGTCAGTGCTGAGCTAAGTGCTAAAAATGACAAGCTCAAGGACCTTCGAAATTTTCATGTTGAGCTTGAGTCTCAAAAACTTCTAAATCACAATCTTCAAAAATCAAATGAAGATTTAAAAAATAAGGTCGTTGACCTTGAAAAAATTGTTATCTCTTGGTCTAAAGCCTCCAAGCTTCATGACCAAATCTTCAGCAAGCTGATGCCTACTCAAATCAACGCCATTATTGGTGGAGACTATGAGACTGTTGCCCTTATTACCAATCACTTCGGTGACAGTCCTGCTGCTGAAGAAAGAATTGCTCCAAGTGCTGTTGCAACTAGTGAAGAAATGATGAAGTATTACTTCACCAAAGGAGTAAATGATTATCACTCCGAGCTTGATAATGTGTCATCCTTATCCAGCACTTCTTCTTCTTCTTCTACCAAACCCAAAACTTACTATCCTCCTAGTTTTGCTAAGACAATTTTTCCTGATCACCCCATCATTGATATGATGCCTAATGAAAGCAGAATTCAATATTCTTCTTCTCAAACCTTTGAAGGAAATCCTTCAAGTGATGGTTATAAGCCTATAGCTCCTCAGCTGCTAACCATTCAGTCTAAAGCATTTGAACCCTTCAAAATGAGCAAGGTTGCTGTTACAGTACTCCTCAGTGAGCCGTACCTATTAGTCAATCCGCTGAGTCTTTCATTCCTTCTGTAGTTGCTGAACGTACTGCACCTCAGCTGTCACCCTCCTCTTCAAATTCTTCTCATGCTGGCAAAAAGGCTGCTATGCATAGTCATTTAATGAACAGGAGAAATAAGTTCGCTGACGCTTGCTATCAGCAACCCAACTCCATTTATGTTCCAAAGGGAACTCCTCTCTCCCAGCACTTCAGACCTGTTCAGCAGGTCAGACCTTCCCAATTTAAAGGACAGCAAGCTGGAAAATCTCCTTTGGAGACTCAGCATTTCAGATCTGCTCAGCAGGTTAGACCCTTTCTACAAGGAGGTCAGCGAAGTGCTCAGACTCATCTTGATCCTTCATCTTCAAATGCCCAATCTAAGGACAAATCCATTCTTGGTCCTATTCCAAAGTTTGTTCCTTTACTGCATTAGAAGAAGTCTCCATCTCTCAAATCAAAAAGAAACAAGGCTTCTTCTACTGCATCAACTGCCTCTAATAATCCTGAAATTTGTGAGCTGACCAAACGTGTCAATGACCTATCCTCACAGCTTAAGGATTTTCTGATTCTAAATCAGACCAGTAATAGAAAATGTTATCTTTGTGGTGAAAGAGGACATATTGTTGCTGACTGTACTAACAACAATTCCAGGAATCCTCCTGAAATTGTCATTCAGCCAAATCCTTCCTCATCTCCTGTTGCTCCTGCTTCTGCTATCAACATGCAAGCTCCTCTTGCAGAATCCAGCATGAATTCAAATAATAATTTTGTTTTAAGTGAAAGCAATATTGATGAATTCATTGCCTCTCAACGAATCTCATCTTCTTTTCTCTCAAGAGATTATCTCCAATGGTACTAACAGTATCCTTGTAGAATATGGAAGTAATAATCAAGTTGGCGGCTTGGTTATTCTTGACACTCGAAACTCTGTCAATCAAGGAGATACTGTTGAATCCATGAGTTCCATGCCACCGGTCAATCAACTAACTGAAACACTTTCAGTTGATGAAACTGTTAATACTTCAGTCATATCTTCTTCTTCTTCTAATGATGATGATTCTTCTCTTCTCTCTCATTCTTCCTCTGCTGATAATGACATCAGCAGGGATACCTATAATTCAACCTAAATCCTTCTATTATTATCCATGCAGGCCTCGCAAGGAAAAGAAGTGTGGTATTTGGACAGTGGATGTTCAAAACACATGACTGGATCCAAGGACCTACTGGATAACTTTGTGGAAACTAATGGTCCCACAGTAGTGTTTGGTGACAACTCAACTGGCCAAACTGAAGGATATGGATCTCTCTCTAATGGGCTAATAAAGTTCACAAAGGTTGCCTATGTGAATGGTTTAAAACACAACCTTATCAGTATTAGTCAACTGTGCGATGCTGACTATAAAGTCATTCTGGACAAGCATCAAGGCACAGTTGTAAATATTGACAAAGAGGTAGTCTTAATAGCTCCTAGAAAGAGAGACATCTATTTAGTTGATTTCACTCCGGTTAAAACCGACAGCGAAACTTGTTTCTTTTCGAAATCTGTATCTCAAATCAATTGGTTATGGCATAAGCGTATGTCGCATGTCAACTTCAAAACCATCAATTCTTTTGCTAAGAAAAATCTTGTTCGAGGCCTTCCTCCTCTCACTTATGAGAAGGACAGGCTCTGTGGTGCCTGTGAAAAGGGTAAAAGCCATCGAGCCACCTTCAAAACTAAACAGGCCAATTCTATAAATGGCTGCTTCCATCTTCTTCATATGGACCTTTTTGGTCCTGTAAATGTTCAAAGCCTAAGGGGTAGCAGATATACCTTAGTTATTGTGGATGAATATTCACGATACACTTGGACTATATTTCTGCATTCGAAGAGTGAAGCTGCTGAGGAAATTATAAATTTTATCAAAAAGATGGAAAACCTCAACAACATTCGGGTTAAAGAACTCAGAAGTGATCATGGCACTGAGTTTAGAAACCACACTCTTGAAAGCTTTTGTGCTGATCAAGGGATAGCACAAAACTTTTCTTCTGTTCGAACCCCTGAGCAGAATGGTGTAGCTAAAAGAAGAAACATGACTCTTATTGAAGTTGCTAGGTCTATGCTCAGTGAATCATCTTTCCCATTAAAATTTTGGGTCACACTCAAAATAGGTGTCTTATTGTCAAACGACATGATAAGACTGCCTATAAAATTCTTAAGGGCAAGAAACCCCAAATCGGATATTTCCATGTTTTTGGTTGCCCCGTCTTTATTCTTAATAATAAGGATCACTTAGGAAAGTTCGATCCCAAGGCTGATGATGGCTACTTTTTGGGATACTCTTCCATTAACAAAGCTTTCAGAGTGTTTAACACTCGCACTCAAAAGGTGGATGAATCAATTCATGTTACTTTTGATGAAAGCTGTTCAACTCTAAGTGATCTTCCCAAACAATCATCTGCTGAAGAAATTCTCAGCGACCTCGCTGATCCTCCTGAAATGACAGCTACGCAATCAGTCGCTGATTTTCCCGTTGATGAACCATCCTTGAATGTGTCTCCAAGTATTGATCACATCGCTTCTCATATCTATTCTGTAGATCCAGTAGAACCTCTTCTTAGGTCAATACTAAAAGACTCCATCAGCAATTCTGCTCCTGAAGTTGTTCAAGAAACTGACAATATCGCTGATGATGTCTTCCATGATGCCTCAGCGAATCCTGATTTAGGAGACGCTGAGGATGACAATCCTCAGCAGGAAGAACCTGTCAGTGACTCTCCTGTCAGCAATCCTGAACCTACCCTAACTGTTGATCTCTTTAGCTATCCAATAGTTACTGGTGATCCCATCTCCACCGCATCTTCTGCGCCTACCCACTCTTCCATTCATTCTCCTGCACTCAAATGGACTGCTGACCACCTACTTGACCATGTAATTGGTAATCCAACCAATGGTGTTCAAACCAGATCAGCGACAAGTAATACTTGTCTCTATGTAAATTTTTTTCTCAAATTGTTCCTTCTAACATTGGAGAAGCAATGGCTGATCCCTCTTGGGTTGAAGCCATGCAAAAGGAACTTACCCAATTTGAAAGAAATCATGTGTGGTTTCTAATTCCTCCTCCATGTAAGGAACCCATTGGCACTCGATGGGTTTATAGGAACAAAATGGATGAAGCTGGTATTGTTGTTCGCAACAAAGCCAGACTGGTGGCACAAGGATATACTCAAGCAGAAGGCATTGACTATGATGAAACCTTTGCCCCAGTCGCTCGTCTTGAGTCTATTCGCCTCTTTCTTGCTCACGCTGCTTACAAAGGCTTCATTGTCTATCAGATGGACGTCAAGAGTGCCTTTCTAAATGGTGCTCTTGATGAAGAGGTCTATGTCAAGCAGCCTCCTAGTTTTGAGGATCCAAAGCATCCTCACTATGTCTACAAACTCAATAAAGCTCTTTATGGTCTCAAACAGGCTCCCAAAGCTTTGTATGATACCCTCTCTTCATTTCTTTTAGACCATGGATTTCATAGAGGAACCATAGATAGCACCCTCTTTATTTACAAAGAGAAAGCTCATGCTTTGTATGTTCAAATATATGTTGATGACATAATCTTTGGTTCCCTTTCTCCTAAGCTGTGTAAGAAGTTCAGTACTCTTATGTCAAGTACGTTTGAAATGAGTATGATGGGCAAGTTAACCTTCTTCTTAGGTTTACAAATTAAGCAACTTCCCACAGGCATTTTCATCAACCAAAAAAAAATACATTAGGGATATGTTGCATAAGTTTGACTTTACCTATGTCACTCCCAAACGCACTCCTATGTCTCCTCCCAATAACCTCCTTGCTGACCCAAATGGGAAGCATGTAAATTCCACTTACTATAGAGGCATGATTGGATCGCTCATGTATCTTACAACGAGTTGCCCTGACATTATGTTCTCCACATGTCTCTGTGCTCGCTATCAGGCCTCTCCACGAGAGTCTCACCTCCTCGCTGTAAAGCGAATCTTCAAATATCTTAAAGGTACACCTACCTTGGGTCTTTGGTATCCTAGAGATTCCAACTTTGATCTTGTTGGATTCTCTGATTCTGACTATGCTGGATGCATGCTTGATCGCAAAAGCACCAGTGGTGGTTGCCAACTGCTGGGAGGAAGACTAACTAGTTGGACCAGTAAAAAGCAACATACTGTCTCCATCTCCACAACTGAGGCAGAATATGTCTCTGCAGCGAGTTGTTGTGCTCAAATGCTTTGGATGAAGCATCAACTCGCTGATTACGATTTGGAATAATCTAAAATTCCAATCATGTGTGATAATACAAGTGTTATTGCTATTACACACAATCCTGTTCAGCACTCCAAAACCAAGCATATTGATATTCGATATCACTTCATTCGTGATCATGTCATGAAGGGAGATATTGAAATCTATTTCATTCCAACTGATGATCAACTAGCTGACATCTTTACTAAACCCTTGGATGAAACTAGATTCAAACTGCTTGTAAGCAAGTTAGGAATGCTGAATGGAGAATCAGCGACATGATTGTCATGTCTGCTACTCAGCAAGTGAGTTTGTCTTACTCGTTGATCCCTGTTGCTTTGGGAAAAAGCAAAACAAAGGCAATGGAAAGCCAAAAGTTTCCATCTAGTCCAATAGCAAACGGTTATTGGTAAAGACTTCTAAAATCCGTTGATCCCTGTTGCTTTGGGAAAAAGCAAAACAAAGGCAATGGATAGCCAAAAGTTTCCATCTAGTCCAATAGCAAACGGTTATTGGTAAAGACTTCTAAAATCCGTTGATCCTTGTTGCTTTAGGAAAAAGCAAAATAAAAGCAATGAAGAGCTAAAAGTCTTCATCTAGTCCAACAGCAAACGGCTGTTGGTAAAGACTTATTATATCCGTTGATGGCTGGCAATTTGCCAAAAATTGTTTTATCAGCGACCTTATGTTAGTCATAAGATCACTGACCTTCATTCTCTAAAAATATGTCTCAGCACCAAAATTAAATCCTTCACCTAAAAAGAGGTGCTAAAGCATTTTATAAAATAAATTATTTTCATATTTTTCTTTTCAATATTGAATAAAACATAGGACTACATCTGAAACTAACTATTTAGGATGTAACTATGTTGGTGACGTGGAATTCTTTTGAACCATACGATATATAATCTAAAACAAAAATTTACCCACTTGTTTTTCTTGAGTACGTCACCTGTCTACTTGAGACTGTTACTGTGCATCTGATGGTCTAGCTCTGTCTGACGCATACGGCGCACACTTAAGTATTTGTAAAATGTTTTTTAAAACGTTACTCACAAAAATATTTTTTATATACATATACCCTTGACAGTTGTTAAAAACAACTGTACAGTTTGAAAACGAGGAGAGAGAGAAAACCTTTTTGTCTTTTCATTTGACCAATCGTGTTCCATCACCATACCCTACATATACAAACTCATACTCATATTCCCACTTTCACGCTTTCTTTCAACTATTCATCTTCTCTCAAATCTCTTAAAATCTCTCAAATTGTTCATCTCTTCTAAATCATATTATCTCCTTCTTTTCATCTTTACATCTTCAAATCTCCCCACTAAATTTCTTAAATGGCTTCCTCATCTGAAACTCCATCCGCTTCCGCTGCCACTGAACAAACTCCGAAATCTTACCTAAATTCTTCTACTTATTCTCCCTCCTCTAATATTGTTAAATCTTCTAAAATCTCCTTTGCTGCATCAGAGATGGTTGTGAAACCTAATAACCATCTCGGCTCGTCTGACGTACCAAAAGGTACAAAAGGATATAAGCCTATGCTGGATTTCATCCATGCTTCCCCTGCCAGTTACTGTATAATGGCAGATCCGGAGAAGATTTATGTTCATCTTCTTCGAGAGTTCTGGTGGACATGTAGTTATGATGAGTCCACCCAGTCTATCTCTGGCACAGTTCGAGAAGGAACGAAAACTATTACCATCACTCCAGCATCATTACGTCAAACTCTTCGCTTCCCACAAGAGAATGATGATAATACATTTGTGGAAGCTGCTAGAGATGATGAATGGAAAGCATGGCTGCCTTCAGTCGGGTATAATCGTAACCTGAGGAACCCTCCGGCAATCCCAAGCAATCCCTTGAAACAAAATCTCCCTGGGATCTGGAGAGTTCTCTTCACTCATGTGATCCAGTGTATGAGTGGAAACTCTGGATCTTATAATCAGGCATCTTCAAGTTCGATGCCTATTATCCACGCTCTTGCTGAAGGAAGATTTGTGGATTATGCCTTGATGATCTTCAATGATATGAAGCACAAGATCACCCTGAATAACAGATCTCACACAGTGCTTCTTGTGAGAATTTTCTCCCTTATCTTCAAAGAGGTGCTGGGTGATGAATATGACTTGCCAAATGCTGCCACAATTCAAGTAGCAAGGGTCGGCAGCAATATATATAAGCAACCTGCTGAACATTTGGTTGCTCGCCTCACTGTACATATGAAAGAGGTACTCTTCTCTCTAAACTCTTCGTTTTACCCCAAAGACAGCGACTGGGAGGTAGCACTTCTTTCTAATGAAGTGGCTGATACGGTCGCTGTGGACACTGAAGTGCCTTCTGAGGCTGGTTTGCTGATAAACCCCCCAGCGACCTCCAAAGCCTCTAAAAAGACCAAAAGTAATCCTAAGGCAGCGTCCCCAACACAAAATCTACAATCCTCACCCTCCGCTGACGTCCCAAAACGTAAGCGGAGTGTATCAAAGGGCAAACCCAAGGTTAGGACGTCCTCAGCACCCAAGGACATTAGTACCCAAACCATCCCATCAACAGTCTCCCAACAGACTGTTGACGAGTTAAACGGGAACAGCAAGCAACCACCTCAAACTTCTTTAGGCGAGGTTGGTGAAGATATTGGGTCACCCCAACCCACTAGAGGTCAAAGTCCAAATCCACCCCTAAATACTTCCTCTTCTTCTTATATACCCTCTGAGTCGTTGACAGCAGCCAGATCACAGGTGATGCTAGAATTAACACCCTCTACGGCCAATAACATCCTAGTAGAACAACACACTGAGATTGAGGCATTAGGTTCCTTTACCCATATTTTTGAATCAAGTCTGGTAAGTGATGAAGAATTGGGCAGTGAGTTTGACCTCCAAGATGATGATGCTGAAATCAAACTCACTGCTGCAGAGGAGAGTGAAGAAGAGGTAATTACTAGTGGCCTCTTGACAGAAGACTTGGGATATGTCCTGGTCTCCTCGCCTCCCACTAAATTTGAGGATACCTAGTTGCATTAAATGATATGCCTCCTTCCCCAAGCTATTCTCCAAGGCCCACAGCTATTCATGAACAAATTGGCCACTTTGGAGAATATGCAACTGAACTAAATGCTGATGAGCTTCAGCGAAGAGTACAATTATGTCATCTTCAAAGACTCAAGACAACAATTTATATTGAGGTAGAGGAGCTAGATGACGAGATTATTATGGAAGTACCTCCATTGCACCATTCGGATTTCTTCATGGTTCCTTGTGCTCGATATCCAGTTTCCTTAAAAGCTCTCAAGGTTCCCTCTGCTGATGAAGATCTCCAAACTGCTTTCACTGCCATTAACGTGCCTGGCCTTGATTATGTTGAAACTTGCCAGTTGCATGAGTTATTAAGAAGGGTGCAAATCTGCCAGAGCCAAGGGAACAAACATGGTTATTTATATGGTTGGCTGGTGGACAAGATTGTTGCATTGAATGCTGATGCTCATGCTCAATTTCTAAGGTTGATCACTGGAAATGATGAGATGATTGATGAAATGGCTGAATTGAAAGACAAAGTATTTGGGATCATCAAGGAGCATCACTATCAGCACAAGTCTCATGAAACTCTTCTCAAGAGAAGCCAACTACTGTTGGATCAAAGTATGAAGAGAGTCAGCACTTCCAACTCTCAAATTTCTGCTTCGCTTGACAAACTCACATCTGAATTAAACTCATCGAAGGTCACTAAAGTGCCTGGACTCTTATCCTCTCTCAACCAACTCTCTCAATTAAACATTCTCTTCACTGCACAACTTCATAAGCTTGATTCCTCTGTCTCCTCTCTCTCAAAAACTTAAGACAACTTCCTCTCCACTCTCACTACTGAAATCTCTTCTCTCAAGAATCAAGTCTTTTCTCGTACTCCCTTCCAGGTTGCTGTTGACAAAAAGTTGCTTAATGAATCCGTTAGCAGGACAAAGCACCTGGAAGATGAGGTTGCCTCTCTTAAAGGAATGATGGGAGAAATGTTGGGGCTCCTAAAACAGCGAAGTGTGGAAGTAGCTAGTCCCTCAGCTACTTCCAAGGGGGAGAATATTGAAAAGGAGGCCCCAACAACTCAAAGTGATGAGCATGAGAACGTTGCTCCCCATGCTGAGACGGTTGTAGAACCAGCAGCAAATGTTGAGGGGGAGCAGACTAAGAAGGTAGATGAGCCAATTATTGCTGAGGAAATACCAGTGAATGAGGCAGTCGCTGAAGGCAATCTGCCAGCAAGACCAAATCAATGTTTCCAGCTTCAAGCCAACTGCTGAATTTCATGCTGCCTTTGAAAAGAAATATGATGATAAGGGTAAAGCAGTTGTGACCGCTAAGAGCAAGCCACCAAAGGTTCCCTCCTCAGCAAGGGAACAACAACTAAAGATGATGTCTGATGCCTTTCCTAAGTCTTCATCAGCACCTAAAACAACTGCTGAATTAACACCAACTGAGATAGTTCTTCAAGAAGAACAAAAGAAGAAGAAATTACAAGAAAAACTCTCTCAGAAATTTATAAGCGAGCAGATTGTGAATGAGGAACTTAAAGATGCTGATGATGAAACTAAAAGGTTGGCTCAGCAAGCTGGTGGTCTGGAAGCTTTAAGGAAGAAAGAAGAAGAATTCTTCGCTGAAAGGCAGAAAAGCATTGAAGAGGCTCGCCAGACTTATCTCAATTCGAGAGACGTCAGACAGAGAAAGGAAGAGATATTGTGGGTCAAGCCATCTCTCTCTCAACAAGGTATAAATCTTCAAGTGCAAAGAAAAGGTGTGCCCAAGATGTTTACTCTAAAAAATGTCAAAACTGACACTCTTGGGCCTACTGAATGGATCGAGATCTACAAGCTGATAAAGGAAAATAAGACTGTTGTTTATGATCCTTTACTGAAGATGGCTGGTGACCAGATCAAGCAGACAAGAAGGTTGGAAAAGAAGTACAAGGTTGAAGACTCCTTGCTCAGTGCTGCCAGACATCCATATCCTCCTCCTCCCAGCAACCTAGAAGTGGTGTCAAAAGGACAGCTTCTGGTCAGGTTACTTCCTCCCTCCCTACTATGCTTAGAGCTTTACCAAAATCTGATATTGGGGAGGAATCATCGCTCAACCTTCGCATGCCTTCAAGATTATTGTTTGTAGAAGGATTGTACAGTGAAGATCTGGGAGGTTTCTGCTTTTGTAATGTTCATGGTCATGAACTCTTCTTCAGGACCAGTGAAATTCCCATCGCTTCCTCTGGATTTCTTGTTAAATTAAGAAAGTATTGCTCAAGGACTTCAAACAATCCAAGATTCATCAAGCTAATTGATCAAGAATTAATGAAGTCTGAAAGACAAAAGGATAAGGCCTTCATTGAAGTAAAGCAAGAATCTGTGTGGGAGTAGATTAATATTTGTAATTTTACTTTGCTGTATTTGTAAGTTGTTTGTCATATATAAAATCAACATTGTACCAAAAATCTCGTGTCAAATACTTGTTAGTGCAAGCCTTTTACTCAGCTAAGTCTCCTCAGCGAATAGGGGGAGATTGTTGAGTTATGGATTCGCTGAGAGACTCAGCAAGTCTCTTCTTCAGCGAGTAGCTTCTTCAGCGATTTCTCAGCTATCAATATTATCTTCAAGTTAAAGGATAAGTTCAATGACTCACCGTTATATTTGTAAGTCAAATATGGGCGGGAAAATGAAGATAAGAAGAATGGTCCTAAAGACACGTGTTGATCAAGAAGATTGAAGACATGTGATCATGTACCAAAACGGTACCTGGGTCTTTCTCTCTCATACCAAATTTGGAAACAAACAAGATGAAAGAGAACCCTGCAGATCTGAGAGATCTACCAATAGATGGTTGACAATCTTGAGGTGTCAACATCTATTGGGTTGTCATGTGATTCTCATCTCTGCGTATATAAGGAATCACTTGACCTAGCCGCAACCCTTGTTGGTGCAGTTCTGCAATTGTCACTTTGTGTGTGTTTCTTATTGTAGAACATTTAAGTTTTTGTGTGTCAAAAACTTAACAAGTATTTTTCAATTTTCTTCTTTGTAAACCAACCATGTATTCACTGTTTAATTAATATACATATAGTTAAACGTGTTTACTTTCTTATCTTATATCTTTTATTTAATCTGTTTTGATTGTTGCAAACTTGGGACTTTCAGTCTATCAGTTAACCCGGGTTGAAACCGGGTTGATTAGCTAGTTAATAAATATATGAGATGTTGATAAAAAAAAATTTTGATATACTAAATAATACCATTTATTAAGCCAATTGCATGCTCCGGTTGTACTATCATTTAATAACGGGAAGTAATAAATCTACAATAAGATTTTGCCACATACAACAATGCACACATTATACAGTTGTACACTGTACAGTACAATATGTACGTTTATTGTAGATGGCAAAAAATTAATGTAGATATATCCACTAGAACAAAAATGTCAATTGCTCACAATTATTTCTTCGCATTTCTAAAAAATGTGAAAAAAAATGTTAATTTGTTCACATTTAAAATTGTATAAAAAAAATTCACACTTAAAAGTGTGAAAAAATTAATAAAGTCATACTTTTTTCACATGTATAAGTGTATAAACAAAATGTTCACACTTAAAAGTGTGAAAAAACGTCAAGCATTTTCACACTTAAAAGTGTGAGAGCTAATTTGTCACACTCAAATTTCTCGCACTTCCTCTTGTGTGAGGAATTTGGTGTCACAAATTACTTCCACACTTTTAAGTGTGAACAATTATATATTTTTACACACTTGAAAATGTGAACTTTTTGTTTCTACATATATAATTGTGATAATTTTTTGATCCTTTAACTTTATTCACACTTTTAAAAGTGAGTTATTTTTCACACATTTATAAGTGTGAAGAAATTAACAATTTTTTTAACATTTTTAAAAAGTGCGAAGAAATGAGTGTTAAGAAATAACATATTTGTTGTAGTGATCATTTCCCATTGATAACGGGACTCATTATTTGATACATGATCATTTTTTTTTTGTAAATTGATATAAATTATTATGTAAATTAAAAGGATATTACATTCAACCCCAATAACCACGTTTAAACTTGTTAAATATTGTGGGTTGACAAATTTAATTAGAACGAATTATAAAACTATAAATCATCATACTTTGCAAATTTGTTGTCTATGATAGACCACTTTTGCAAACATTTACATTTTTACAAGTGCGCTAATATAATGATATCTTTGTACTAAAAAACACCAAATGCGATGGTTTGAAAAGTCAGTCGCCCGGTAAAAACATAGTTGAAATAGAAACTAAAGTGACGGTTTCTCAAACACGAAAGTTTTTCCCTGTGAAAGTTTGCCCGAACTGCCAATTAGCGGGTATGACATTCCATGAGGTGGATGTTCGCCGATCACTACCTGTGACCCTGATTGAAAGTGCTTGACCGGTAAGAACAGCGTTAGATTGCCAGTTTTGACCCCAATTACGACTCATGCTCATCCAATTAGTCTTTGTGCCTTTTATCCATGCCTTTTGAATATCACCGGCACCGGCAACATTAGTGATCAAAATCAAGTTGAAGTAACGGAAACCGTTGATTGTGAACCGTATTCCTCCTGACTTTCTACAAGGGACTCTGCAACAAAAAATCACAAACACAAAGGTCAGTTTGTCATATTCAAAAAAAAAAAAAATTTACTGTATCGTAAATAGTCAAACATTAGTTAACATGATTTACAATTATAAGCTAGGTTTTTTTTTTTTTTTTTTATTAAATGACACATTGTTTTGTGCTCGTATACTTATTTGCACAACAAACGTGTTTCGATTAAGGTGTTGGCACGCTATATGTTGTTTAACAGTTCAACGCTGTATTAATTATTTTTACAATTAATTAAACTATGACGTTTTCGCAGTAGACTTTATCCATTAATTAAGATTTTGAGATGATAGTGCGATAATAGTAATTCAACAAAAGCACAAACTTTACTCCTATAATCCTATCACGTGCCATTGATCGTACCATTGAGGATTTTCAAATATGAAAATTTCATATATGTCATCTGAGAACTTGTAAATATCATATTTGTTCAATTAAATTTTAAAATATCAGATTTGTCATTATAAAACATAGAAAATATCAAAAATAACCAAATGCTTAAATTTAATCCAAATAAAATAGTAAAATCACTTTAAACTATAAATAACGTTGTCATTTTACAATTATGTCATTTTTAATTTTGTCCCTAACCACACTAGATGCAAAATACTTAACACTCAGCGGCACCGCTATACTATAAAATCAAGTCTCTTATATCCCCATCAATTGTATCTCAATACAAAATGTGACAGTAAATTAACGAACTCCGAGGTTAATCAGCGTGGCCCTTATGGAGTTCATGCATAAATTCCAGTGATCAAAAACCTTAATCTATCAGTCTATTAATCTAGAACCTTACTTGTAAGCAAATCAAGAATTATAGTCGGTGTTAAAAGAAATATTTTCTATATGGATGGATACCTTTGACATATTTTCTAGAACAATCATGCTTCTCACCAACATCTAAAAACGTGACATATTAATTGAGGTTGAGAATTTTTAACAAAAAAATGTACACGTATAGGTCACATTTAATTATATATGTAATGTAATTGGGATAAATAGAAAAGGGTATAACTGAAAATGGCAATGTTATTTATAATTTAGAGTGATTTTATTATCTTATCTGGATTATATTTAAACATTTGTGTAATTTCGATATTTTTTATGTTTAATAATGGCATTTATGATATTTTGATATTTAATTAGGCAAATATAATATTTACTAACTTCTCCAATGGCATATATAAAATTTTATCTTTGCAAATTGGAATTTGTACTGTAATTTTTATTTAAGTAATCCATTTTCTCATAAAAATATTCCAAAAACCAATATTTTGGATAAATTTCCACATGGGGAATAAATATAAAGTTTTATAAGTAAAGTGCCTTTTAAAAAGGAAAAGCCATCCTAAGAATGTGAAAGTCAAACTAGAGTTACAACTTTATATTCCCTTATAATGTTATTTATTAAAGAAATATGGAGTACAATTATTGGCCATGAGGCCACAATATGGATCTATTATTGTAAAAAAACAGGGCTGCTTCTACCGTTTTACCCGATAATAAAGAATAATATAATGTATGTTTTGTGATGATGGTTTAGAGTGGGTTATTAGTTATTATCCCTAAATATTAATTCATGAGAAATATAAATCTTTGTATGAAGTTTAACTTTTAATTAGAGTCATTAAATCAAATGATGATGTTATATACTTTATTTAACTTTTGTAGATTTAATTTTATTTTAATAAATTAAAATTATTATTATTTCCTTATTTAAGTTTATAGACATTAATAGTTAATGTTTTTAATAAAATAATTATGGAAACTAATATTTTTATATTTTATCTTTAAAACTTATTTTTAATGTTTTTACAATAAAATTTTTCTTTTTAATGTAATACATTTTTATTAAATCATATTTTTGTATATGATTTCTATCATATAACGAACGAAATTTGGTTTCAAGGATTTTTGTATAGGATTATTATCATAGAATGCTTTTATGAAATCAATGTTTTGAAAATCGGACAGGATATTAAACCGGCCTTCTCAATAAAGATCGATAGTTAGAAACAACGCAAAGCTAAAAACAATGCCGTTCACTATGACATTTGGGAGAATAGCATTAACATCTTAAATTCATAATAGAGAGAGAAAACATCATTCTTCGGTGGGAAGTTCGGGATGCATTCCCTCTTGATTAGTTGGTTATTGTTTTGATCTTATGGGCCTTATCTTGTTTTTCTCTTTAAACTTGTTTGGGATTGCGTCAAAAACATTACGGAATAAAAATAAGTGGCTCGGTCTTTGTTAGTGAGGATTTTTCTTATTTCTTGATTTCGCAATTGGCATAATTTTTTTTTTGTCACCTTTTTGCCACCTTATAGTTCGTGTATTTTTGTTGTATATCTATAGACTTCGTATGATTTTTATCATATAATTTGCATTTAGAGGCATCTATGGTCCTTTATTCCAAATTATACCAACTTTGTATTTATGTATTCTTTAGTCTCAAATATATTCTTAAGGCAATCATATCATATAAATTGCAAATTATAGCAACAATTTAAATTTTTCCATGGTGGTATTTTAGTCTCATATATATATTGGGTAAAAGAACGTACTACATATTAACATAATAAAAAAACGTACGGTAAATAAATGGCAATGCAAGAGAGTAGTAAAACATACCGGCGGTAAGAAACGGGCACAATGCCAGCACGATATTGGGCGAGTTTAAGAAACATGGGCATAGCAAGATCGAAATGAGGACGAGGAGGATTACACCAACCACCATTGTCGTTTGATTGGGCGAAATTTGGAGGGCAAAAATTGGTGGCTGTGATGAATATAGAGGGACTTCCGGCGTGACACCATTCTGGATCATTAACACATTTGATTTCAAAGCATGCGCCACAAGTGAACCCGTTGTTAAATAACGCAGTGCTTAATGCGGCTGTGTTAACCCCGTATCCTTGGCTGTATAAGTTACCGTATCCACAAGCACCACCTATATATGAAATAATTAATAGGAAAGAAAAGTCGCCAGTTTTAATAACTTAACTAGAGTCAACGAGGTTGGTAAACCATCAGTATCTCTAAAAAATATTTTTCTTTAATGTATATTTGTCAATAACTAATTAATCGTAACATTACTTGGAGAACTGCTAGAAAAAAACTTTGTGACAAAAAATGAGAGTAATATACTAATATAAGAATGTATGTTAGTAACCGTGGAAATTAACAATTGCATACCCATTGTACCGGACGCATCGCTGCCGCCATAGAACGTAGCATGAGCATTTTGCCACGGTCCACCGACATAGTTACCAGCAAGTCGAGCATTGGTCATCGATGAAATTGAGAGAAATAAGAAGACAATGCCACTTATAAATCGCATTGTTTTGGCCATGTTTCAATATGATTTTCTAGGGACAAAAAGTAAGAGGAAAAGTGATATTGGCTTTGAGGGAATGAAGAGAAAAAAGTAACGAGTGTGGGGTACTTATGGTGGGAAATCATGGATTAGGAGGGTAATTATGTAATTTTGATAGTTTAAAAATGTCCTTGTTTTGTAAATTAAGTCAAGTAGAAGTGGATGATTAAGAATTAGATTGTGTGGGGCCACTTGAAAAGTTTCTTGTTCATATTGCTGGTTGTGACCCGTTGGATCCATGTGGACCTGGTTTAGAAAGTGGATAAACGGATCCGACGGTTTACTGTAATTCCATCATGACATTTATTTACATTTATATCTATTTGATGGTAGAGATTGAGTCGTGAATATTAATCAACACTTTTACAAGTTCACCAATAAAATCATCATAAAAGAATACCTAAATATCGATATTGTACGACAAACTTTACCATCCTATAATAACTTATTTTATAATATTAGACTTGTATATATGTTTTTTATGATCCAAAGGGAGTAAAAAACAAACGAGTTGGTTAACAAACAAGTTGGCTTTGTTTGAGCAATACATAAGCGTTATGTTACTAGATTTCGGACGATAAGACGGCGATAATGGTAACGACAGCGGTGTGATTGTGGACTTATGGTGACGATGAGTGGTGTCGGAGACTGGTGGCGGCAGCGGCATCAACGAATATTATAGACTATAGGTTATTCATGTAAAATTATATCACATAAAAATGAGTATTATAGTTATTTTAGATTTGAAATAATTTCTTAAAACGAGAAATTAAAAAGATTAATCAAGAAATTATCCTTAATAAACAACTAACTCAGTTGTTATCAGATTTGGTTATCCGACATCCAGCCAACTGGCGTAGAGATGTAACTCAATTAAAAGAGTTAAAACTCTATCTAACTGAACTAGAACAAAAAATAAGACTTTTGCCTTATCATATATTTTAATGACCCATATATTATAGTAATTTTAGATTTAAAAATAGATCTTGTATATCTACTGACCGTGTAATGCTTATTTCCAACTGTTTAACACCAGTTAAATGGTTGGTGATGATGAAATCTGACTTAGTTAAGCGCAATATTATATTACTAGATGGGTGTCCGCGCATTACAGCGACATAATAAATTACAACACGTTTATTGTGAACCCGCACATGGGACAACGACGCTAATTTACTCGCACTTTTATCACATCAAAATATGTTATAAGCAAGTAGAGAGATGAATCAACCAAAAGCAAATCCAAATAAATTAGAAATAATCAAAATTTTTATGAAACCTCTAGATTTATAAAAGGAAAAAAAAGTTCTATATGAATCACGCGACGACGTTGATTAAAGAACGAAAAAAGAAAACCGAATCACCGAGGTAGAGGTGATGGATGGTGGTTGTGGTGGTGGAGATGGGCTTACCGGAGCATAAATACGATTTGTGAGAGAGAGTGAAATTCTAGTATAGAGAAAAGTGGAGTAAATATTTTGTGTAACTGTGTTTTTTGTTTAGGGGATAAATTTTTTAAAGGTAGTTATGGTAATTTATTTGAAGGTAATATAAATGTGGAAGGTAAATTTGGTATTTTAAAGGCAAAATAGTTGAAAAGAATAAGAGACACTTTGTTTTATAATTGAGCAAAGATAAAGTTATTTGATTAGAATTAAACTCATATACATTTTTGGGCATACAAAACACTTTTTTTTTATACGTAAAAATTTTAAAAATTTAAAAAAGAAAAAAGAAAACTAAAATTATTAATCATAAAAGGGCTTTTTTTTTTTTTTTTTTTTTTTAACATTGAAAGGGGCTTAATTTACCCAATTAAAAATGTACAAAATATGGTTGTCGGTTCAAAAGTAAAGCTAGGTGTTTGACTTGGGAGAAATGAACCTTTTTTACTTTTCTTTAAGGTACGTACCCTTATAATACGGTGGCTTGTACATCTGTTTGTATGTCGTTACATATTAACGATTTACCGATTAAGATTACTTCTGTCACTTATTTGTATGAGGATGGAAACATGTAAACCTATGTACATTGTCATTTGATAAGTTTTATTCAGCATATAATAGAAATTACAATATTATTAAATTCGGTTTTGCTAAACGAAACTCTAAGACTTTTGTCAAAGTGCACTAAATATTTATACAATCACCATAAAATTCAGGGGTGAATTTTTGATATGAAAAAGTATAATTTCATTATGCATGTTAAGTGACTTCATTGACATTTTCCTATTTAATTTACATTCAAAATATTTATACACAGATATTATATCCGTACAGGACTTGATTTATGAACAAACAAACAAGACCCTTAATCATATCGATTAGGTTTCGTAGGTTCTGAGTCAAAATGAGAAAGGACGCGAATTAAAGTCAATGCGTATAACCGGCCGTGGTTAATGGGTTGTAGAATATGAGATGGATACAATACAAGTAGTCAAAGTATTACTCAATTTTTAAGGAAAGGCTAAGGGCTCTACAAAATTAAATTAAAAAGGCTTTACAGTATATGATACCCAAATACTTCAGAAGAAGATATGTTATCTGACTTTGCCCGATTCATTACGCTTATGTATATAGTAGTATATAAAATTAAAAGGATTTTTTTCGAAGATTCTTGTGTACGATAATATGTAAAATTTATAACATGTTAATTTTCAGGATCATTTTATACATCATTTAAATGTCATTGAGATTACAAAGATGCTAGTGATTTGTCATTGAATTGTAGTTGTCATACAACATAAAAGTGCAAGAAATCAGCTAGAAAAACCCAAAAACTGACAACATAGTACGTAATATTTAAAACCCAAAACAATATATTCAAGTTTATATATTCTTTAAAAACATGTATACGAGAATGGTAAATTACATGGACTACATATATGTAAAACTCATTTCTTGTATCAATAATTTGTATCGACATATAGATATGTAAGTCCATTGGTAGAAAATGATTATTATTTAAAAAACATAATCAAAAAAAAGAATGAAAACATAATCTAAAAAGACAAAAGATGAAAAAAAAATAAAATAGCATTTAACGTTTGTTAAGGTACATTAAAGAAAAGGACATAACTCTAAAGAAAAGGATCTGATTTGCAGAAGGTTTCGTAACTACTGTTAAACATCCGAATAAAACTTAATGATCGTTAACTGAAACATCCGAATAAAACTTAATGATCGTTAACTGAAACATCCGAATAAAACTTAATGATCATTAACTGATGTGGACTATTATTGCAAGTGGAATTAAACATGCTTAAAAACAAAAACAAGAAGAAAAAAAACAATGTTGACACAAACTCTCAAATTCCAAAATATATATATATAACACTCTGGTAATAACAATTTTAAAATAAGAACGGTGAAAACACTTAAAAACATCATTTTGATGCATTAAAAGTCTATGAAACTAACATAGTGCATAACTAATTATCATTATGTAGGTGTTTAACAACACATTGATCCATCAAAATCGAACAAAATAACGATTTTTGTTGGATGCATCATTTTGATGAATATGCATCCAAGATGGATGCACAGCCAAAAAAGATGATTTTGTCGATTTTGACAGACCAATGTGCTATTAAACACTTAAGTAATGATAATTAGTTATGCACTATGTTAGTTTTATGGACTTTTAATGCATCAAAATGTAATTTTTAAATGTTTTTGTTGTGTTCTTATTTTAAGGTTGTTCTTATTTGATTGTCTATATATATATATATATATATAATTATTAAAACAGTAGGAATTCTAAGGATTCTAAAGGGTCTAAAAAATAAAACCTATTTTATAAAAATGCCACCTAGGATTAAAACTTATGTGTCATTCTCATACATTTTCCTCATTATTTCATGATAAAAAAAGTGATAAATTTGATTATATATTAAAAAAAAGGTTAAAAAAAAAACCAAAAGACAAACAAACCGTCCAAATAGAAAACGGCGAAAAAGTAGTATACCATAGGCGACAAATTAGTTCAGCATTTTTATACATTGTATCATATTCTTTGGCAATTATTTTCTTTTTCAATGTACCAATAACAATAATCATAAATTAAATTAAAATAAAAAAATAGATATAATTCTAATTGCATAGATACATATTCATAGATCTATATCCTGTATATATTCATCACATATATATCCTCTTTTCTCATAAGATCTAATCTTTCAAATTATATAAACCCTTATATTATAGGAATTCAAATCTTCATAATTAGGAATATGATATCATTTACGCAAAAAATACATCAATGTTCATCTTATATATATATCGATCGAGAGTTTTTGAAATTATCTTCTCCTTCTGTATCTATTTTTTGCTCGAAATCTGTAAGTTTTTAATTCATTTATTTATTTTTTTAAACTGTTTTTTACAAGTATATCATGGTTGAATTAGCTGCTGTATAAGTTCTCATATTGATTTAACAAAAACATGTAATTTTAAGATTAATTGACTTATTAATTATTAACTGTTATCATGGTTGAATTAACTGTTGTGTAAGTTCTCAAATTGATTTAACAAAAACATGTAATTTTAAGATTAATTGAGTTATTAATTATTAATTGTTCACCAAAGAAGGTTAAGTGACTGTGATATCGATTGTGATGTCAGAAAAGATAAAAGGTAATCAGAATGTTCCAGGAATTAACCATGAAGGCATGAACTATAACATAATTGATTTCCACAGGATAAACCTGTAGATTAACTATTTACTAATGCATAAAATAACTTTTTTAACTAGCCGCGCATCACGCGGGGTAAAATACCTAGTATATATATATAATAATGACAAAATCTCAAGAACTAAATTTTGGCATAGCATATTCTGGTTAATTTTTAAGCAAAAATATAAAATTTATGTTTACTAATGTTAAGACATAGATAGTAGTTTTCTAATTAACACTATAAATGTAAAAAATAATAATAATAAAAAAAAAGAAAAAATTACTCTTAAAACTTACAAACTGCTTTCTGAGCAAAACTATGAATAAAAATGAATATAATACAACTTTGGTGACCTCTCATGTCTCATACCATTATCCTAGAAGTTATATGTATTGTAACTCTAAAACGAATTACAAATTTTGGTGATCTATTTCTACAAATTATGGTCTCAATACTATTTATATAGCAGTGTATTAAAAAGATTAAAATGTAAATAGTTTATCCCTATTCAGAGCAAATAATCTACTTTCGATTAAAATAAAAAAAATGCCTACACCCTATTGTGGTGGTGCCACCAGAAACGAAACCAGGATTTGACGTTAAGGTGGGCTTACCGACAAAATTTTTTGCGATCATCGTGTATGATATAATATAAAAGATATAACATCTTACAAAATGTGGGTGAAATGGAAATTAAATCACAATGAGTTATTTACTAGGATCTAATCATAACTGTTTTAAATTTTATAATATCATCCTTAAACTACCACATTGAAACTTCTAACTAATTATATTCATATCACGTTAACATAAGAAGGAGAGGTCTCCTTTTTATATGAAAGACGAAGATCTGGCTTTGAAGCCTCCTTGAGTCCGGCTTAGCTATCGACTCACAACGCTAAATGTTGTTTACCATTAACTCTCACACTAAAATCCTAGTTTATTGTCACCATATTATCATTCATCTTAGTATTGAAAAAACATCTTATATTAAATTGAAATAATATGTTAAGTTATAAAATACTATTTACTTTTTAAGAACATTAATAATAATAATAAATCTGATACAAGTTTAAAAGATGTTTTTTACAAGAATAAGGTTTAAGAAAAAGAATTTGAAATAGTATAAGGACTAAAACGGAAATTGTTATTTTAATATTATACACATAACTCAAAAGTCAAAAAGCATTCATCTTCTCCACTCAAAAATCAGCACCTGCAAATGGATTAAACAACAAAATCAAAACTTATCATTTTTGCGTGTGATTCTTTTGCATTCCAGAAAGAATACAAAGTATTTGTGTTAAAAAGGTTTCATAATCACTATGCCATTTGAGATTGGAGGTGGCTCGGTTAAGAAAAAAAACTTTGCAACAGCAAGCTACCAACTGAATTCATGGAGGGTTGGCTGGGCTAGGCACCCCTAGTTCCGCCTTTGGGTGCCACTCAAGTCTTAGAGAGGGTCATGACCATCTCAAATCACTAGCAGATAGAGTATTATGTATAGCCTATGTTATATTTTTGATCCCTTTCTCTAATTAATTGTCTACTCTCTATTGACAATTCATATTTGTTACTATATCATACTATTAGTTGTTGGCTTATTATGATATTATTTTTACATTTCATATTATATTATTATTGTTAGTAGTGGTTTGTTATTGTAAGAACCTGATTATCATAGTTAAAAAAAAAAACTATGAAAGGAATGTGGTAGAAAACTAAAATTAAAAAATCAAAATTAAAGTAAAAAATAAATAAAATAAAAACTTGGAGTTAATTTCAAAAATCGTCCTTTTGGTTTTACCAAAAGATCATGTTTCATCCTTTAAACTTTAAAATGACACTGGTAGTCCTTTATACGTGGATAATGATCACGTTTCGTCCTTTAGTCGACCGTATAAAGGACGAAATGTGACCATAATCTGTTAGATTAAAGGACGAAACATGACCATTATCCGTTAAATTAAATGACGAAAAGTAACCATTATCCGCGTATAAAGAACTACCAGTGTCATTTTGAAGTTTAAAGGATGAAACGTAATTTTTTGGTAAAACCACAAGGACAATTTGTGAAATTAACTCTAAAAACTTATGCAAAAGTAAAAAATTAAAAAGTTATGGGTTGAAGTTAAAAAGTAAAAAAAAAAAACTACTGTAATTAATCAAATTTAAATTGTTATATATATAGATTTGTTAGTGTTTTCATAGTATAATAAAGGGAAAAATATCTGTGTGTGTATGTAACTTGTGATCAGCTAATATTGTATGAAAGAAACTTTAGTCAGGTTCATTATTGTAAGTAACCTGCTAAAACTGAATGAATCGTGTAAGAAATCAACGTGGCACCATCAGGCATCTGATACATGGCCCAATGAGATACCTCCACATCAGCTTGTTTACAGGATTCATTCAGTTTAAACAGGTTACTTATATACAATGAACCCGACTAAAGTTTCTTTCATACAATAGTAGCTGGTTAAAAGTTACATACACACACAGATATTTTTCCCTATAATAAATATCATCATATAGTGTGTTATCTTATGAAACTAAGATTTAATTTTGATGTGTTTCTTGTCTTATGAACCTATGATTTTATTTTGACATTAACTCATTCATTATCAATTATTGATTAATGTAACTAATAAGTCTTGTTATCTAGATTTATATAGTATAGTGTAAGGTTGTCATTGTTTTGCTACAAATGACGATTGGATCTCTCTATGAATGGAAAAGGGGTGCTTCGGATCGGGAGTAACCACTGGTGATAGCGTATTTCTAATCGGAATTGTGTGAGCTATATGTCTTTATATTTAGTATGAGCTAAATTGTTGTTGTTTCTATTTTTTCTTTTTTTTTTATATACTGTTATCGCGATAAACCTGGCTTCGCCATTGTCACCCTAGCAATGATTAAGGATCAAACTGTTCGCCTATGTTTTCAAAAGCAAATTAAGGTGTACTACTTGTGATCAAAGCCTTGCTTGTAAAAGGTTAAAACTGATTCATACTAGTTACAGGGGTGGAGCTAGTAGATGGAATGGAGGGTGTTTAGCTCCCGCCAACCATTCATGCTTTCTATTGCAAGGTTAGCTTATAACCAACTAATACAAAGGTCTTTTTGAAGCAAGCCACCACTAATCTATAAATGTTTGATTTCTTGCCATGACAGTCAAATAAAATCTTGGTTGCGCCTCTGTCTAGTTGTGTGTTGGCAATAAACCTCTACAGTTGACGGTTTACGACCATAAGTTTCCCAACGTTTTGTGGGTTTTTTTTATAATTGTACGTTATAAGCAACTGTTTTGTACGGGTACAGTATAGTATTAATCAATTACTAATGTATATTACATGAATTATTATTGGCAAGTTGGCAAGGTAGTCAATAAAGATTATAGAAACAACGTGGGCTAACATGCATTATTCCAAGCACTGTACGTAGTTCGAACTCCGTTCGATCCGTACCAAAGTCAATTACTCAAAGTCTCAAACCAACCGATTTAATTAATTTAGATAAAAAGCCTAATCTAAGTCGCCGTTCGATAAGAGCGGTACATTATCAATTAAATAACTAATACACTTATATTTATAGAAAGGGTCTTACTAAAGTGCATTAAAAAATTATACATTTTTTTTTCAATAAGTATACAAATATTTAATGTATCGAAAACCTTTAGTGTTTCATTTAACAAAACCTCATACTTATATATATATATATATAAAAGTAGGGTAACATTCCGATGAGAACACTTTTAAAATAAGAACGGTGAGAACACTTAAAAACATCATTTTGATGTATTAAAAGTCCATAAAACTAACATAGTGCTTAACTAATTATCATTATTTAAGTGTTTAACAACACATTGATCTGTCAAAATCGAAAAAATCACGTTTTTCGTTTTGTGTATCTTTCTTGGATGCATATTCATCAAAATGATACACCCAACAAAAACGTAATTTTTTCGATTTTAACAGATCAATGTGTTGTTAAACACTTAAATAATGATAATTAGTTATGCATTATGTCAGTTTTATGGACCTTTAATGCATCAAAATGTAGTTTTTAAGTGTTCTCACCGGTTCTTAATTTAATTTCATTCTTATTTGATTGTCCCCCTATATATATATATATATATATATATAAAAGTTATTTTGAGAACTTTTTTGCGAGAACTTTTCAAATCAAAGTAAATCACCACATATATTAGACCAACATTTAGAATATTTTTGCTTAAAGTTTGTTTCTTTTTAGTTCATAGTTATCATTTATGATTGAATCATTCTAAGAAAACAATTTTTTAAAGGAAAAGATGTCCTTAAGTTATTACATGGTAATGTAATCTTTATATTTGGTCCATAAAAGTAAATCATCACATATGTTAGACCAACATTTAGAATATTTTTGCTTAAAGTTTGTTTCTTTTTAGTTCATAATTATCATTTATGATTGAATCATCCTAAGAAAACAATTTTTTAAAGGAAAAGATGTCCTTAAGTTATTTCCTTAACTTGAGTTAAATTGGAGAAATCTTAACCTTGAATGAAAATCAAGGGCCAAAATTTAAAGATCATCTTTGAATCTTGGCCATTGACTTTGAATCTTGGCCCTTAATTTTTAAGTTTGCACTAAAATGACTAACTTGAACGAGTCCCTTCTATTTTTTAATATAACCATTTTCTAAAGTAATATGATCAATATAAAAATGCATTGTCCAAATACATGCAGTTAGATCACATGATTTCTAGAAAGTTTAAAATGAATATTATCATCTTCTTTGACCTTATAAATTTTTTATTTAAAATCAAGTTGTCCTATCGATTATCTTGGTTGTTGATGAAATATCATTCAAGTTATCAATATGTCAACCATCTTCTAATGATAATGAGTCCACATAATCAGGCTAAAATGCCGGAAAACATGGCTGCTTGCTTGATGTTCATAATGGGCGTACGTTGGGGATGATCATTAATGGATAATGTTCTTTTCTAATTGATTAATGCCACCGCCAACCAATCAAACATCAAACGATGATTTTTTATAAATATAACCCGGGTTCAACCCGAGTTTATTAATTTTTTTTTTTAAAAAATGTATCATCACTACTGAAATTGTGACGAAATGGATTGAGATTATTCCCAAATATCTATTTGATAATTTACTACAAAAGTTTTTTAGTTTTGATAAACAAATTGCATATAGCTAACCTTCAAACTTTTACGTATCAAATATACTTGGTGTACTTAAACAACAAACATTATTTGATGATAATCTTTTTAATTTAAACTCTTAAATCAAGCTATTTTTTTTCTTTCTATATAAGATATTTAGCATATAAAAAAAAATATGTAGTTATATATTTTAATCTTCAAAATATTTTTTTATTTGAAGATAGATAAAAAAAATGTCTATATTTATTAAAGTTTCATGAAGACTTAAATGTAAATTATAAAACTATATATGAAAAATTAATAAAGTAACTAAGATAGTGTTAAGATTGATTAATTTTATAAAAAAATAATGTTGCTAAAGTTATAATTTTAAATATGATGTCATAATTTCTAAAAACATTTGTAGGAAAGATTGTGAGTTTACCACATATGTTATTTTTTTAAAAAATCCTCTAGAAACAATTCTCTTTTATTTATACGAGAAAAAGGTACCCGTGCGTTGCGACGGTGATGAAATGAAGGCGGCAGGAACGGGTGGTGGTGGTGAGCGGCGGTGGTGGCGTCGGTGCCGGTGAATTGTAGAAGTTATTGATGTAATGTGGCTATGATGTATGGTACATCATAGATTATAATGTGTATTAGGGCAAAAGAAAAATGTGAAAAGTGTTAAAAAGTAATTAAGAGTATTTTAGAAATAATGAAAAAATGCTTAATTTCTTAATCCAATATGCTTTATAAGGGATTATAGATAATATAAGAGATTAGTATTTATGAAAGAAAAAAAATCCATAATTCAGAACTTAATTTGTGGATAAAACCTCTCATGCCTTCATACCGAAAAGACCTGATTGAGTAAACATTAAACAATGTTGATATTGTTGTAAAATTGTAAAATAA
Source organism: Erigeron canadensis (assembly GCF_010389155.1). Lineage (NCBI taxonomy): Eukaryota > Viridiplantae > Streptophyta > Magnoliopsida > Asterales > Asteraceae > Erigeron > Erigeron canadensis. Next base: position 3,498,015 of record NC_057763.1, read on the forward strand.
CAAACAATAAAGAAGACAAGAGATAAAGGAGAGAATGAAGAAATTCTATTATTCATCTCATAAAGAGGCTTATATTTATAATACAATAGTGGATTCATCTCCAGGTAATAAATCTCCTAACATAACAAAAAGATCTCCGAAAGATATGGACATCCATTCCATAATTATATATAACACTTCCCCTTGGATGTCCATTATTAAAAGACATTATGCCTCGTTAAAACCTTACTAGATAAAACCCAATGGGACAAAAATCTAGTGAAGGGAAAAGAGAACATAATTCTTTCGATACGCTTGGGGATGTTGCCTCGTTAAAAACCTTGATAGGAAAACCCAGTGGGACAAAGCCTTGCTCAAGGGAAAAAGAGTGCAACGCGTATCTTCTCTCCATCATGATCACATCACTTAAAAATTCTCATTATTACCAAATGTTTTCAATGCCTAACATATGAAGTGTCTTAACAATATGAATTTCATTAAATCTCATATAAATGAAATCCTCAAATATTATTTTATTCACATATATTCATATTCCATGTTTGAGGATTAGTAATACATCATGCATCTCATCTAAGTACATCCTTGTATTTCACAAGTTACACATTGCCAATAAACTCAAGGTAAATGATGTATAATCCATGTTTGAACTGTGAGAATAATTAGTGTTTCAATGACACTTCTAAACCAATAATGTGATCATTATCTAAAAAGTCATAGGAGGGGCATTTTAAGCGTCATGTGACCTCATAATCATGAGCGCCATTTATTATCAATATCAAGTATATTTATTATCTTTCTCTCTTATTTGTCATGATGCACATTGATTCATTCTTAAGATATTAAATTCATAAATCAAGACAAACCTTGTCTTTCATCTCTCATTTATTAATTCAATCACTATTGGACACTCCCTCAGAGTTCCATCGATATTCAAATCATCAAAATTGCATGAAATTTATAACATATTCAAATCCGAATAAATTTCAACCATAATAATTTCAATGACAAACAATATTCTCGAGAATTTTCACACGTGTTTCAATCATTTTTAATCACGAGACATGCTTCATGCATTTTATATCCTTCATGGAATCTCAATTTCAAATGAGCTCTATTTTTATATACTAGACGCGAATCAATACTTTCTCATTTTTCCAGACTTTTAATTTAGTTGCTTCCACCATATAATTTCTGCACTTTCAAGTGCTTGGACTTCATGTCCTAAACTACTAGCGTCTTTTCATCTTGGCCAATAATCTATATCATATCAAATTATGTGCATACATGCTTTCAAGATCCTCACCATATATACTCTTAGCGCTATCATATTCGTTCAATCTCGACGTCGCTTTATCTATATTCGATTCCACAAGTATCTAGACATGTCATAATTCATTGAGATCTCATTATTTCCAAGTACCTGGGATTTCTCAAAACCTTCATGTCTAGTTTCTCACATCAATCTCTTTTGGGGTCTTTTATACCTCGACTTTGACCATCTAAATTCCCTGCTCCTTTTATTTTGGAATCGACTTTTCTATTACTCATTATCAATCGGAGCATAAGCAGCTTTTGGTCAGTTAACATTGCTGGCAATTACTAAATATTCTGAATGAATTATCCCAAAAATTTTAAGCTTATATTCATTGGTGTGAGGATCTTTGATAATTCATTCTTACTTCTTTAGCTGCTTTTCACTTTCCCTAATGTTGGGAACATCTCCCCCGAATGTTGGGAAAACTAAATCATGTCAATGAAAAAGTTAAGCCATAAACAAATATTCCAATGATGGCTTTATTGAATACGTACACCTCTTTCATGTTCCAACTCATATCTAAAACAGCCATACTAATGTCTAGTGTAATCAGACCGTTTCGAACTGAATCAAAGCATGAGCCTACACACTTCCAAGGTACACCTATTTTTCCAACATTATTTCCAACATTCTTTGAAGTCTCATCTTTGTGCATTGTGGTGGAGCAACTTAATCATATATTGCACATTAAAACTCCCATGAGACATGTGGTTTCTGACCATAAACCAATTTCAATGGGGAGGAACACTATTGGCATGATGTGAGTTCATATTATTGCATGTTATACAACATGGCCCCATATCATATTCATTTTGCTCTAAATAATCATTATCAATTTAATCATTATTGCCAATACAATATGGAACATGCTCTCAATTTTACAAGATAAGCAATTAATTACGCAAACATCATGTTGCGACTTTGATGACCCATTCAGACGATGCATTGATTTTAAAACACTAAATGGTCAACATGGACGATGTATAGGTCTACTTACATCTTCTTTGCATATGTTCCAACAATTCAAAAGGATACAATCCTTATCGTACTTGGCATATACTTTCTTATAGAGCAATAAAGTACAATCCAAATAATCAATTGAAGAACCTTATTGTTCTTTTACATATTTCGCATCATCATTGACCCGGGATAGTCCAACCGGTCATGCCAACTAATCAAATAATCAAGGTTTATAAATTTTTGTTTAGACTCACGTATGCTTCGTACAAGCCACATAACACGTAAAAAAATATCATCATACTTCCTTTTATTTCTCATTATACAAAAAAAACATCTTGTTCAATCACATGCATGCATAGAATATTTTTAGATGAGAAAATTATATTGGATATTTCAGTAGCCATAACAATCACAAAAACTACCCAATAACCTTCAATAATAATAATAATCTCAAGTAATTATAATATCAATATCAACTAGTAGAGTAGGCATAAAATGGCTTCTAAGATTTATAAGCATATGTAAATGAGATGGAAATAGTTTTCTTCTTATGATCTTTACACAATCTTTGACCAAGTCACTAAGTCAGATGTTTAAATTTTGCAGGTAACGATGAATCATATAAGTAAACTTATTTGTGCTATCATCCTACTTTTATAAGTTCACTTCCACAACCTTTTAATGACTAAATTCCAAAATCTATTGGAAAACATATTATTAGTTTGTATATTATATCAAACTCGATTTATGGTTTAAAATCAATTGTTAAAATGAAGACCTATGAAAGATACAGACAACATGCTTACCAAACTTTGGTTTCCTTTTATAATATATAGAATATGTAAAACTTTTTAGAGAACTTAACAAAATAAATCAAAGTTTAGTCCAATATAAAATCAATTGCGTATTTCATGGAGATTGGAGAGTATGAAGTTGTAGAATCAAATAAATTCGTAAGCTTTATCTCATAAACATAACTAATTTAATAAAATTTAGCCATGGAAAGATAATTGATAATTACAATCGTTTTCTTCCATTCTTTTAAATTTGTTTCGCAAAATTACAAAGATTATTAATTAAAATTCTAAAAAACTTGACAACATGCCATGCTAATAAATAAGCTTATTGAGTTATTTCCGACCAAGTTTAACATATTCAATGATCACAATAATATTTTGTTTTTATATATTTACAACATGCCTTTGATCATCAATACATCCACATCTTTTAATAAGAATCAAATCACCTAAAAAAACAATCCTAATCAATTACCACTTATAATTCTAGCAAAAGTTCATTCAACATAATGCATCTAGTAATAATGCATCTCAAAACATTTGTTTTTCGTGATTAATTTAGAGTAGCCCCTTCACAGATTTCACATAATTTAACATACTCAAATATGTATTTGCCTATAACCATAATATTGAAAATAAACAATTGATATTTGATATATAAAAGAACAATAACCATGATCTTATAAAAATATCGCAATAGATACTAATTTGTTTACCTTTAGATACCTGAATGTGTGCGTACGATTTAAATCGGCTCCTCGAAAAATCACCTCATAGCATTGTAGTTGCTTCAGTTCCTTATAACGAAGTTATATTAGAATTTCAAAGAAAAATGAAGAACATAATAAATTTATTTATCCAAATGTCTTATGTCTGCTTTGATTTGGATTTTGAAACTTAAATACATTGTTTAGCCGAAAAAAATTCACAACATTAATATAAAGCATTCAACATTAGATTTTTGAAAGATTAGGTTCATATCTAAAAAAAAACCTTTGTTTAGTAGTATATAAAAATTGATATAGAGAAAACATGGAATGTGGTAAAGCATGTGAATTATACGTGAGGTTTTAAGAAAAAAAATTTCGACGGCCAACTAAACGTAAAGAAAGAATTAATTTAGGGTTTGAGCCATTCATGCTGATAACGTGTTATAAAACTGTAAAATAACAAACAATAAAGAAGACAAGAGATAGATGAGAGAATGAAGAAATTTTATTATTCATTTATAATACAATAGTGGATTCATCTCCAAGTAATAAATCTCTTAACATAACAAAAAGATCTCCGAAAGATATGGACATCCATTCCATAATTATATATAACAGATATTTCAATATTATTACTAACAACTCACATGTATATACCTTTTGTACTTGTGTATCGAACTTTTATTTCTTTTTCTTTATTATCATTTCTTAAAAATATTTATGTGTAACGCATTTTGTATGGTTTCAAGAGGATAGACCCAAAATAAATTTCGATAGTATGTTTGTTGAAAAACGAAACGTCTGGTGCGTCCGCAAGCCTTGTCCATCATTTTTAGGGTTCAAAAGTTTAACGGTACCAAGCTCTTTCAAAGGCTCGTGCATGAGATACCTATTTCCTCCAGCTTCGTGAGTCGGAGCCGGTCATAGCCGTTTGAGAGTCCCGCCCGAGCGGGAGGAGCATCAGATCCTACAATAATTATTTGACTAGAGGAAGTTGATCTACCGTAGGTAGAGATACCTAGGTAGAGGAAGTTGATCTACCGTATGCACTTCGACTAACACAATCGGTGGAAGAAGAGGAGAGCCTACAATAATTATTTGACTAGATTTGAAACAAAATCCTGACTTTTTCATTTAAATAAAAAAAATGATATGTACAATAACTTTTTGATGATAATTAAATTCAAAGTCATCATAAACATCAATTATAGAATATCTCCCATTAGTGATAATATTTAACTGAGTTATACGATAAAAATCATATTCCAAAATCAGTTTGTCATCCAACCATTATGAAAAACACATCTATTGAAAATATAGAAGGAAAAAGAGAATTTATAAAATCTAGCAAGTCATCCCTCATTTTATTGGATCATTTGTCTCATTTAGTTCACGTGTCCACTTACTCGAGAATAAAATGATTTTTTCTTCCTCGTATATGAAATCAAATCGGAATTAAACGACGAATATTCCCAAATGAGTTACATAGACGTATGATAAAATCTAAGATGTATATAAAAATGAACAAGTATATGCAATGTGTTAAGTATTACTTTTCAAAACTATATCGTCATTTGTCACAGAGTGAGTTATTATAATATATATTAAAACAAAGTTTCGTAATCCGTGTAAAGAATCGTAACTTTTTTATTTATTTTATTATCACTACATAAGTTTCAATCTTTATATTTTTAACACTAAACTATAATACTTTTTAGTAACTTTTTTTTTTCTATTTATTTTCACCACAAAACTTTCAATTTTTACACTTTTAGCACTAAACTATAATATTTTTTAGTAATAGTATACTTTTTATTCTTTTTACTTTCACCACAGAAGTTTCAATTTTTACACTTTTAGTACTAAACTATAATACATTTATTAAATTTTTTAGCGTGTAAAGAATAATATATTTTTATTTTTTTATATTCACCACATAAGTTTCAATCTTTACATTTTTAAAACTAAACTATAATCTTTTTAGTAAAATTTTTGTTCTATTTATTTTAACCACAAAACTTTCAATCTTTACACTTTTAGCACTAAACTATAATATTTTTTAGTAATAGTATAGTTTTTATTCTTTTTACTTTCACCACAGAAGTTTTAATCTTTACACTTTTAGCACTAAACTATAATACTTTTTAACGTGTAAAGAATAATAACTTTTTTATTTTTCTTATTTTCACCACATAAGTTTCAATCTTTACATTTTTAACACTAAACTATAATAATTTTTTGTAAAATTTTTGTTCTATTTATTTTTACCACAAAACTTTCAATCTTTACACTTTTAGCACTAAATTATAACATTTTTCTAATAATAGTATACTTTTTATTCTTTTTACTTTCACCACAGAAGTTTCAATCTCTACACTTTTAGCACTAAACTATAATACTTTTTAGTAAACTTTTTATTCTTTTTATTTTCAACACAAAATTTTCAATCTTTACACTTTTAGCAATAAACTATAATATTTTTTAGTAAACTTTGTATTCTTTTTATTTTCACTACAAAATTTTAACTCTTTATACTTTTAGCATTAAACTTTCATAGTTTTTAATTTTCTTTTATTTTAAGGTACGGGAAAGCGTGTATAGAATAGTATACTTTTTATTTTAATTTTTATTTTCATCATAATAGTTTCACTCTTTACACTTTTAGAACAAAACTTTGATAATTCTTAGTAAACTTTTTAATCTTTTTATTTTCACCATAATATCTTAACCCCTTACACTTTTAACACTAAATTTTTTTACTTTTTGATAATCTTTTATTTTAACTACAATATTTTAACCTCTTACACTTTAACAACAAACTTTTTAACACATATATTAAAAAGAAATGTACTGGAAAACTTGTAAAGAATAATAAACTTTCTATTCATTTTATTTTCACCACAACATTTTAACCCCTTATACTTTTAGCACCAAATTTTTATACTTTTTGATTTTCTTTTATTTTCACCACAACATTTAAGTCTATTACACTTTTAGCACTAAACTTTTATGTGAACGACTTTCACTTTCACACAAAACTTTTACAGTTCATTTTTTAATTGACAAATATCAGTTTTTAATAATTTGAATAATACGTGTTTTTTTCAAAAAGTTTATGGCACATTATCTCTTGAATAATATTTTTTATTAAATTGTTAACAAATGTAATGTCTCCCGGGGCAACGCCCGGGTGACATATCTCGTTATTACTAAAGATTTTTTTGAAAGGTTATCATAATAAAAAACTAGGAATATTATTCGGTTGAAAACAAGTAACTTATTGGCTAAACTGCTAAATTTGATCGACGTTATACTAATATATCCGGGTAAAACTGTGCAAAGAAAAACATGATTTTACCCTGTCAAATAGTATTATAAAAATCAGAAATCCGTAAATAGGAAACAGACTTTCATTGACGATCATCTATCATTGTACTCGACGCGAATCTACATTATGAAGCTGAAATTGCTGGACAAATTAAGGACCCTATAAATAAATATTAAATATATTTTTTTCTTTCAGATGTTGTCGGTTATGTTTGGCATAAGCTTTTCAAAAGCTTTTGGGGAGCTTTAGCTTTTCATTTTAAACTAAAAGCTCCTAAATTTTTAAAAGCTTTGTTTGGATGTAACTAGCTTTATAAACTTTAGCTTTTCGATGAAGCTTTTAATCTTTTAAAACTACACAAATCCATCTTGAAGTTACAGCTACAGCTACCATACCAAACACTATTACAAAATAAAAGTTACAACTTAAAGCTTCTAACTAAAAACTATAGCTTACAGCTCCAACTAAGTCGACTAAAGTTTGATTGGACCCCATGGGCCACGATCATAGTAGGTAACCCAATTTTAAAAGCCCAAATATATATATACAAATATACAATTAATCAAATGAAAAAAAAAATATCAAATGAACAACCATGGACCCTTGGTCCCTAAGGTTAACGTCTTAGCCCAACCATTCAGAGTGACGTGCCCAAAGTAACCGGTTTTAGGAGACCTGGTTTCGAAACACCGAAAACCAAACCGAAAAAAAGCTGGTTTCTCCCAAACCGGTTCGGATTTTGAAAAACCGTCGGTTTAAAACCAGTTTGATTTTCGGTTTCTAGAATCTATTTTTTACCGGTTTGATATTGGTTCAGTTTTGGGTTTTAAGGGAAAAGAACCGAATAACTCAGTCAACCTTTTGACGAAAACTGGTAAACCGGTTTGGGTGGTCAAAACCGGTTTTTGATCTCGTTGACCCTAACCGGTTTCGGTTTAGGTTCCAAACTGGTTTGGCCAAAAACCGGTTTTTGGGCAACTTCATTCATTCTCTGTTTGTACATATTTATTTACCTGATTATGCTCTCACTCATTCACTACTTGTACATATTTATTTACTTGATGATGTTCCCACTCGTTCATTAAGATGTGAGCAATACTCTGGAGCTGAAATTAAAAATTCCGAGAAGAGAGGGTACCAGCCGATGGAAAAAACGTAGAATAGGCAAAAGGGCACCAAGGAATGAGGGCCCAGAAACAAGAAGTTCACATAGACAGTGTATAACCCAAGGAGACATCACTGACTGCTACTAGCCTACTAGGAATGGTATATATAGGTCGCTTTTGTGTCCCTTTGAGACTAATGTAATATGGATAGTTACTTGGTGTGATTGATTAGACATGGGAATGGATGAAAAATGCATCCATCTCATCCTGGACCTAAATATTAAGGATCAAAGGTTGCAGGGTCCTTAGGGCAACACCCATAGCAGGGCCTTGGTGTAAGCACAGCTTGTTGCATTCTCGAGTTTCTTTTTCTAAGTGCGATATTTCACACATCAAATTGCCACTGAACACATCATATCCTACCATTAAAAAGATTTGCCAATTTAATACTAACAGTATGATAATCAGAACAACATTCCCCTTTAGCAAGAATCACAGCATTCACTACTTCCTAACCTGATAAAATATGAATGCTTAACTGGAACTTCAACAACTATTTCAGATCCTTCTATGCATAATGATATAACATACTAAAGCCAACCAGTATGTTAAGTTTATCAAACCCACTTTCAATGATTTTGTGACTACATAAAGAAAGTACGTCAAGTTGACTTTATCATAGCTTCTAGTTGCGATGATCATGTTGCAAAAAGCTTGAGTTTGAACATAAATATACAAAGCTTGGCAAATATGACATTTACAAAAAATATTCCAACATGCATTCCATTCGCATTTTCAATATTCTGTTAATTTGTCACAATCACTTTTGCAACATTACAATATGGTCATTCACCATTTACCAAGCATTTAACACTACAAATATGTTCGGAATTCTAGTGGACCATAATGTCCAAGTTCTAATCAGTACAAACCAAAAACAATTACATGAATTGATCACAGGCGAGAGGCGTTGCCTGGGACATCTAGCATCAACTGAAAAGCAAGCGGTCAATCCTCCAGGGTGTTGGTATGCTCTGGTCTCACATTTCTTCAACCGGCCCAATCAGTTTTACCACGAAATTTTTCGAGAACCCATGTGTTTTTCAAACGAGTTTGTATAACTTTTATAAACCCCTATGTAAAAGTGGTAAACCCGGATTTCCCATAACCCACTTTATAGCTTGATGTTTTTGGCTTTTACAGACAAGTGAAAACATGTTTTGAGATAGAGTACTGAAAAGGGAAGATTAGTATGCAAATATCTCTCAACACATAAAAAAGTACAAACCATTGGTCATAATCCAAGGGATTTTTCTTTTAAATTCAAGAAAATATATTAACATGAGTAAAAGCAAAAATTCTCTATATCTCCATGTTATGCAACTAAATTAATTTACCCCACCTTCTGGGTAGTCAAACATCTTCTCTGTAACCTAAAACCAAACTTGCACGTAATCCAAGCTATACACAGGGTTTGGGAAACACACTGGCTTATTACTGTTCTTGCCATTATATACCTTTACAGTGTGATGAGTTGTGAGGGCGTGTTTGACAACTTTTGATGTTCCTGGGTCCTGCATTAACCAGGGTAGACTTCTGAAAACAACTGTGGGTATCTCAGCTGCTTGAAGATGAGCAAGAATTTTGCTCCAAGCTCTGTATAAACTATAAACTGGAAAATAACTCGAACATAAAATATTACATAAGCCTCAAAAACAGCGCAAGCTTGACTTTTGATATTTTTCGAGCTTGTTTTTGATGTCTAAAGTGTTGATTGGTAGGAGGTCGAGCAGCTCGATAAAATACCTACCTAAGTAGTCAAGGACATAAATTTCGGTGTTTCTGTCACGGACTGGTATACGAAATATCGTTTTTTTTTGTGGTATTTCGGTAATTCTAATACTATATATGTATTTATATATATATATATATATACATAAATAAGAGTAAAAGATAAAACCTGGAAGTGCTGAAACAGAATTCACTGAAATTTCAGAAATTTCGGTAATTTCGGTGGTATTTCGGTCAAAACCACCGAAAATTTCGGAAACGATATATAAACCGAAATTCAATACCGAAATTATGTCCCACCACCGAAAACCGAAATTTCACCGAAATTGATAACATAGATACCTACTCACTTGCAACTTTAGCCACCAACACACTTTACTGCCGATAAATAAAATGTCAGTAAGGTTTCCTTTCTGCTGCATCACTAAATCACATTTTTCTCACTACTCACTACTAGACCGTCGCCACCTCCTGTCCTATTCAAAATCCATGATCATATCGATTAGCATAAGAACAATACCATTGTTTGCTCACCCGAACTATACTACCAGTAGCTCCTTTTCATCCTCTTCTCTCAACTCTTTCTGCTTCAACTAGCAACTTACTCGATCATTTCACCTCAAAAATTCAACTCCTTTTATAGATTGCTTTCTTCAGGTTGCAACTATACCACCATTTGCTTACTCTAGACCAGAGATTATGATCCCACCATATGGTGGTAATTAAACACACTTTGTAATTAGTAGTTAGCAGTTAGCATTCAAGACACCACAATGACATCCAATTGCGCAGTATGCGAAGTTCGAACCACGAATGCATAGGATAAAACCCAGGATTCTCGAAAAAAAACCCCTAATATCCACTCCTACAAATGTAGGAAGTGAGATTCGAACCCTGGTGGATTTCCCCAAGGTTTTAGACCTTACTAATGGGCCACCAAACAATTTCATAATGAGATATATTTGATCATCATAAACCAAATTCTTTAGATGATGGATGGTAATTGGAACCAAATCTCAAAACCCATCATTTGCAAGACTTGGAATTTGGAATCTAAGAGATTCAATTTCCTTGCATACTGTATGAGTAGACGTCTAATAACAACTTCTGTAGGACACTTCGAATACCCAGTCGAGTTCCCAATAGTGTGTTCACCGGTTAATGTTGCATTAACAACTTTACATAAATGAAACTCATATGCAATGATAGTAATAGAAACCCTAAAAGAGATGAGCTCTTTGCTTTATGAGAAGTTTCACTTTTTAGAAGAATTTACTTAAACAAAACGAACCCAACTGAGATATTTTTAGATAAGTGAAGATGGAGTGCGAGGATATTCAATTTGATTGACTGAGTTCTTGTAAGCATTTTCTCAAACATGCCTGTGATCACATTTGAGGATGAAACAATTGAACCTATTCAAATGGAATGGTGTTCACAACTGATCAAGATAAATTATCAAAATTGACCTACCTCTAATACCTACAACAACTCACTCGAACTTGGATACTAAGACAATGATGGTGGACAAATCAATTGGGATACAATTTTTTTCCATGAAAATACAAATCGTATTTAAGACATAAATATATAGAAATCTGGTTTAAATAAAGGGTTCAGTTGGCTATCCACTGAATCAATGAAACGAATCATATGCGGTTGCATCGTAAATTAAATATTATTATTGTGTGTTACAAACGATTTGCACAGTGAGGTTAGAAAACTTGACTACGAAAACCATATCCTATTAGTATACTAGTGTTGTGTTTTTCATAAAAGCTCTACACGTCATGCAAATTAGAAATGCCACTTCACAATATGGCACTGCAATTTAACAAGCAGCAGCTCCACTCTTAATTAGAAGATGAAGGAAATACACTAAAAATATAACATGTACTGATCAATAGGTTCCATACTCCTGGCACCTCAAGGGACTTGATGTTTACGCATCTCTACTTACCACGGCTATAATGTAATTCATTCTACAAAGATGGGTGGTCTTGATATCAACTCTTAAGGGTGTATGCACACTAAAGACTAATTAAGCCCATAAGTTCAATGTCATGAAACAAAACTTCCACCAGATTACATATCCAAGGTCAGTTATGTCACTAAACCCTCCACCTTCTCCTGTATATCTCCAACATCCAACATTTATTTTCCTACCGCAACAGTGCAATCATCTTGTGCATATAGTATATCTTAACAAGAACCATGGGTTATGGGTTCAACTATTTAAGTGCTATAAAGGATATGTGAGCTACTTCTTTATATAGAGATCTCTCAATAAGCCAATGCTTTGCTGCCTTTGAATATATAACTTAACTTCAACTTATTTTAAGCACACGGGAGACTTCTTCATAGCTATTATTCTACATTCAATATCCCGGTCAATCTCTCAACCTCTAGTAACTTAGAACCCAATCAGGAAAGCACTCACACATATACCACAAACTTTCAAGCTTACTGACTTTCTGATACTACATCAGCAAGTCACAAAGTTGAGTTTCATAGCAGAACTCAGAAAGAAAGTGAGCATTAAATAAAAGTTCAATGAAAATCAATTAAAAGCATGATGAGCTGAGGGACAACCAATATCAAAAGTCAACATAATAATCTGCGAGTACACAGTTAGAGATGGTGATTCTAAAATCACATCAATCTGAAAACGATTTTTTTGGAGAAAGAAGACTTGAAAGAAAATCCAACGGTCACAAGCCATGTCTATGAAAAATGTTTGAAACTAATGGTGTGCCCTGAAGGCCTGAACACATTATGACCATGAAAAATCGGCAAGGAAAGGCTGAATATCACTTTGTTCACTTAATATCCATAACGGGTTTGAAGTGGACCGTACTCTGGTACCGAAGCTGCAGAAATTAGATACCCCGGCACAAGGCCCACATCACAACAGCCACGCGCTTGCAAGCCTCCTGAAATATGATATTCTGCTGGTTCTGCCACAGGAGGATACTCTCTGCTTACAAGGTGGTACTGTGGTGGCAAGGCTGCTGCTTGCAGGTGACGGTATTCACTTATTTGGTCTACAGAGGGATACCCGTTATTACGGTATATAGGAGGTTCTCTACCATATAAGTGATAACGGCCTTGGTCTTGACTAACAATCTCATCATAATGCCTTGATCCCGTATCTAGCGCAGGGTAAGACCAATGGTCTAGAAACGGGTCTCGGCCATAAGAGTATGTCGTCTCACGGCCATATGACCTCACCGGAGCCTGGTTATGTGAAAGTGGTGGAAGATATCTTGCAACAGGGTGCACTGGAGAACGGTGAGCCGCTCGTTCATATCTAACGGGGGCGTTACCATTGTCATAGTCATGGTACCTTCTTTGCTCCCTACCCAATCGAGGGTGAGGTTGCCTCTCTTCCTCCCGGGGCTGTCTTTTGTATGCATCTCTGCCTCCGTGACGCTCACCATTCCCACTTTGGTGACTTTTTACAGACTTCTTCGGAGTGGTGCCACTTTTGGCATGAACAAAAAGCTTACATAACTTCTTCACCTAGAGAATATATGATTTATTGACAATGTAGCTAAAAGTAAGGTTGCAAATGATGGTTATGCTATTAAAACATACAACTTGCCAATGTATTTATATATAGAATTGAGTAGAGAAGAATACAAACCTGTTGCGCATTCAGCTGACATTCAAACTTATTTCGAGCATAGTAGTTTTCTTGGATAACATTCTTAAATTTTTCCTCAGCCAATGGCAAGCAATCCTCCATCATGGTAAATCGGACCTAACACAAGATTATCGGATTTCTTTTTAATCAATGCATGGGTTCTGACATGCAAACATACAAGACACGTGAAATGACTAGAGTAGAGAGTGATTAATGCACGGATATGTGATGGCATAAAAAACAATTTAAATAAGTAATATATCATATAGTAATTCTAGTATCATCCCGCGCAGCTTAACTCTAAAAAGAAAGTTAACCTGTGGTTTGGAGCTTCATAACATCGTCAATCATAGTCGTACTACAAATCAGAATTACCAAGCATTTCATGTAATTGACGCAGCTAGCAGAATGCAATATCAGACTATGTTATTAAATATAGTTATGGTTAAGATAGTATCACCGTAATCCAGGACATAATTTTAACCTTAAAATGATGTTTCTATACCATTAAAATTTTAAGAGTACATTCTAAAATCTGAACTAATGTGATCATAAACATGAGTCACTCACTAACTGATTGACGAGTGAGCAATTGAAACTTAAATTATACCTGGTCCTATTTCATAAAAGATCTTTGTCATGTTAAAGATAGAAAATGAAGATATATATAGAATTATAGATCCAAATATTACATAACAATTCGGAAATTGGGGTTTTAATCTAGAAATATGGTTGTGCAAGAAACATGAGTAAGAAAAGAGGCGTCAAGGTAGATATGCAACTATATCATTATTTGAGCCCCATTCAAAATTAAATCTACCAAGTTAAATGACTATCACAATACAACTGGAGGATATGAACTCTTAAATAAGAAACAAAGAAAGATACTTTATTTAAGATCCAAAAAACGAGGTAAATACTTTGAAGTTCTCGGCTTTTCTAAATTTAATTTTTTGTTTCCCATGTTTCTTTGTGGGGAATTACTAAATCATATAAGATCCATAGAAAACATTTCCTCAGTTTTACGCTGCACGAGATTACCATTCAAGTATAACCAGAACTATACCATAAGCAGACAACAACCAAGAAAACAGTTCATTACTATGATGCAATGTCATGAGATTAATCTATATATAAACAACTTATCCTTATTTAGATTCATTGAAACAGAAAACTTCTTAAAACTAAGAAAAGAATGTAAAGATTAATCAATTACAATAGAAAGAGGCATCGGATGTAGACGCATAACACATATGTGTGTAACAAGGTGTTTATGGATATCACAAACCTGAGATGGATATGCCGAACCGAAGGCTTTTGGTTCAATGTTATAGCCTCCTTCTCCCACAGCTTTGAAAATCCCATACATCAATCTCAGATCAACATCAAACAAAAACAGCCGCATCCCTTTATAAATCTTTTCTACCTGATCTTTCTTGCCTGCAGGCAGCCCAAGAATCTTGTAACGAAAGCAGTCAGCTTTTGTTTTTGAATTACACATAAACACCATCCCCGTGCTTTCGGCCCGTTTTAAAGCACTCTTTTTGTTAGATGGTTCCGACTTATCTCCATCAGCCATCTCGGAAGCCTTTTGTGCAATCTTTTTCTGCCTATTCCTCTTGGGTTTCCTTCCTTTCCCATTAGAACTCTCGCCTAGTTTATCAATATTCTTCTTCTCCTCAGTTTCAACTTTGACTAACGCTTCTTTAACGGCACCATTCCCAGTAACGATAATTACCTCAGAAGCTTTCTGTGCACTCTTTCTACGCCTGATTCTCCTAACTTTCCTTCCCTTCCCATTAATACTCTCGCCTAATTTATCCATGCTTTTCCTCTCGTCACTTCTTCCCTCACCTTTTCCTTTCACTGCCACCCCCTTCACGGCATCTTCACTTAAAACTTTTTCTTTATCGAGCTCTTCATCTATAGATAATCCATTATTGACTACAGCTGCTACCGCATTTCCAACCACCATCTCATAAGCCTTTTGTGCAACTTTCCTTTTTACATTTCTCCTCCTAGGTCTAAGTCTCTTTCGTTTTAAACCCCCACCCGAACTCTCCCCATTTATCAGTCCTTCAACCTTCTCCTTATCTTTTCCTTCTACTGCAACTTCAACGACAGCCTGCACCTTATGTGCTTCTCCATCGGTTAAACTCTTTTCTTTTTCGTGCCCTTCATTTATCTGATCTCCTACTTTCGTATTTCCTTCATCTTTTAATGCAGTCAGCACAGTTTCTGGAGTAAGACCTATTTGAGACATATCCTCTTTGGAACACGAGTTAGATTTCAAAGCTTCATCCTTTTCTTTTACGCCATCCATTATTCCAAAATCCTGCACAATCAATGTCATCAAAACACAAATCTACTAACCGGAACAAGATTGAACGAAACACAGGTTACGTCATGTTAAACAACATATAGGCATTACAAAATATACACTGTCTCTTTTATATCAACAAACAGATTTAAACTCTAAGAATGAAATACGATCAAAACACGATCTTATCATATCTAGAGAAACAACATATGACACTGGACCACAAACACAATCTTATGTTTTTTTCATAAACTATAATAACAATATTTCCTCTTCTAAGCACCTAATGTCTTCGAAATCAAAGCCCGAGACATAAAAACCAAAATATGCTATATATATATAATCAAATGGCAAATTTCAAGACAGAATTTTTGTTTGATAGCAAATTGGTGTAATTATATTACTACTTTTATTATTCTTAAATTTTTTCTTGAAATTCTCCTTAATTCAATTAAAAATAATAAATTAGCTACCAAAAATTAAACAAACCTAATGATCAGATTTCTCAATTTTATTATAATTCAATTGCACACCTTAAGTAAATAATCAATCAATAATATATAAGAAATTGATGCAAGGAGAAATAAAAGGTCAATGATTGATAATCGGCAGGTGCTGATATCGAGATTGACATATGAATGTGTATATAATCTATATATAAGATTAATTAAGATTAAGAAGAATAAGAAAAATAGAGAAGGATTACGATGATTTATAATATTACCTTTTCTTGTTGTTGTTTCTGTTACCAGGGAAGATGTAAGAAAGTAAAATCTTGGGAATGTTGTTATATGTCTTGTTAGACCACTTTCAATGGCTTCGTCCGTAATGCTTTAAAAACCGGTACAGGTGTGGTCTTTGTATATACCAAAAGGTTCATGTTAAAATAACTACTACTTTGATGTTTACCGTACCAGGGGTGACTAAAAAACAAAGGGTCAAATCAAAAAACCGAAAAAAACGGATAAAACCGAACCATCATATGAAAACCGTGGGTTTCGGTTTTGATTTTTCTAAAAAACCGAATTTTTTCTATTTGGCTCAGTTTTGTTTTTTCAAAAACCGGTTTTTTAATAGAACCGAAGCCGAGAATCTTAACAAATAATTTTATTCATCTTTTTAATTACTATCTATGTATTTTATAAACATAAACATATATTATATCAAATAGACATTTCGGATCATTTTTCATTTTCATACGCATCTCAAAACGCTTAGTCGCTCATGATCTCATCCACCGAAGAACTCCAAAAGGTTAGTACTTAATATTTTATATGTAAATAGTATATATGAACAAATTCATTCACATATGAATTTGTTCATATGTGAACGGTTATCACATGAACCTTATATTAAACAATATTTTTTAAGGCTTAAAAAAGAGGAAAATGACTAATCTTCATAAATATTCTCCTAAATCTTTTTCAAATCATCAAAACATGATATTTGGATTACATTAACTCTCTTTTCTAATTTTAACTCTAAATTTTGTCACATGTCATTATTTTATAGTTATGAAGATTAGTTAGGAGGATATAATATTATAAACACGATGTTCCAAAATTTATTGAATACTCTAATATCATTACTGGCAGATTATTTATCCCTTCCTCAAACAAACAACCCATCATCAAGCAATATGGCTTCTTAATTAACTTTCAAGGCCATTTTATCATCATACCAACTAATTCCTTGTCCAGTCACTATTCTATTGTACTGCTCGTATTATAGAGAGTGATAATAAAGTAAAGAAAATGATAGTTTAGAAACTCGAGTCATCTTATTCGTAGATGAGAATATATTATAACCATTACAACTAAATGTATAATTATTGAATTAGAAGTCGTGCTCTTCGTATTTATAACTCTTCGTATTTATAATTATTTGAATAATGTCAATCGAACTCAAAAGTGCACCTTCAATGGTTCATCTTAAATTCACTCCAACTTTGCTAAGCCTAACACTAGAGCCATGAACTCTAGTCCGTATCTATCTTTGGTTTTTTCATATATGGAATGATACTAGCATAGGCCCAAAGTTTTGAATCGAATGATACTATTATGTAATTGTGCATCAACTTATGTAACTCTAAATCTTGATCGACCAGATAAAAGAGACCATATATGTAAAAAAGTGAAAGAATAATAAAAAAAAAAAAACAAATTACAAAATCAATATGTACATTCAACATGGAACGTTTCTAACGAGTTCAATATAAATATTTTGGCATGTTTTTTATATGGAAATCTTAACACGACATATATCGTACGACAAGAAAAATTGGATTTAGCCGTAACAAAAGTCATGGCCAAATGCCAAACATGTCACGGCCAAAGGTTTTGGCCACGAAATTAGGCACGACAAAAAGTCGTCGCCATATGAGCAAATCATATTCGTTTGGCCTATATTGAAAAAAAAAAAAAAATCGTCACCATATGAGCGAATCCTATCTGTCGCCATATCAAAAGTATCAACTAGGCTAAAAGTCACATTAAAAAACCCTTCTATTAGAATTCCTTATCCTATATATAATAATTAAACAAAAACAAATTCATGAAATGCTACTCTAAGTCTAAACGATTACAAACGTTTTTTTGCTATGGCTGGTGACCGATTGTTGATAATTTTAGCTACAAAGTTCTAAACATAACCTCTGCATCTCGGTGATGTCGTTAGCGTCCTCGAGTATATAAGAATCAAACCTTCCGTTATGTTGGCATGTCATGTTTATTTGCTTGTCTAACTGTACCAACTATAAAAAACAAAAAAAAAAGTAAGTAAGTAACTCCTAATGCCGTCTTCTACGGGTTTTGGGTCCCAATACTGTCTTCGACGGTGTATTGGGGAGGTTGATATGTAGACAGCCTTACCCCTACCAAAGGTAAAGAGGCTGCTTCCAGGTTCTACCATAGGTAGAAAAGGACCTCCAGCCTTGCTGGGCATGAAGATCGAACCCATGAACTCTGTTTCCAGAGGCATGAGCTCCAACAACTGATCCAACCCAGTTGATTTTGCTTAATTAAGATTCTACGGAATTGTTACATTTGGTTACCTTGAAGGTGTCAAATTTGTGAAAATCAAATAAAATTTAATTTTGATTTGAAACCCTTACCCTGCAATGTGCGTTGCAAGTCCATAAAGGGGTAGGCATACAAGTCAAATAATGGCACCAGGAGCAATAGTCGTTTCCATCAACGCCGCGTGATATCAAAATCAAACCAATCATAAATCTGAAATTATGTGAAATAGTATAAATGCACAAATTAAACTTGATTTTCAAAGATAATAACCTAAAAATAGCAACAAAAAAAAAAAAAGTTGGATTGGATAAAGAAGAAGCTTTTCTTACCCAACAAGTAGAACAATTAGGGAGAGTATCAAAAGTATGTATTGATAAATTTTGTATTTGGTTCTCGTGGGGGGAGCAGTATAACCAGGAGGAACGTGTTTCTGGTTAATCCATTTGAATTGTGGACGGACCAAAATGACGAACCCTAGAAAGAAGCCGGTGAAAAATCCTCCAATATGTGCATAGTTGTCTATGTGTGGGATAATTCCAACGACGACGTTAATAAGAATGATGAGGATGAGGGTCGCTAATGCAGCAATCTGACGTTATATAAAGATGAAAATATGGTCAAGTTCTAGATATCTTGGTTTTATAAGTAGTACCTTTGAATGCAAAAGAGTTTGTTAAGTTAAGCTAATTAACCTTGTTGGCATAAATAGTCCAATTTGTAAGAAGTTCAGAGAGCATTCCTCCTAGTAGGCCGAATAGAGCTCCAGAAGCACCAACTGATATAGTTGTTCTAACATACAACGACGATAAGATACTTCCCCCAATTCCAGATAATACATAAAGCACCCCAATCTTCACTGCAGACAGCAATGCACCATGGCTAAATGGAAATATTTTTCAAGAATGAGATCAGAGATATATATATTGATACTTACAAAATCCAAACTCTTTTTCGAGGCGAGTCCCTAGAAATGCCAGTCCCAGCATATTTGCAAAGACATGGAAGACACCGCCATGTAACCACATACAAGTCACAAGCCGCCATTGTTCTCTTTCTTCGATTACCTTCTTGTATTCTAAAGCTCCCATTTTCACCAATCTAGAAAAAAAGGTAAAAATTGAATTAGAGTGCAAGACTTTTACTAGTTCAAGCTCGATCATTAGCTTATACTATTTTAACTAGTAGGAAAATCAAATATCAAGAAACGAAATGTGCCACCATATCCTTGGAAGATTAAAACATACAGAAAGCCCGGCCGGCCAATAGATGAAGTTTTATGCAAAACAACAAAAGATCATTTTTATTTGAACACCAAAACTAGCTAGAATGATATATCATACGTGGAAGGAGACGGACCAAGAAGAGGGTTTATCTTAAAACTCTCAAACGCGAATCGCATGAGAATCTCTGGTGCAATGCATTTATCCGAATGGGCTGGACAATTGTTGATGAACAGGGAAACCAAGAAGAGAACAACATTGATGGAAACAATTGTAGGCACTAACCAAGATTCCCAATCTTTAAAGGGTTTAAATTCATGCAACATAGAATCAGAGTGTTTAGGACGACGTGATGATTGGTTGGTCACCGCCGAAGAACCTGGTGGTGGGGTGGTGCCACGACGAGCCTGCACCTTGATCTCGAGCATCTGTGGCTCCCTTGTGGATGACCGAGCCATGTTGATGGCGCCGACCAATCCTCAGGGAAGAAAACCGGATCAAGACTGGAATTGTGGGGCTTCTTTGATCATTATTGTTAATTAATTGGTGTTTGAGGGAAGATTAGCGATAAGTTTTGATCATGAATCATGGGTGGTCGAATAGTTATGGAAGGTTAGGCCAAAGAGGTTGGGGAAACCGGAAAAGGATGATTTTGCCGTTAAGGGTATGATATGGAATTAGGAGGCAAATTAAGTAATATACATCTACAATATGTTTTTCAATATCTGAAATGATTAATGTTTTATTAAGTTGATAACAATGGCGAATGTTATATCTCTGTTGTGACTATAGCAATTTGATTACCAAACAACAGGAATGCATTTAAGACATTTTTGGATTGTGCAATTTGTATGACGTACGTATACAAAAGCTGTATATGCATACATGCGCATCTTGTATCTATTTATAAGTGAAAAATGAATGAATAATTTGGTTACATGTTAACATTCATCCATTAATTAATTTTGAAAGAAAATGTCATTTCATGATCAATTACTTGTACATATAATCTAATCACTTGTGGTTATATTGCTGAGATCGATCATCACACACAATAATCAATAAAGCGATACAAAATATATTTGCTACACAAATATCATTTCCAAATGTTGGATTACAATAATGAAGGCGTTTACGATCAACAATCTGAAAAAACCAAGTTAGTTTGTAAACTTTCGATTGACTCCTATTTAAATAAAGAAAAAACCAAGTTAGTTTTCTCTTCATACCAATCTGAAAAAAATTAGGCCAATAACTCTACGAGAGTAAAATCACATAATTCACGTGATTCAAGTGCGATCGAGCTAATCAATAACAATAAGAGCTAATTAATCTTATTATGTTATTGATGATCTTAAAAGATTTAGATTTACATAAGACGTGTATTTATAGAGGATGGTATACTCCCTTTCAATTCGTTATAATACACAATGCGGGAGTACAAATAATATATACATTCTCCATATATGATATGACCTCAAACAGTATAGTGGATTCATGTGATTGTCATGCATTATCTACAAGACGAACAGACGATTAACAATACTTTTTACAATATTTTATAGCTTGACTTCTTAATTTCAATATAAAAAGAATAAGTTTGAAGACTACAACATAGCTTCATCATTTCTTAACAAAGTTGTTTCAAACTACAGATATCTAAGCAAAATGACTTTCACCCTTAAACATTGACTCGTGTATATGTGGTGGCTCATCAATTTATAGATTTTGGATAAGCTCCATATATGAACTTGTAAACATGCATAAAATTGTGAAATAAATGCAGTTTATGAATTATGATGTTATATTTTTATCTGGCTTATGCTAAATAGATCTGTTTAAGTACTATATATGTGTTCATCCCAGGTTCTTCAACCTGGCTGACACTTGGATTTAAAACAGGTTTGAGAATTTAAACATAACAGCGTTTGTAGTCCAACGGTTAGGATAATTGCCTTCCAAGCAATAGACCCGGGTTCGACTCCCGGCAAACGCATTTACTTGAATATTTTTTTTTTGTTTGTTAATGGCTTTTAAGAATAGAAACTCTTGTTTTATTGGATCTTCATTAAACTTCTCAAATGTCAAAATGTCATGTTTTTCTTTGTAATTCAGTTTCATAGACCATGAATGCATGGAATCAACTTTATGGTACGATAGTTGTTTTCAAATTCATTGATAGATTTTAAGCTTTTTGAAATATAAAAGATGTTTTATATAGGTTTTGCAATCTTTGTTTAAAAGATAAATTCCTACTATTTAAAAAAGCAAAAATAATATATGTGAAAACTTCATCTCCATACTGAATTACTCGTATTTCTTTAAACTTTTTTTTGTTCATACTGAATTATTTCTTTACCAACTCTTCACCTCCATCTTTTTCTTTTTCCTTTGATTTAGGGAAAACTTCATCAACATCCTCGTTTCTTAACCCAAAAAAATACAAGATGTTGCTCTATATATATCTGATCACTATAATTATTTCTTTACCTTCTCTCCACCTTCATTTTTTTCTTTTTCCTTTGTTGTAGTGAAGACTTCATCCTTATCCTTTTTTCTTAACCCAAAAAAATAAAAGATGTTGTTTTACAAAGATCTAATCACTGGTAATATTTTATTATTTGTAGTTTTCTAGTGAAAAATGTTTATCCATAAAAACAAACTAATATTTGAATGTATTTTAGGTGATACTCTTCTTTCCGATGCTTTTTCACATACTGAGATCAGCGGTAGTATGTTATAAAAGATACAAGAAAATGTATGAAAAACTTTAAATCATGTGGAAAGTTTTTACCTATAAGTATGTAAATAATGAATTTATTTATATATTTATTTATTTTTTTCAGTACCAAAACAACCTAAAATTCATGTCGGTGCAAACTCATCGCGCGATATGAAACGTAAAGAGCTTGAAAAGGTACGAGACGGGGATCAACATCAACCTAACAAGGAAAAGAAAAGGTCGTGGACACTGTTGAGACATTCCGGTTGCAGGTTAGACATTATTTGTTTTTTAGAAAAAAAAAATGTATGAAAAATCTCAAACTCTGATCACCAAATCAAAATATTTTAGAGGTTTTTGGAATATTGAGTATAATATCGGGAATTGGGAGTTGATTGGTTATTATTATTATTATTATTATTTACAAGAAATAACAAAATAGAGAATGATATGTGGGAAATTATGACGATGAAGATGATGAGGTGATAGGAGACTTACAAATATATTGTTGGGGATACATGGATATGTGATAAAAAAAATATTTTTTACTTACAAAATGTAATAAACATACATTTATTTTGAATGTATAAATTAAAAATTATTAATTTTAATTGTTTTTGTATTCTTTTTAAAATATCTTATGTAAAAAGTCTAATTTTATATCAACAACAATAATTAAACATTAAAAATGTTTAAAAAGCTTTGATTAGTGGGGGCAAAGCATCCTATCGCCAATATTGTACTTCTTATTATAGCTCAGTGGTTGAGCACTAATTTTACATGCTGGAGGTTTTGAGTTCAAGACATGAGAAAGACATTTAAAGGATTTTTATATATTAAGTCCTCCAATGAAGCAAGTTTAAGTCCTGCAGAGGGGATAGAGTTTTACCCCAATTAAATGTCATACATTTGGTCGGTTTAGTTGGAGGTTTCTCCTCTTACTAGGTATTGAGGGTGAGAGGACTCCCTAGCGCGGACCTGGTTAAGTTAACTTAAGCTACATCCCCTATTACGAGTGAATGATCCACACCTTAAAAAAAAACAAAGATTATTTATATGGGAAAAATGAGGGTATTGTCGTCATGTACCTAAGCTATGTATAGAATCTCTCACAAACTAATATTTTAATAGTTTGAATAGATGATTAGGTCTCAATTTTTTAGATACCATACTTTAAGTATTACCATGTTTTTTAACCAGGAGTCGGTGAAACATCATGGTGACGGCAAACACTTATACTCTAGCTCCCATTTTATTGGAAATTGATATCGAAACCAATTTTTATCTTTATAAATATTAAAAGACAACTGACTTAATAACTTATTAACCAATTATAGATCTTGATTTTATCAAATTAAAAATTCATGATGTCATTATTAATTTAATTATAAATTAAAAATTCTAATAATCATTATCTAAATATATTAATATATTATAATTATATTGTTTGTATAAAAAATCTAATTAACTTACACATTTTTGTTTTCCATAAATAATTTATATTTTTTACCCCACTTAATACTTACATATTTTTTTGTTTTTCATTAATAATTTACACTTACCCTCACTAAATACTTAACTTATAATTACTTTAATCTACACTTTTTTAAGTTAATAAGACTTTTTAGCTTGTATATAGTTAAACTTTGATAATAAGTCTAATCTTTATAAATGTAAACTCATGTATTTAATACGGGTCTAAAATCTAATAAAATTAACTAATCAAGAACTTGATGTAGACCAATTGTAATTTTCGTAAGACATATCAATTGATAGGGGTCACACCCAAGTCGTTGTGGTTTCGCAATATTTTAGTTTTGGGTTGTTTATGATATAATTTTCACATATCATTTGCTATTAACATTACTTGTCGTTGAACCACCTGACCCAACTTAAAATATATACATTCACCAGTCTTTGAACTTTTAAAGTTTAATTCTAAGCTCTAACAGTCTAAGCATTTATTTTAAAATATTATGTATGGAAACTTTGGTTCATAGTAATATTTGATAAATAAAAAATACAATTAAAACAAAATCAAATTACAAAACATTTAAAAAAAAGTAATATTTGAAAAAAATAAAAAATTTATTTTGTGACTTGTGATTCGACTCGTGACTCGGAACATGACTAGAGCCAACCCACACAACAAGACACGAGTCATGCTGCGATTCTGGAGTAAAGTCACGTCATTCACCGAATTGCCTCATTTTCATATTGTTTTGACTTGAACGGTACGAATCGACTCATGACTCGTACGAGTTTGACGTTATGATGTTATCATCTTTTGATACAATTTTTAACTTATATTTTGTTGAGATCATGTACTCGTAGTTTTAAAAGACATTTTATATAACATGAGGATATTGTAACGATATAAATTCAAAAAGGAAAAAAAAAAAAAAATCTAGAAAGGGCGTTTTCGAAAATTTCAACATCAAGGCCAAAACCAATGGTGACCACACAAAAATTGAAGTCCAAAATTTGCGTATACACAAAACGTACATATACAACTTGCTCAATTTCACCGTGACCATCAGTCCACCACCACACCGCCACACGCATACTCCACCAGTTATATAAATAATATCTATATCTATCACAAAGTCGTTCCGTTGATAAAAATGGCAGCCGGAAGTACTAGCACAAACGTGCCGTGCCCTCACGTAATCGGGTCAACAGTAGTGGAGCTTTCTAGAAACAACCGGACCTTAGCTCCATCTCAGCTGGCTCGTATTTCTTGTAAAAACAGCGCCAATAACGGACTTCCCATAAAAGGCGGGGACCGAAGGCTGACGTCATCTAGATCATTAGGAGTTGAAGGACCTTCTTGTTTATTTGTTGGTCCAATTGAAAGCGCCAGTCAAGAAACACTTGAAGCCCTGTATCGTCAAGTATGTATCTCTATATCTATTTCTATATCTATATATCTATATCTGTATGTATAATGAACATTTTGTAATTGAATTTTTATCGTGTTAGGATATTGATTCCATAGATGTTAATTGAAGCTGTTATGTGTTTATGTATAGATATATGCAATTAGGGGTGGGATAAATAGCTAATTTGAGTCCAAAAAAAGTCCATGTAACTTACACATGTATAAGTTAACTCCGACCACCACCATCATCATCTCCGGCCACCACCATGTTCCTCAGGTGACGTCGACCATCTCCGGCGAGACTTACACATGTGTAAGTACAACTTACACATGTGTAAGTTAACTGTCCGACTATGATGGTGCCTGGTGATGGTTGTCAAAAATTATGATTCGGAGCGGGCTTCGCCCTTAAGGATATTCATAAACCAAAGTTGGTGGGGGTGATAGGTCATTGAGGGTGATAGGTCATAGGGGGTGACCGGTGATGGGTGATCTACCTAACGGGCTCCAACCTTAGCCGCTATGGCTCCGCCCTTGGCCACTGCCATAGTGCCATGGATTGACGGGCTCCGCCTTTAACCTTCATTGTTGTGTACATAAGTTGTACTTACACATGTGTAAGTCTCGCCGGAGATGGTCGTCATCGCCGGATGATCATGGTGGTGGTCGGAGATGATGGTGGTGGTGGTAGGAGGTGGTTGGAATTGGAGGAGATAGAAGAAAATCAATGGACTTTTTTTGGACCAAAATAAGCTGGACTCATTTTATCTTTCCCTTATGCAAATATATATATATATATATATATATTGTTGTAGTTAGATTAGAATTTTAATTGACCAAATTACGACTATATGCGGCTTGTTAATTATTTTGGACATTAGGTGTTTGTTTGCCGAATGAATAGTTTACGGAAAAGTAGTGAAAGGTTAGCGACTTCATGGATAAAGTCATCGTATTTGTGATTGTTTGAGTTAAGTCGTTTTTTAAGGATTATATATAAGTCTAGAACAAAGAAACCCAAAGGGACAAATGTGAGGGGTTTATCTGTTAAGTCACCATGTGTAGTAGATTAATACAGTAGCTTTTGTTTTTTTCCCATGAGTTCCATGTCGTTAAAATAAGTAAATGACAATGTTACGCTGTTTTTTTGACACAAGAGTTCATATTGAAGACAATACCTACTTACCTAGGTTACATTTGTTTCCATGTAACATGGCAATTAAGAAAAGATAAAAAGGCCATCTTTTGATGAAAGACAACAGGTTTCTAAGTTTCTATGCTTTTGTAACAAATGCTGATGAGTTTCTGTTGGCTTGATTCAACATGATATTCTTCAGTGGTCAAAGGGAAGACTTTTTGAAGTGTGCTATTGGAAGGTTTTAAGCTTCTATGAAAGATTAATATGGTAGGCTTTTGATATGATCCCACATCGGCCAAATATAGGATTGGTTGGTGGTTTTTAAGCCTAGGTGTCCCCTCATCCTTTGAGCTAGCTTTTGGGAGTGAGTTCTACACCTAGCTTAGGGCATGATGCAAGCCTATTATGGGATGGGTTCGTATCAGCTTTTTTGTGTACCTATTTAAGATCATTAACTGGTCATTTATGGCAAGTGATTGAACAAATAATAACAAAGTTGTATATTAATTTTGCAAGTCTATTTTTATACAATAAGAGTAGTTAGAGAAAACCTAAATGGTTGCAATATTGAGGAATGGTCAAACACTTGAATAGTTTAAAGTTGCCTGAAGTCAGATTTTAATGTCTGCGACCTTCTAATTACTAAATGGTGTTTTTCAACAATTTAGAATTGTGTTGTAATAGTGATGTTTGGTGTAACTGTTAGTTTAAGCACTCATAAATTATAAACAAAATAAAAGGGACCAAAAAAGTGTTTAATCAACCTGAACCGTGTTGACATAATTGAAAATGGCTTGCTTGGAATCGATTCAAAAAATGACCCTTTTGACCGATACGAGATTGGTTCAAGGTGATATATTGGTTCAAGGTGGTCCACCGATACGAGATTTCACTTATGGGGAACGTAAGTTGAGAGAAATCACGAGGAGGAACACAAGATTTTGGTCGGAATAAAATATCATCAAGAGCCAACACCTGGGACAAAAGACGATGCCAAGTGGCTCAAGGCACCTTCCTTATGTTATAATATATAGACATGAGTTTGCTTCTGGCTAACATATGTTGGTTAGTTAACATTTATAACAGCAATGATCCATTCTTCACAGTGACTAAAACATTGACCAACTTCAATACATTATCATCATAAAAGTGCTATGTCCCAACCAATAAGAGACAACTGTGATTTCTTTCATGGGTGGATGGATGTTGTACCATTCAATAGGAAGCAATAACTAATCCAATGCATGTCTAGTATTGCACACTTAATTCCAGTGAAACTGGGTAACTGTGTTTCTGACTAAACCACTTTTACCCATGTTACAGAGGTTTTAAGTTACCATGATCTCTTTCATGTTTGTGTACGAGATATTCTTTTAAAGCTGATTCATGAATTAATTGGTACCATGTTGTCTTGTTTGTTTTTCATATATTTACTGTTCA
Organism: Erigeron canadensis; assembly: GCF_010389155.1. Taxonomy (NCBI): domain Eukaryota; kingdom Viridiplantae; phylum Streptophyta; class Magnoliopsida; order Asterales; family Asteraceae; genus Erigeron; species Erigeron canadensis. The sequence continues at coordinate 3,526,409 of NC_057763.1, forward strand.
TTAATGACTATGTTCCTCATATTTTTCATGAAACATCTTGGATTAGGCACGGGATGCTTATTATAGTGGAAAACCATTGATAGTTGATGACATGTTTGATAGGGTAGAGGTAATCTCAAACCCTTTTTTACAATTGTGGTTATCAATCTTCATTTACTATACTTATAGAGAACGGGAAATTGTAACAGTTAAAGTTGCGGTGGTATGGTTCGAAGTATGTTGTCAAGTATCCACGTTGCAGTTTAAGGCAACAGTCAACTTATGCGGATGCTGAGGTAATTTTCGTTTCCATCTTTTGTTTTTCTCTCTTTTTAATTTGCGAATTAACTATTCACTCATTAAAACGTTGTATGACGTGGATGTAGGGCAGGAAGATCCTGCTCAGGTTTTTGCATTAGCAAGTGTGTGGTTATTGTTTCTTGGATTTGGAAGTTCAGCTTGTCTAGTGCCTGTTGTCTACACTATTGGTCAAGCCTTCAAAGATGCACTAGATTCTGGATTTGCCATGAGTAGTCAAGCTCCAGTGATTGAATTTTTCGCCATGATGAATGGCATGCTTGTAATGATGCTGGGTTCCTTGATAGGCTATCCAGTTGCCACCGCTTCTGGTAATAATTAATTTACTTTTATATGTGTTACGTTATTATAAATATCTGCAAATTAAAACAGGAATATTATGAAGATCTACTAGAAAAAAAGCATCTGTTAGGATAGGATTTTACACTTAATATTTCATAACGTCATTTTTTATAATCAATTACTTTCTATTTTATATATTGCATATTCTTCTGTTAATTCTGAGCAGTTGGAGCACTTCAAGGCCTTTGGAAAAATGACTTGGTTGCAATTAAAGGTGCATGCCCAAATTGCGGGGAGGAGGTTAGTTTCAACTAAAACTCCATTTTATCTGAATGTTTTGGTTTATCTTTGTTTTAGTGGCTCATGAGACCTTTATTTACAGCTTGAAGTATCTTTTTAATTTGTAGGTATTTGCTTTCGTGAGATCGAATAAGTTCAATTATTCCCCACATAAAGCTGAATGTCATGTGTGTGAATGCTTATTAGAATTCCGCACCAAAGTTGAGGTAATTACTGTATTCATTATTCAAGAATCATTTTTAGGAAAATGTTATCAGAATAAGCAAAAAGTTATTGCATGTTTCTAAAACTTGTTTGAACAAGGGGATTAGTTCTTGTTACAACAACAATTGTACCCAATCCCGGTACGAGCGAGGTATGGGGGAGGTGAGATCTAGACGGTCTTACCTATACCTAGGGTAGAGTGACTGCTCTTGATATTTACGATAACTTACATAGTCGATTATATTTTTTTTTTGCATCTTTGCCTCTAGGCCGACTGCGCACCAAACTTCGGACTCTTATGTTTATATTTACTTGGGTTTCTAGCATTTCTCTTAATCATATCAGTATTATTTATATTTATATTTTATGTGCAGAGACCCATAGCAAGACCAGGGAAAAGATGGGTTTATGGTCGAATATATTTGATACGAAGAAGACGAATGAACAGAGAGCAAAGATGGACTTAATAAACTAATTTTCGAATATCATGATTCTTTGGTCATTTGTATTTTTAGACAAAGCTAATGGTCTCAAGCAAGTGCTTATAAAACTAGCAAGATATTTGTAAAATGTGCATGGTAGCTATGATATCCTGTAAATATAAATTACAGGACTCAGTTGAAACTCTATGGAAAAAATTGAGTTTCGAAAGTTACAGATTCATAACAATGTCATGAAAACACACTTGTATCTATTTGTATTGTACATGTTAGTTGACAACGTGCACTACTGCAGTGTATTCACACTTGTACCCACATCCATTTTGTTTGAAGCTTGACGTTGGTCTCAGAGATCGTAGAAAAGCATCAGTTTATGGTCGCCAAACTCGTTACTTAATCGATTGTGTGGAATTTCAGACTCACGAAAGTGTAGTAAAACTACTTTTATTCTTAATTTCGTGTGAAATCACAACTTTCTTCTTCTTCCAAACCCATCAATAGCAAAGTAAAAATATCAATAACGAATAAATATATAAAATTATAGGATTCCAAAGGAAGAAAAATTCGGTTTGTACTTTTGTATAAGAGATGATGATATCGGAGCTCCCTTTTGAATTAGGAGAGATGCTTACATCTTTACGAACAATATACAAACAAAAAATCAGTGTTTTCCATAAGACAATCTTCAACCCAAACCTCGTTTTGTATTATATCCAGTCCTCAATTTTAGATTGTCATACGGGGATTTAATCGAAACTGGCTAAAGTGGCATGAGTCATGCCTGTGTAGGATACCGAACCTCAAACTTTTATAACTCAATTTTATCACCCCACCTTTTAATTATAAAGAAAAAAAAAAACAAAAAACGACACAAACTTTAACACCGAGCTCCAATGCAAAGATTTTAGAACTGGAGCCCTAATGACTTACAGACTCATTTAGATACAAGGCTTTGATTGTTATTTTTATTATTTTTGTAATATTAATTTGGTTTCTGATTCTATTTAAAGTTCTTGTTTCTTTAACCTTTTTTGAATTTTATTATGACGTGTTGTATTTTTTTACTAAAAGTTCTGTCTCGAATGCACACAACAAAATGGGAAGGGTTGCCGACAATACCGTTGATTTTGAGTTTTTTTATTTTAATGTTGGAAAATGATTGATCAATCTAACCAAAACAACCTAATAATCAACCTAAGTACATGATGATGACATTTGGCATAATCAAAGAAAGAGATTGAGAGAGATAATGAGTGGTTTACACATGTCATGTGATAAAAGCTTTAGGTTGATTATTAGGTTAATCTTTAAGTTGATATATCATTAGTAAAATGTTTTATGCCTATTGCCTCCCAATATGATTATGATCTCGGGGGCATTCTTACTTCTTTTATCTATGCCCAATACTACTTTGCTTTGATTTATTTCTTTTTCATTAAAAGTGTTTTCTCTAATGCACGCTCATTGGCCAATTCGTACATGTTCTACATAGAGAATGTGTTTTGGTCAGTACTCTTTGTTTGGTTGTATTTTGTAGGTTTTTATTACGTTTTTATGTCTTTTATGGCTTTGTAAGCTTTTTTTAGGTCGAACATGTGACATGAAAGCTTTTGGGGCTTAATCCGAGTTAAAACGCAGTTCAATATGATGATCATGTGAAGCGAGGTTGCCAAAGTTATGATATATTGATATCACTAATTCATATTTGCACTGCCGGCTCTGATATACAAAAAATTCGACTAGCTTCTGTTGGATATTTCATATTTGCACTGCCGGCTCTAATATACAAATGGGTTAGGCATGTGCTTTGGGCCCCCAAATTTATAAGGCTTCAAATTTTAATCTAGATTTAGATTTTAATTTACTAGGTTTTTTTATTAGGTATTTTTAACATAAAGAAGTAACTAGTAGGACACCACAAATATGTGTATGCGTATGGATTAGTCTCCAACCATAGTTCAAATGAATCTTCAATGAAATATTATTCTTCTATCTTTCCTGTATGGTTGTATAGTTTCTTCTAGTTTATCTTAGAAACATTATCTTTCTATGTATTGATTTGATTAGTAGTAATAATTTATCTCGTGTAATTTATTCATGTGTATATTGTGTTTACTACATCGCCGTCTCACTATTTGGTTTTGAACTTCGAATTTGTATCTTATGTCCGAATAAAAGAGGAGAATTTTGTTAGAGATTTTAAAAAGAAAGCCTTCAAAATAAATTTCCTTTAAGGCCAAAAAAAACGTTCTGACTCTGGATATTTGGATTCATGGTTGGGCGACAAAATAACTCTCCGTGGGTTGAGATACAATCCCAGTGTTGTATTATTTGTGGGCTTTAAATCACTAGCCCAGTCTTAGTGGGCTAATATGTTTTTTCTGGAGTGGGTAGAAGTCAGAACACACCATCCATAGTCTATAGCAATATAGCATACACACAAAGTCTCCAACTCTAAGTTTTGGGATTATTTTGTTGGCTGGGTTGACCTAGCTCAACACACACACACATTCACTTATTTAATTTGTGATTAAATTTGGTCGATCCACTTGTCACTGGGTACCTTTTTTTTTGTTGGACTTGACTACTAGAGCAATGTCCAAGACCCACTAGCACACACCACAACGCTTTCTTACTTTGTTTTTCTATATTTTACAACCAGGAAGCAATCTTTATGTAGAGAGAATCGGATTAAAAAAGTAAACATATTTTTTTTCCATAAATGTCCTTTGTGGTTCTCAAATATCCCTCTACACACTACAACACTAAAATACCATATGGTTTTAAAACAATCAACAAAGTCTTATAATTTATATTTTTGACACTTTGTAACCACTGTATTCATCCAAAAATGTGGTTATAAAATTCCACCGCAATGCACGAGTACTATAGATACAGTCATAAGTTTTGAACCCATCATGCGTTCAGTCGGCCAATTCAACCAGCAACTGTTGAGACAGAATAACCGTTAAACCGGTAAGAATCATCATCACCAACTCTATTACAATCCTAAATCTTAAGCCACCATTTTCCACCCCATCATCCACTTCTTTTAATGTCATCCACCGCCAACTCTAGTTAGGATGTTTGTTCGAGTAAAATGAATTTTTATGAGCAATGTCACATGTGAATGTTACGGGTATAAAATGTAGTTGTATTATTTAAATTATATTATATAAATATATACTGTACAATACAATTACTAATTAACATACTAACATTTACCTGATTATATGTTTTCTTTTCATAAATTCTTTTCAATGACAAACGTTACTAGTTAGTTTTCTCTAAAGTTAATATTTAAACGTGAATGTTTGGATGATCTTTTTGAAATGCACTTTTAGATCACAAGACCACACTGGTATGTTTTCACAAACTTAACGGCGGTTAACATCGCATCTTGGTTTATCCGATGGACACGCGTAACAATTTCTCGTCCGCTAAACCCTTATCGCCTGTCATATTCACTTTCAATCCCTCCATTTTAATTGGAAAAAGGATAATCCCAAAGTATAAAGCATCCAATAGTGTGTCGTTTCTGCCACTTAGGATTCTACACTTTTGTCCTACATGGCACTTATTTGGCTATTTCTGGACATATATAATTATGTATGTATAAACTGTCTGTGTGGTTGAATCAGGCACTCTTATTTGCTTTGCTTGGGAAAATGTATTTCTGTAATTGAAAGAGCCCTCACTTAGAGACTTTGAGTATCCTTGTTACGACTTTTACATCACAAAAGAAGAAAACTGGCTACAATAACCCAAAAATGTTTTGACATAAAGGCAAGGGTGTAGTGCCACATTTGTGGCTAATTGGCAAATATTGGCAAGAAACAAGCCAATCACAAGCCGCCACGTGTTTAAAGATTTTTTTGCCAAAAACTAGTCAAACTTTGTCAAATTACATGCTATAGTCCCAATTTTTTGCTAATTTGCCAATTGAAAATATTTTCAAAAGAAACCTTACACTTTTATTAAAAACACAATACAACTAAATAAAACATTATATTTATTTAAAACATAAAACACACAAATACTTAAAAAATAAAAAACAAGATCACTAAACATCGATATCTAGATCTCCCATGTGCTCCGTAATTTCACGACGTAACATGTAATGCGTCTCTTCGTTACGTAAGCGATAGAGAAAATTAGGGTCGGTAGCACGAATATCGTTAGGAGGATCCCTGATGTACACCGGTGATATCGCGTTGCCGTCGTCCTTGAGTATCATGTTATATAAAATAACACACACATACATCTCGTTAATGATCTTTTCTTTGTCCCTCATTCGTGCCGGTCGTTCGATGATCGCCCACTTGTTATTCAGAAGCCTGAATGCTCGCTCAACGTCTTTTCTCGCGGACTCTTGGAGTTTCTTCAAAACCTTCTCCTTTCTCGCGACCGGGTATGCATACGCCTTGAGAAAACAAGACCATAGTGGATAAATACCATCCCCTAGATAGTATCCTCTATCGTAACGGTGCCCGTTTACGGTAAAGCCGTACTCAGGAGACTTCCCATTCACCTCGGGAATAAACTATGGCGATTGCTTCAGAATATTGATGTCATTTTTTGAGCCCACAACACCGAAATACGCATGCCAAAACCATAAATCATAGGAAGCAACGACCTCAAGTATGATAGTCGGGCGGTCATGATCACCCCAGTGGTATTGCCCACGCAAACTATGTGGACAATTTCTCCAACTCCAGTGGTTACAGTCGATGCTACCGATCATGCCAGGAAAATGATGTCGGGATTCATGCGCTTCATATAAACACGCAACATCGTGGCTAGTCGGAGAACGCAAATACTCTTCACCATAAAGATACTTTATGGCAATGCAAAAGTTGTCTAGACACTCACGAGTCGTTCTAGTAGAGAACGACAACCCCTCATCATAGTTGTCAGCGAGGTTGCCGTACGCGAGTTGCCGTAGCGCGAACATGCACTTTTGAATCGCCGAGAACCCTCTAATACATGCCGCATTCGCCGAAGACCGAAACCATGGAAATGCTGTAGTGATATCTTCCACGATTTTCAAAAACAACCTCCTCGACATACGATATCTTTGGCGAAAGACATCGTCCTCAAACATCGGCTCATCCACAAAGTACATGTTCATCAATCTTTCATGAGTCGAGTGTCGATCTCTCCAAATATATCTTCGTGGGTTTGTAGAAGAAGATCCAGTGTCTTCTTCTAAGGCTGCAAGAGCAACAAACGCCAAAAACTCAAAGCCGCCAGAAGAAGACGACGACGAGAATTCAGGAATTATATACACGGGTAGTTCATCGTCATACATTTTGCCTTATGAAATTTGATAGTTTGGTGTTTGTTGTATGTGATAGTAGTGGTGTATGTGATAGTTTGTTGTTTGATTGTTTGATAAATATGTTTTTGCATGTATAGAAGATGGAAAAGGAAAAAAAAAAGCTCCCAACGTTCAAATCTCACAAAAAACAAAAAAAAAAAGGTCAACAAGGATGCTCCCTACGTTCACTTTGATCGCCCAAAACTAGCCGATGTAGCATGCCAATTCTTGCCGATTAAACTTGCCGATACTTGCCGAGTGACGTGCTATAGCATTGCCGATTTGCCGATTTAGCCGATGGTTTTTGCCGATAAAATTAGCCAACTACACCCTTTCCCTAAAGGATTACGAAAATATGTTATCCATAACAACATTGTATATTTGTAATTAATAATTACTAGCATAGTACCTACGCAATACAACGGTCGTCGTGACGGCGACAACGTGGTGGTGGAGGTGACTGTTAGTGGTGAAGGCGGCGTCAAATTTAATGTAAAAGATTAATAAAGATATTTTAAAAGATAAAGGATTATAGTGTGATTTAATCAATAAGGTTAAGGGGATGGTATATGTGAAAATATTTTAAAGAGTGCAAAATGAAAATATCACATATTTCCAACATTTTCAAAAATAAAATGTTATTTTCTTTTATATAAAATAGTATATGTATGAAAAAAGTTATTTTACCTTTATATATACACTTACACACATATTGCTAAGAAAATTGAAAAATGTATTATAATATAATTAAATACATTTATCGTTGAAATTAATGAACTAAATTGTAAGAATACGATTCACTAAAATAACATTTTATTGATAAATATATTCGAATTACAACAACATAATACAAACTACAAGAAACTAAAATACATTAACAGAAATGAACAACAAGAAACAAGGCACTCTAGCTGGGGATATGGTTAAACCAAGGTCTCTGAAAATTAATTTCGGGTCACCAAAGTGAACCCGTCAGTTCCCATGGTATAACAGCCTAAGCAGTATGTACTGTCGAAGTTATCATAGCACCCAGAAATATACTTGAACAAGTGAACGTAAGTTAGTAGAAAGAGAGAAACTCATTTTCTGGTTTGAGCCAGATTTGTAAGTAAGTGTGTCTTTTTCTGTTAGAGGTGTTGGTGAAGTTGTAACTGATCAAGTAATCTTGATCATCTTATGTGAAAGGTTAGAGAAGTGGAAGACACTTGTTAGCTTGCATGATTAGCTAACAGGTGTCACACTTAAGTTGTAGCTAGTGTGGAACCAGGTGTTAAACTAGGAACTATTCACTCCACTGAGCCATGAAGTCGAGCTGAGCTGAGCCACATTACGCCTCACCACCCACAACCTCGGTCTTAGTCCCGGGCGCGGGCGCGTCGGATGCTTCGCAACCTCCTTGCCAACTTGGGGTGTGGCTCATAATAAAGAATTATTATTCTTCCAACACTTCTCTTTATAAACACACTTAATGTTGATATCTTTAGCAATGTGGGACAAGCCCACATTATTAAATAGTAATACAATACACTATCATGTTACAATAAAAGATATCTATTCACATTAGATAATTTTATGTTTAACATATTTATTTCAACACATGAAACTAAATAAAAACATCATGGATCTAGTAATAAGTGTTTGCTTGGATGATTTTCAAGTTATAGCTGCTCTTCCAAGAGTAAACACATATTCACTTGTGGATTTGAAATCTTTTTTATAGGATATCCAATTATCATCACTGTATCCTTCTAATAGTTTCGGCCAAAATGCAACCCATAATTCCTTGTATATCTTATAAACCTAGTCATAGCCTCCCAATGCTCCAAACTAGGATTACAATTATATCTACTTAGCCTACTAACAACATAGGCTAAGTCTGGTTTAGTACTTGTCATGAGATACATTAGGTTGCCAATTACCCTTGAGTATTCCAATTGAGCAACACCTTCACCTCTATTCTTCGATAGATGTTGTGGGGTATCTATTGGAGATTGAGCTACTTTTGAGTCCTCATGACTGAATTTCTTAAGGATTTTGTCCACAAGTTGCGTCACTAAAACGCCACATTACGCCTCATCGCCCACGAGGCCACGACCCCCGTCCTCGTCCCGGTCCTAGGCGTGTCGGGTGCGAATCCTTGCCAACTTGGGGTGTGACTCATTATAAGGAATAATTATTCCCCCAACACTTCTACTTATAAACACACTTAATATTTATACCTCTAGTAATGTGGGACAAACCCACATTATTAAATACGAGTAATAATACAAAACACTATCATGTTACAATAAAAGATATCTATTCACATTAGATTATTTTATGTTTAACATATTTATTTCTAACACATTAAACTAAATAAAACATAAAATTTCCAACAAAAATTAATATTTTAGGATGAGGATTTTTACATTTTTGAAAACATATTACTTTATGAGTTTATGTTGTGTGTTTTAATATGTATTTTATGAATGTTCTAAAAAAACATGTATTTTATGAGTACATATTAGGAATTAGGATACCCCTAAACAAATACTCATATAGTACGTTAATTTGCAGTTTGATACCTTTAACCTTTATGTAAGTTATCTCCGTTGAAGTAGCCTTACATATTATGATCGATGTATATATACGACTTTCGATAAACATGAATACAATATCTAGAGGACCTTTACATAGAAGTGTAGAACCATTCATTGTTGACTAATCACATTCATGAAAAAAATTTGAATACGCAACATGCTTATTAAAATTAAAAAGATGATACGCATCATTTATGGGTATAGGAATATGGACATTATATAATAGTAATTAACAATAATATTCTAACACATTTACACCCAGCGTATTAGCGTAATCGAGTTCTCATGGAGGAATTTGGGATAGCTATTATAATGTTTGGCAACGGACATCAAATTTTCTTATGCTATCCACAGTGAGGCGGATTGGCTAGGTGATCCACCAGATTTCGCCGGGCACACTGGCCCAACCAAGCGATACACTCGTTTAGCGATTCATACGGATCGCTTGAAACTTGTTTGACCAGCCCAAAATTCAAAATTCCACCCGTTAGAAACGGCTAGTTTTTTTTTTCTCTTTTAACTTTTACATATATATAAAACACACTATTTTTACCTTATTTTATCACTTTCATTCCAATTCTTACACCTAAAAAACTACTTTCACTTCACAAACAAAAACCAAAATGAATCCCTACAGCAACTCAAATAATCAATAACGTCCCATAATTGATTTTAAGGATCCAAACATACTAAACAACCCGACTTTCATCCACCTAATTCGACAAATGAATATTAATCAACAAACCGCCTTTCATCCGCCTAGTCAATTTATGCCACAACTAGGTTTTGGTAATTCGAACATGCCATAAGAGGGGTATGGTTTTCGGTCTGTTCAAGAAACACCACAACAAAACTTTGATTTTCAACAAGTTGCTCCAACCCCACCACGTTGTCCCGATGTCGAGTTCGTTTATGAAACTCAACCCAAAGTGAGTTAGAAGCCGAAGAGGGCGGTTCAAGACAACGAAAAAGGCGTCAACACAAAAAGAAGATGACTGATGAACCACGGACGAGAACAATTATATAAATCCCCGGCAATAACTCCGGATAGCCATAAGGGATACGAGATTTCTACCTTGTATTACTATGTACAACACCATTGATTTTGTTAAGCCTAAGTAAGTAAGTATTAGCCTAAGTTCATCAATTGAAACCCTACAAATTATATATATATACTAAAAACCTATGTAAATATACAAATACATTATGCGTGGAATGTACAAGCTTTTAAAGCACATATTAATTTTAACCAAATTTTGTTTTAACCTCTTAAATTTAAACCAGATTTCGTTTTCACCCCCTAAAATTTCTATTTTATAACCTTTAACCCACATCAAAGTTTTCGTTTTCATTTTCGTGACACTAAACTTTTAGATTCTCATGTTTTTATCAAACTTTCATACAGTTACGGTTTTACTTTTAAACATTTGGTCTTTGATTATTTTCATTTGTCTTTTTATACATATAGCGTTTTCATTATACAATAACTTTTATTATCATTACGTCTTACGTTCATGTTACATTTAAAACATTAATATAGTTATTATTCATGTTTTTATACATCTTTATATTCTTTACATTATTTTTATTGTATTGCTACTTGTTTAGTTGTTTTTTAAATGAAAGTTTTCATCTTTTAATTTGTATCCCACATCAAAATTTTCATTTTCATTTTTATTGACACTAAACTTTTGGGTTTTCAGGTTTTCATCATTCAATTTGTACACAGTTATGATTTTACTTGTAAAGATTTAGTTTTTGATTATTTTCTTCCGTTTTTATACATATATATAACGTCTTTAAGATATAATAATTTTCATCATGCTTACGTCTTATATTCATGAAACATTTAAAACATTAATATAGTTAATATTTGTGTTCTTATACGACTTATTATTCCTTTACAATATTTTTAATGTTATTGCTAGATGTTTAATTGTAATTTTTAAAGTTTGGGTTCGAATATTTGACATAAATTTGCCAAAACTTTTTATATCCTCCGCTTCCTCAGGACCCTCACTTTCTCACTCAACTCACTCAAACGCTCGCCAAGAACGTACCCCGCCGCAACGCGCGGGGTCAACAACTAGTCAACATCTATTTATAATTATATAAACCCTAATGTTCTATGTCATTTACGGGTTGGGCTCTCAATTTTGTAGGCTTATGACCTCGCAAATGTCTCTCTATGCCCTATTTTTCACATCAATTACGACTTCTCAATTGCTTAGATCGTAATCTATCCTTTATAGAATTATATAGATACAAACACAAAATATGCACAAAAAACGTACACACACAATCTTAAAAGAAAAATAAAATTCAACTAAGTATAGCCTAGAAGACACATGCGTCATTTAAAAATATACTGTCATGCGTTGTTTAAAGAAAACGGCAATCCTATTTTAGTATATTGGTAAAGATGACCTATTTATATGTTTAATTCTATTTATTCATTGTGATAATCGTATCTTTGTGTCATTGTTTCGTTGGATTAATCTTCATGTATTCATATTTTTGTGCTTTTTTTGTGTCATTTGATACTTGCTTTACTTACTGGATATCTTTTTTTAGAGTTTGGTACTTACCCTTTTATGATTTCTACAGCGATGGGTAATTTTAAAATTATTAAAATGAAAAAAAGTGAAAAAAATAAGAAAAGACCAAAAGTGAAAAATAACTAACAAACATGGACAATCTTAATAGAAAAAAACTAACGAAATTAGACACAAAGGACCAAAAGTGAATAAAGTGTTACCTTCAAGAGCTTTTATTGTGTTTTCACTTAAGAACAAAAAATACAAATCTTACGAAATTTAGGGAGGAGAAGTGTAATTTTTTCTCAAATAAAAGAGAGAAAAATTATATTACGCAGTTAGTTACACAAATAGCCTTGGTGTGTTGGTGACCCAACGTTTTTCTCGATCTGGCTAAACACATAAACACCCCTTGATGCAAGACATCTTTACACGTGTCAAAATCTAAAAGCATGTAAAGAGAGTCTGTGGGTCATCTGCATTGCGTAGAACCGGTCTTAAGGAGGTACGTTACCCGCTACAGCCGGTAATACTTGTGTCTTTTTAACCGATACATCCGGTAACAAAGGTCAAGGGGGTTTAAGACCCACATTTCAATTTTTGTTTTATATTGGTGGTTTTCAAAGGGTTTTTCCATCCTCATCCATCTCAACTCTCATTCAATCATCTTTTCATCAAATATTTTTGTATATAAAAACATATATATTTACATAATAATATTCTATTCATATTATAATTATATCATATTTATAAAAGATAAATGATAAATTCTTTTTTTCTTTTGGGATGAGAATTATGTGATGTGGGTTTTGAATTATAGATATAAAGATACAATCTTGGATTAGAAATGAAGCAAATTTCGGGTCAAGAATTCGGATCTTGAAGAATTACAAATTCTTTCTTGGGTTTATTATTATTATTAGCAATTACAAACAAGGTAAGTTCAAGATTTTCATTTTTGTCTAGAATATATAAATTTGTTGGAAATTCTACAAATTTGTTGAATTTCGATCAAATTTGATTTGGGTTTGTGTTTATTTGTTATAAAGTTCATTAATTTATGATATTTTAGTATAAATTTATTGAATTTCCCTCCAAATTCATGACAACCAAACAAGCATTATCATGTAGTAAATTCTAAATATATATTTTTATATTTTTGGATTAACTTTTTTTTTTTTTTTTGTTTAGAATTTTGGTTTTGATGTGTTTGATCTGATCTTTGTTTGTTTGAATTCTGTTAGATCATTGAAAAGAAAAAAAGAAAGTCTTTTTTGGTGGGTAGGTTTGTTTGGTGATCATATTGGGGTTTGTTTATAAATTGATCTACTTTTGGGTTTTAGATTATATATATCTATTAATCTATATGTACATATGTACATATCTATATGTATATGTATAGATATAATAGATACAGATCCTTTTTGTTTTCAGGGGTTTTATTTGGGAAGAGGGGTTTGAAACTTTAAAAAAAAATTTCTTCAAAATTCAAACCTTTTTCATTTTCAACTTTATGTATGCATATATATTTTTTTTTTAAAAAAGGGTTTTTCATTTATAAAAAAGTGCCATAAAATCTTGCAAGTGTGAGTGTGTGACCTACTTTTAAGAATCAGTTTGTGTCAGATTCAATTCATACTTTCTTTTTCAGTTTATTCATCATTAATTGGTTTCTACTATTTATTTTATTGTAAACGTTTATCAATCTAGCATTATGATCCCCATATGTTGTCTGGTTTTGTTTATTGATCAGAATTTGAGACATTTTTATTTAGACATTAGAAATGATTTATGGGTGTGGTAAAACCATTTTTGTGTATCGATAAAATTTTGTAAATGAAGTATATGAGATCTACTGCTCTTGATCTTCAGTTGGTTTTCAGTATGCAATGTAGTAATTCTGGTTTTCAGTTATGTGAGTTCCATTTGTCGTGTTCTGTATTATATATTCGTTCGTTGTAATTTTGATCACTAAATATTGACTTTTACGTACGTAATCTTTGACTATACCGAATGTCAGACTTTTAAGAAGATCAAGACAAGATGGTGTGAAGCGTTGGTTTAAGTTTCTTGATATCGAGATATGGTATTGCAAAAGCGGTTAGAATATGGATTTTATGGTTATCAGGTGCCTCCAGTACCTCGAGCTCCCAGATCAGCCAGGGTAGGAAATATCTCTTATTTTCCGAAGTTTTCCCTTTTTGAAATTTAATGTATGTGTAATTTATTTTCTCGTATTAAATCTATTTCAGAAGAGGGTTTCTTCTGTGAAGAAAAATGAGGTGCAAAATCGAATGTGTGCATTTGACCTGCTAGCTACCGTTGCTGGCAAGCTATTATTGGAGGGTAATGATTCTGCTAATAAGATAATTCTGGAAGAAACCAAAGTCGTTACTGAGTCTGCAGTCAAGATTGAAGATGACTCATTAAAAGCACATGTATATGATCAAGATAGTTGTAATAAGAGCTTTTTTGTGTCTGAGATCATAAAAGGTCCGATTACTGACACTTATTCTGGACCTGCTTCTGGTATAACGGTTTCTGATTGTAAAGTACAGGATATAAATAATAAACTAATAACAAACGGGACACCCAACAATGGGAAACCGCCACTTGTGGATAAAGTAGATTGTAATTTGAATTTAGTTATTAGAGATGATGATGAAAACTCTTGTGGGTACACTCACAAGACCTTTAGGCCACCGCCTCGTATTGGTGACCGAAGAATTAGGAGGTTATCGGCATCCAAACACTGGAAAGCCATCCCAAATACCGGTGAGTATCTATGACTAAAATATTACATAGTATATGCATCCTTAGTTTCTTGAATTGGAATGTTTTTATGTTGTGCCAGATGTGTATCGTAACAAGAAAAGTTTCTATAATTATCAAAGATCATTAAGGGATTATCCATTCAAAAAGCGAAGAATGTACCGGTTAGATGATCACAATCTTTTCAATTCCAATGGTAATTCTGGTTCTGTTGAAGATGGTTCCATTTTGGATACAGCAAATCATGATTCACATGGTAATAAAAGCTGCTTAAAGGAGATATCTGTATTCACTATTCTAAATCATTATTGAATGATGTTTTTGGGTTTAATCAGTGAAGCTGAAGATCAAGTCTTTCAGGGTACCCGAGTTTTTCATTGAAATACCGGAAACGGCAACTGTTAGTTCTTTAAAGGTACCCTTTCGGTCAGTTTGGTTATTTATATCTATTATTTATAGTTAACAGTTGACTGACATGGAGTAAATCTATAGAGGACGGTTATGGAGGCCGTGACTGCTATATTTAGTGGCGAGGTGCATGTGGGCGTAATGCTCCAGGGAAAGAGAATTAGAGATGATAACAAAACTCTGCTACAAACGGGTATATGCCATGATAACCAACTGGATGCCCTGGGTTTCACCTTGGAGCCTAATGAAGAACAACTTCCACCTTTTATATGCCCTCAAGATAGGTCCGTGGTATCACCACCTGCTACACCTAAACCGTTAGCAAGGTATAAGAAAATTGGCTAGCAAGATAAATGTGAAGTTCAATACGTATGTATATAAAAAATGTGTTAAACTTTTGGTTTCAGGTATCCTCCACCTCAGACTATAGCAAATCAATTGGCAATCCAACAAAAGGTTCCAGATTCCTTGCCTGATTTTCCGATTACAACTTCTAGGAACATAATGGAAAGTGATCATGACATGTCAGTAGATTCAAGGGCATTAGTTACGGTTCCAGCCATGAACACTAATGCCCTGACGGTGCTCCCAATGAAGAAATCAAAGCGAGTTGTGATGGGACAACGCAGGATTCGCCGCCCGTTTTCTGTCTCTGAAGTGGAAGCTCTAGTTGAAGCAGTGGAGAGACTTGGAACTGGAAGGTATGAAACTAACTTACGGAATCACCATTTTGAGGTTAAATGTTATTTTGATAGTTGGGGTTTTGTGAACATTCAGATGGCGTGATGTTAAGTTACGTGCTTTTGATGATGCAAAACACCGAACCTATGTGGATTTGAAGGTATATATACAATTATATATAAACCTTGTTTTTGTTCATAATTATAATCTTGCTGATGTGGCTCCTTGTGATTGGTTGTGGTGGGACAGGACAAGTGGAAAACACTTGTGCACACGGCACGAATATCACCACAACAAAGAAGAGGTGAGCCGGTCCCTCAGGAACTCCTAGACAGGGTCTTAACCGCCCATGGTTATTGGTCACATTACCAAGCCAAGAACCAGTTCAAGCATCAACTGCAAACAGAAATTTGTCGACTTTTCTAAAACAAACAGCATATGTACAGAGTTCATAAAAGTAAGTACTTCCCATTGTAACTAGCAAAACACCACAATGTCATGGGGTCATTACTGAACATTTTAGATGCACATATGTAGCAGATTGCTCTTTTCTTGATTTAACAACCAAAAGGACATGGGATTTGAGCCGCAGAAACACTGGCTTGCGACAGAGTCTCAGCCTTTTCTTGATTTAGTAGGAAGTGTCCGTAGTTGGGTTCTAATTCTGTTTTTTGTTATTACCATGTATAAAGTGACAAAGGATGGACAAAGAACCTGGTGTAGAATGTTGTGTAGATTTACTTCTTTTTTAATGGCTCATGATGGTACCTTGCCAGCATAGAGACATGGGTGCGACACTTGTAAAAATGGGTTGTCGACGGAATAAAGATGATTTAAGATTTCAGAATCTGTATTGTTTTTTTTTTTAGGGGGGTTAATGCATATTTTTTTCTGATTGTAGTCTACTAACATAGACGCAAGATTCACAGTCTTCTAATTCCACCTCACATGTTAAAATTTTTGACTCTAGATAGGTTGTTTGGGTTTATGTTTGTAGTGGATTCGGATGAGGATATGTGTTTTCGTGTTATAAACGTACAAGTTTTGTGTATGATGAAACAAGTTGGTTATATCGTAGACGTCTCAAATACTAATCCCGAACATCTTTTCTTTTACTTTACGAGTCAGTTTATATTGTGCAACCGTTGTATGTTTTTGGACGTGGATAATGACCCATGCCTAACGATCTCCTGGACGGGCTTGTTTTGTTTGCATATTACTTTTTTGAAATATACTGATGCAGCTACGACATGTTCGAATGACGACAAAATAAAGAAGTTTGGTAGATTGAAATGCTTATAAACCCGTGATAAGTAATGGTCTAGTTTATCATGTGTTTTATCACTTGTTTCTAAAAAAAACTAAAAAAAATGACTAAAAAGATGATATCGAGTACAATGGAGGGCTGTGCCACGGATTAATCAGAAACCCAAATTGAGTATCGTGTGTTGATGGGTGACATCATTGACATGAATATGAATATCATGTAGACCGCACGTCATCTAATTACTAATATAATGAATTCTAATACCATCGCTAACAATTACTCCGTATAAAAGAGTTCTTTTAATTCATTTTTGAAAAAATTACGTCCCTTGAATGGAAGACAATTTTAAATTATGACCTTTGGATTAATTGCAAGACAATTTTAAATTATGACCTTTGGATTAATTGCAAGACAATTTTAAATTATGACCTTTGGATTAATTGCATGACCTCATTATCGTAAATTAGATTTACTAAATTACTAAATGTAATTTACGTTCCTTACTAATATACAAATTACATTCCTTATGATGAAAAACAATAATTTCCTATCTCCTAACACTAGCTATAGCTATTCAAACTACAACGATTTAACATGAGATGACATGATTTAAATTATACGAGACAAAATACCCGCACGTTGCGGTGGTAAGATGATGGGGATGATAGGTCATAGAGTGTTATAGATCATAGGAGGTAATATGTTATAGAGTGCGATAACCAAATGCCTTAGCTGTACGAGTTCAACCCTCGGATTTAAAAATTCCTTGAAAGTATATCAAATGACATTTCTAATGAAAGAACATGTAATTTTAAGAATACTCATATAACTTTTACAATTTATCGATGTACGGTTTTTGAGATAAAAGATTTTGAATGAATTAGAGGAATAAAATGATTTATGAAGGAGAGAGAAAAATGAGTGGTTGGGTTGTATATAGATGCATTGTACATTATGCATTAATAGATGTACATTGTTGAAAAGTTGAAAAATTTTGGAGGGAACAAATTTTTTATAATATAATAGAGATAGAGATTACAAACGATTTCAACATTTTTCATTATATGGGGGTTTTAAAAAAGGGATAAAGGCATGGGAGTGTAACCAACTATGACCAAAAGGTTATGTAATGTACCCATGTACTCGACTTGCTATCATGTGTAACCAACTTTGTTTTTTTGGTTATGTAATGTAAGCAACTGGCTACAAAAGATTTCTATCAGGTTATATGTAATTTATCTGTATCATCATCATCATCATCATCATTCTCACTAAAATCGCCGGAAAAATTAAAATCGCGATAACTTTGTTGTTTCTTCGAATTAAGACTTGAAACTAACACCAATCGACTCAAAAATTGATCCCGCACAAAACCTAGTCAAAAGATGTTGAAAATAAAGTTCGCCGGAAAAAATGGTGATTTGCCGGAAAATTAAAATCGCGATAACTTTGTTATTTCTTCGAATTAAGACTTGAAACTACCACCAATCAACTCAAAAATTGATCCCGCAAAAACCCAAGCCAAAAGATGTTGAAAAAAAAGTTCGCCGGAAAAAATGGCGATTCCCCGGTCTAATTAAAATCGCGATAACTTTGTTGTTTCTTCGATTTAAGACTTGAAACTACCACCAATCAACTCAAAAATTGATCCCGCACAAAACCTAGTCAAAAGATGTTGAAAATAAAGTTCGCCGGAAAAAATGGTGATTTGCCGGAAAAATTAAAATCGTGATAACTTTGTTGTTTCTTCGAATTAAGACTTGAAACTACCACCAATCAACTCAAAAATTGATCCCGCAAAAACCCAAGCCAAAAGATGTTGAAAACAAAGTTCGCCGGAAAAAATGGCGATTCCCCGGAAATATTAAAATCGCAATAACTTTGTTGTTTCTTCGAATTAAGACTTGAAACTACCACCAATCGACTCAAAAATTGATCCCACACAAACCCAAGCCAAAAGATGTTGAAACTAAAGTTCGCCGGAAAAAATGGTGATTCGCCGGAAAAAATGGTGATCAATGATGACTTGTTTGTTGTTTCATGTTCATGTTGATGATGACGGTTGGAATCTGGAAACAAAGGTGGAAATATTTTTAATAAAAAAGGAATAAAATTGAAAATGGTAACCTGCAACTTGTTTGTTAACCGGTTGCTTACATTGCATAACCCAAAAAACAAAGTTGGTTACACTAGATAGCAAGTCGAGTAGATGGGTACATTACATAACCTTTTGGTCATAGTTGATCACTCCCATGCCTTTATCCCTAATTTTTAATCAATGGGGATTTTAATTTTTAATCAACTAAAACCTTTTTCTAAGAACACTAAGATTAACATTAGATTGAGCCAATTATTGTTATGAAGAATTCATGGTATATGTATTTACTAAAAAGGTTTTTTTCTCTCTATATATTTTTAAGCAACTTGATAGTTTTTCGTTTGTTTTTGGGGTTTATTTTCTTTTACTGTTTGTTTATTACCTTTGTAAATAGAATAATCAAATAACTGAATTTTTAATAATAAATTGATAATCTTTCTTATTACTTTTGTTTTTAAACAATAACGGTTTTTTGTTCTTTTATTTTGGAGCCTTAAAGAAAAAATCTATGCAAATATAATAATTAGTAATGGTGTATATTTTTGAAACAAGAAAAAATTTAGAATATCAGTATTATACTTGTGAGAATGACTGTCTTACGCTACAGTAGCTGCTGCTTGGACTTCCTATTATTACTTCTAAGTGAAAGGTAGCCCAGCAACAACGAAGGCATTTAGACTCATTACCTTTCTTGACTTTTAAAATTAAGTCTTTTTTGAAAATCTTGAAAGAGTCGATAGAGTAATAAGTGATTTTGTAGTGGGTTCAAACTTTGAAATTATATGATCGTTAATCACCCATATAAGCGTAACTTTTATGTGTCAACAAAAGTTAAAATATCAACAGATTTTGCTAATAGCGTTGATCCAAATGTTTTTTCTGAGTTTCAATGATTTGTTGATGACAATCTGGATATACGTGTTTGCATTTTATTTATGTTTTTACATTTCAAGTTTCTACTTATGATTTTTTTTATTTGATAGTCTCCTTCGACCATATGTAATTTACCAAAATATAAATGTTATATTTATTTTGGTATTTAAATAATATGAACACTAATAACTAAGTAATGAGATGGTTATGAGTTCAATTTTCATAAAAAAAGATTTTGATTAATATATTTATAGGTTTTTTGTAACATCTCGAACTTTTATTTAACGGTTGACTTGAGTCGTTAATTCAACACTTCGTGTCCGTCAAGTTTATAGGAGATTTAATGATTATATGTGTTTAATGTGCTATATGTATGATGCTTTAGTGCCTTAATGATTGATGTGCTAATGTGTTTAAGATGCTTACGATGTTTATGATGTGTTTCATGTGTCGGTAGGTATTCCCGTCAAGTCATTCAAGCTTTATATGTGAAGTAGAAGGACATTAAATGAAAGAATGTAAAGTTGAGAGTAATAAGTGTATGTTAAGGAAAGTGTGTGTAACATCCTAATCTTTTCTATCTTTGACTTTGAACTTGAACGTCAATTGACTTTGACACTGTAAGTTGCTTAATTAGCTAAGTAATTAACTATTGTGGCTTCAAGGATTAATGTGGTACTTGAATGAGTTATTAATGATCATAAGATGTTATTATAGTTGTCAGTCGGTATATCAGGTGCTCATTTTGTCGACTAAGTTTTCGGTTCATTAATTTGAGCCTTAATGGCCGTTAGATTTAAGGGCACTTTGGTCATTTGGCTAAAAGGTGGACGCTTTAAGAGGAGTTTAGGGAACCCTAATACCTTATTTTCTACAGAATTAAGTGTGTGTAAGTTTGGGTGTGCCTCCATTATCATTCTTGGTTCATTTTCATCGATTCCCACTTGATTTAGAGAGATTTAGCGCTTATAATTTGATCTTCTAATCATATTCAAGGCATGGATCGTAATACCTACTTATTATTGGTCATTTACATCTATTCAATTTGTTCATACTTGGTCTTGATCCATTATATGTGTTTGTTGCTATAATCGTTGATTTCGGGTTACTCGGTAACCGTTATTGCAATCTATTGGTGTGTTGGTGATTCCGGAAGGTATAATATTTTTGTTACTGATATTACTATGATATATTGGAGTCAATATAAGTGTCATATCAGATCTGGACCATAGGGTATGTTAATCGATTTAAAATCGTCTGTTTTGTCGATTCGGTAACCTAAAACGTTTGTTATTGTTATGCAAATAAAGTAGGGGTTAATCAATGATTTCATTGCATCATTATGGTCTTAAAATGATGAACTTTGAGGTACAAAATTCGTTCATGGGGTTTGGGATCGTTTGCAAGTCGTTTAGAAGGATTTCGAAGTGATAAATAAAATAGGTTTTCTGATCGTACAGGATATGAGACTCATACAGCGGTATGAGACTCATATACTGATTGTGTCGATTTTTCTTTTGCTACTGTTCGTCAATATGAGACTCATAAAAGGGTATGAGACTCATATACTGTTCATAGATAATTTATGTTTTTACTTTTGTAAATATGAGACTCATATAGGGGTATGAGACTCATAAACTGGTAGGTGTCGATTTCCACTCCTCACTGTTTGCAAATATGCGACTCATAGCTTTTGCATGAGACTCATAAAGTGTCTTTCAGACTTTTAAGTTTTAAAACAAGTGTTTAAGTGTCATATAAGTATCCATATGACTTTTATAGGTTCTAAAAGTTAATTAGACCTCATTTATGTTAAATTATTGATTCTATACTCGTTATAATTAGTCGGGAATACTTGCAAAGCTTGGTAACTTATGTTATCACTTGTTGTGCTCTCTCTCTCGAGGTAAGATACACAACTTTGACACGCTGAGGGTTCAACAAAAGCATAGTTTTCATACAATAACTTCCCCTAATGATATCTTGGTTGCTTATGGGTATTCGGAATTATACGGGAGGTACTATGGTTATGTATATGCATATTGAAGCCTGAAATGTTACCCCAAAGATATGTGTCATCATGATATGATATGAAATGCTTTGAGTTATTATGAAATACATTATGTGATGAACTATGTTATGCAATGAAAGATGATATATAATGATATGCTATGAGATGTTATGCAATGATATGAGATGTAATGATATGCTATATGAAATGCTATGTAATGTTTTGAGATGAATTCAAATGTGATTATATGCTATGAAAGATACGAGACCCTTATTTTGAGAACCCAATTTTTTGTAAGAAACATGAGAACTCCTAAAATACATATTGGATCACATGTTTTTTTTTTGTTCATTCACATTTGAAACGTTATAAATATATATGTTGTAGAAGAAATTTTTTTTCAAAGCCTTATATATAGCCGTTTGTCACATGTGAACAATAAACGTGAACAAATTCATTCACAAGTTCACAAAAAGCTATATATAAGGTTTGAAAAAAAAATTCTTTTACAACATACATTTTTATATCATTTCACATGTCAATGAACAAAAAAAACATGTGAACAAATATATAACTTACGAGTTTTCATGGTTCTTAAAAAAAAAATAGTTTTCAAAATAAGAAAACTCTTGAACTATATATATATATATGATTATGATATTCATAAATATGTGAATGTTATATGTGAACAAATTCGTTCATATATAAGACATAATTTCTTAACAAATTCTCTTAATAATCATTCTAATGTCGTAACTACATGTCAGGTGTAATTACATGTCTTAAGATCCATCACTAATTTTAATATATTTTTTAATATGTTCCCGCGTATTACGCGGGACAATAATCTAGTTAAATTATTAAATGTTAACTGATAATTTTACTCACACAATGTGTCAAGACGATGATGACGGCGACGATAGGCAGGAGGTGAATAGCGACTGTTGGTGATGATGTTAACGAGATGAGGATGTAACACCCGTGAGTTGACCATTTAAGTTTTCGAGTCAAAATAAAGCTTTCAGTAAATACGACCTCGTATTTTGGATTCAGCCTCGTACTTTAAGTCGACATTGAAATTTTAATTTTGCATCGTAAATTAAGTTTGGCATCGTATTTGGAGTTAGCATCGTAATAGGAGTTAGCCTCGTATTTTAGTGTCCGCATCGTATTTGTTTCGGCCTAGTATTAAGGCCTTGTATGGAATCTTCTTATTTACCCCGCCTATAAATACTCTTATTCTCCACACATTCTCATTTTCCACCACATTAGCCTCCTAACAAAAACACACACACACTTTTGCTACCCCATATTCTCTTACTTCCCCATCTTTACTACCACACCATTACTACCCTATAAACAACAAACTTGCATCTGCTATTACTCACTTGTACTCACACACACTACATACTGCTCTTATTCTCTGCTCATACACTTAGAAAGATCGATCAACCGACTTCCACCCTTTGTAATCATTTCAATACACATCAATAAAGAACAAGGCAGGAACGATTGTTTCCTCCCGGGGTTTTTATGCCGGCGATCCTCTAAGGATTAAGGGCTTTTCCTCGTCATTAAATATCGGTGTTCTTGCTCTTTACTCTTTATTTTACGCATTATTTGTTTGATTCTTGCTTAATATCTTGTTTATCTTAACATATTCTGCATTGTTTACATTAGTTTGCGATTATAGAGACCTTCTTTATTGTTTAGTCGACATAATCTATTATCAAAAGTCTTTCTTACCAACGCATCTTTGTAACTCAACGTATTTTACAAGCACACAACCTCACGAACGAAAGTTTGGTTACTTAATTTATCTAAGTCGTCAACGTAAATTATCTTAGGTGATTTTTGACCAAAACAAATACCTATTGATTTACATTATGGATACATTTGGATGCATTGGATACATGTTCTTGAGCACGGCTTGTTGTTGAACCGTAAGTCCCTTCCTTGTTAGCACGGCTGGTTGTTGAACCGTAAGTCCCTTCATTTGATGCATCGGCTGGTTGTTGAACCGTAAGTCCTGACTACACTAGATGCATCAGCAGGTTGTTGAACCGTAAGGCCCTACATAGTTAACCTTAGCATGGTACCATAAGTTCTGTCAACCTTGATAAGGCCATGGCAACATTGTGATTATGTCAACCTTGATAAGTCTATGGCAACACTGTGATTATGGCAACATTGTGATTATGGAAACATTGTGACATGGCCACTTTAAGTATACATGGAATGCATCACGTTAACCTGATAACAAAATCCTACGAACTCACCAAACATTGTGTTGATGTTTTTAAGTATCCTTTCAGGTGCACAGGTTAGAGGTGGCTGAGGAGAGTAGCATGGAGCCTTTATAGCAGACTTTGGACTTTATGATCCCTTGTTGCTGCTATGTTATTTTCCTCTTTTGTGTTAGTATGACATTATGCCTAACCTTTGATCCCCTGCGTGGGAGTCGAATTTTGTTTTATTTGTGTTTGGATTTTTGTTGAATGTTTGTGTTAATCCATGCTAAGACTTTCTATATTTGTGGATTCATTTAGTTTTCCTATGTAATATCTATGACGCGTGTACTATGCATCGCATCCTGAGATTTCCGCTTTAGTCGGGGTGTGACAGAGGACATTGTTAGTATTTAACGAGATGAGGACATCGTAAGTATTTTAGGCGATCAGGGTATTGAAGGTAAATTAAGTGACTTTATTGTAAGAGTAATGCAAATTCATACAATAGTACTCTGTAATAGATATGAGCATAGTTGTTAGACTCTTGCGAGTCACGAGTCAACTCTTACGAGTCGAGTCGATTTGCACCAAAAACTAGGCTCCTCGTTGGGTGACTCTTCTTTCTCCGGACTCTTACGAGTCGCGATGTGAATTTGAAATGAGTCAATACGAGTCGCAATCTTTTGATTATTCTAGTTTGATAAATATTATATATCATATCTATGGTTACATTATTTTGTATGTTATATATGTATTTGTTCATTTTGATACGAATTTGGAAATAAACCGTAAATTTATAACTCAAAGTTATCGAATATGTAATATTTTGGTAATGTATCAAGATAACCAAATTATATTTTGTTTATTAAAATGCCACATATATATAATTATACAATGTTATATAGTATATAAAAATATACAGACTCTTACGAGTTGAGTCACGAGTCAATACTCATGTTTTTGAGTCAAGTTAAAAGTTACGAGTCGACAACTATGGGTGAGAGGGGTAAAATAAGTAAAGTTTTTTTTTTTTTTTGATTTGGAGAAAAACGGGATAGATAAATGTTTTATATGTATTATAGATAAGTCACAAACAATTTCATTTGTGTATTGATAAATCTACAACATCTTTGATTAATCGACAACAAATACATGTTTGTTAATGCATAATGTATATGCTTATTATCTAAGATAATTTTAAAAAGGATTTTAGACAACTCAATAACCGAAGATTTGTAAGTGAAGTTTGGTGTTCAATGATCTTCAGTTAAGAGGAAAGGTTTCTTAATAATAATAACTGAAACTAAGAATTTTATCTAAAAAGAAGTTTGAGAAAGTCTTTGAGACAAAACTACTTCGAGTAATTAAGAAAACTGTTGAAGATAAAGCTAAAGTACTCAAAATTAAAGCTAAGATCTTTAAATAAAGAAAGGTTTTTGCTAATGAAAATAGTACGAAAAGAGTTTTGATTAGAAAACCTCTAACAAAGACCTTAAAAAGACGTTTTAAAGAAGATATAATTAAAACAACGAAGATTAGAGCAAAAAGACTCAAGGTCTAGACTATGATCCATAAATAAACTACTAAAAACGTTTCGTAGATGCAAACTAAAACAAATAAAATATAAAGAGCATGAACACGAAGCATTTTTACGAGGAAAAGCCTTTAATCCATCTAGATTGCCGGCATAAAAACCTTGGGAGGAAGCAATTGCTCCTTTCTTTATTTTTTTTATTAATATAATTTTGAAATAATTACAATGCGAGGGCACAAGTGATCGTTCTAAGTGATGAATTTGGGGTTGAATGTTGGTGTGAACGAACTCTGAGTGTTTACAGAGGTTTACAGAGGTTTATTGGTGTTTTAGAGAGAAGATGTGTGTAATTTTTTTTGTGTGAGAGTCGAATAAATAAACCTATTGATCACTTGCCACTTTTATAGGGAAAAAGTACAACTAACTATCCTAAAATTCTAGGATATTGGTAGATTCTTCTCTTGACTTGAATACTTGGCTCTTGAACGTTATAGGACCATTTCCACACGTTTTCTAGCAACTAACTCCGACTTTGGGGGTAAGAAAACACTTATACACGTTCCTATATTGCTAAGACAGAATAAATAACTGTTAGTAATCTCAGAGCCCAAGATCCTGGACATATTTTAGATCTTGGCCCATATCTCAATATCCTGACCATGTGTTAACTATTTGAACATATCTTAAGATCTTAAGCACGTTTTAGGATCCTAAACATATTTTAAGCGTATTTTAGTATCTTTCTCGTTTTTCATATTTATGATCCTGAAATACAAAGTTTAGCCATGAATAGTAATTAAGATCTTGATACCCCATTATCTTAGATCTGAAAATCTCACCCCAAACACAGTGTAAGTAAGCTTTTTCACAGGTGGTGTAAGTCACTAAGTCGGGCGAGATGACTGAGTGATCTTGAACAAATTAGAAGCAAAAAGATCTTTTTATTTATCATTCTATTATATTTGGATCTTTCGAGCATCTAAATGGAGTTTCTAATATTATAATATATGATAAAGAATTACTTTATTTATTCGTTACTATATATAACATGTATAGTAATTATCTTATTCAATTGGGAGAGATGACTGAGTGAGCAAAAACGAGGGATTAAAACTCCGTTAGAATAAAACATTGGGTCAAACTCTTCTTTGATGTTAAGGTAACCACGATAAATAGTCATCGATTTCACGGAAATTGTCGTAATGCAATTTAAATAGTGTGAAAGATAACACCATATTATATATATATATATCTATACTACCTATATAAACAAACTACCACATCCCTCATTCAACTCTCTACCTTTGAATTACCTAATATATCCCTTACATTTAAACTACCTCCACACACCTTATCCCTGAAATTCCGAGATTACCTTAATAAAAAAAAACCCACAACCACAATTACCTAAAACCCTATAAAATCTCCATTAACTCTAAAATTATTGCTAAAGGTATTGCTACGGATAAGAAAAAATTTATAACTCACGAAATTACGAACCAATTATGTCCTTTGTATACTCGTATTAAACTTTAATATTTGACTAATTATTTTTTTAGTTGTCTTGGTCTCCTCCCCTACAATTGTAAGTGGTTATTTTTCATGGTTAGTGTTTGCACTTCATTATTTTTTGCACCTAATTCGCGACTTATTTTTAGAATGATATATACGGTTAGTTCTTGCATTGACGCATCTCATGAAAGTAAACTAAACGCTATAAACCGTTACGGTGTCTAAAACGTTATAGATTGTCGCCGTTGCAAAGCGCGGGCACCACTCTAGTATATATATATTTATTGATGGTAGAGCTGAGATAAAAAAAATTAAATGAACTTTTAATTTTAACCATCAAAAATAAATATTAACTTTCAATCTTGGACATTGAAATTAAAAGTCAACCATTCTAAATAAGATTTTACATATAAACATTTATTGCATATATTTGCAGTTTGCCAACACTTACTATAAAAGTTTCTTTTTTAAAAAAAAGAACACGACATTTCGAATTTGATCTTACTAGCATTTATTTACAACAAGCAAGAGATCCTGGATTGTTTTACAAAGATATGACAATCACTTTCAACAAAGTCAAACTTGCAGAATGAATAATATATTTTTACAAATTTGTAAAGGATTTATTTTATGTCATTATAAAAGCAAACTAATTTCTTCTCAATTCAAAATATCAAGATTTTCAACCGTCAAGATGAAGAGGATAATATGGTTTCAGATGCATATTTCTTCTTAAAATCTAAAGAGAATGTTAATCATGTTATTGTATAACGTAGAAATGTTATTTATATTTTTTTTTCCATTTGTACATGTAATATTGAGTTCTTTTTTTTAATCTATGCTACTAATGCATGTACTTCTGTTATATGCAATTGTTGATGATAACATCTTGATTTAATAATTCACACTTGATAACAAGAATCAAGTGAAACTGCCAATAAAGATGAAGTTTCATTCATTATCTTTCGATGTCATTTAATAAAGCTTTTTACTCTTTTATTTTACATTCTTGAAGGTTTAAATTTTTTTTTATTGTCAATTGATGAAGTTTTGATGTTTTAGGATTTTAGTTTGTTATATTCTAATAATTTTTTGTTTTATTTACTTTGCACATAAATTGTCTCCAACTTAGCCTCATTCAATTACAAGGTAACCTATAGATGTTTATACACATTTAACATTGATAAAAATTAATCCTTTTGTAAACGAGAAATTGAAAACAAAAAATATCAATGACATTAGATTATTCGAATGCACAAAACAAGTTACCAACATCCAACATTTTAGTTTCAAATAACTTCCACGATGAATTACGCAAACCAATCACTTATCACCTAACAAGCATTTATTAAAACACTTAGGCCGGCTTGATCATTGAAACCTTCACAACCATACATAATGACAAAGTCCGTCCATGAAAACCAAGCTATTGCATTTGTTACTTGAATAAACTAGAAGGGTACTCGCACGATGCGGTGGTGATGACAGTGATGAGTGGTGGTGGCGTGCGGTGGTAGCGGCGGTGGTGGAGGTGACAGTGGTGATGGCGATGTAATGGGGGCGA
Source organism: Erigeron canadensis (assembly GCF_010389155.1). Classification (NCBI taxonomy): domain Eukaryota; kingdom Viridiplantae; phylum Streptophyta; class Magnoliopsida; order Asterales; family Asteraceae; genus Erigeron; species Erigeron canadensis. The sequence goes on from NC_057763.1 coordinate 3,555,319, forward strand.
TGGTGGCAGTAACGAATGTTGGCGTGCGGCGGTCGCGTCAACGGTTGTTGTGGCGACGGTGTTGGCGGTGGCAATTGGTGTTGATGGTGGTGACGACAAGTAGTGTAAGTTATTAATGTAATATGGGTTTGATGAATTGTGGAATATTGAAACTTAAAATTTAACAAATTGAGATATGCTGTATAATATAATATAGATGTAGATACATAATTAGATTATAATTTGACCGTAAATTTGTGTCGGTTGAAATTGTTAGAGGTTTTTTGGGTACATTCAATGGATAAGTGAGAAAAATGTTGAATTTGTGGGAATTGTCATACGGACCTACTTAACACGTTTTCAATTGCCTTATAGTCAGTTAGTAAATGGAGTCTTATCTTCAAGGTTTGGGACGGAGATTTTTAGTTGGGTTTGAGTCTGAGATTACCTAAAGTCATATCGTTGGTAAGGCATAAGGGTAATATGGTAGAATTGCTAGGCTTAAAATTTTATGTAAGACCAATTAACCTATATGCTTTATAGCAGGGTTGTCAATCCGGTTGATCCATTCCGGGTTGGTTGGTTGAAATCTCTGACCCTGATTCAATCTACAAATAGTTTCATGTCAAAATTTTCAACCCGAGCCCGACCCTGGTCGACATGGTTAATATATGGGTGGCGGGTTGTCAAGTCAAATAAGTTGGTTAGGTTTAATATTAATGCTTTCAATTGGGTCAAATGAGTTGTTTTTTGGGTCAAGTGGGTTGTTGAGTTGGTGGGTCAAAAGTGTTGGTTTTAGGTTTAGTGAGTCAGTATTAATTAGGTTCTCGAGGTTAGCGGGGGTCGAATTGACCACCTAAAAAGCCAATCAAAATAGGACCTGGAAAAAATCATGTTGCTGGATTGACAGGTCAAGTATACCCTAAAGCTCGGTTTTTTTGTCAAGTCGATTATTGGTTGCATTTCAAGTTAGATCAATTATTCACAATCCTACTTTATATTATACTATAAACATAGATCGATAAAGATGTTGAATGTATTTTACTTAAATCTATCTCAATATATTATTGTTTGGTTAATATTTCAAGATAAAGAGTAAAAATGTGTTTTATGAAGTTTAAGAACAACTGTTTAATTTTACCTGGTCAACCACTTGGTATTGTTCAAGTTATGTTGATTTCTTTAATAAAAGTTTGGACGTAAACATTTAATAGGTGTAACAAATAACTTTCACCAAATTTTGTGGAAAAGATTCATTTTGTCCGCAAAAGAAATAACTTTCACCAAGCCCAAAATTAACGATACCTTTTGGGTAGGCCCAAACTAAAACAATAACCCACGCTTATTATTCTGCTGAAAACGTTTTATTTATTTTTCTGTTATTTTCATTTTTTTTTAGAGTTTAGGATATGAGATGATGTTCTTTTAACAGAGAGTACACTAGGCTCTGAGCCTCTATAAAGCAAGATTCGCAATAGAAGTTTAGAACTTTAGAAGCATTGACAACTTTGCGTTCCCTTCGTACGGGAGAGTCAGTCCGTTTTTGTTTAATGACATTTTCTATATAAAAGATTAGATTAATTTAATTGACGTGGCAAGTAAATGTTTTAATACAGTAAATCATCATGGTGTGTTTAGTAGTAACTTATCTCTAAATAATGACGTAACTGAAAAATTCACAAGATATTGCTTTATTAGTTAGATTGTTACTTTTTATATATGTTTTGTTTTATTCATCACATACAAAACTAACACTACTTAATTTAGACAGACAATATCTACCTAAACAAATACTTTATGGCAATACTTAAACGATTAAAAAACAAACAAGATTGAGACTGGAATACCGATGATGGGATCCGTCACAATCTGGTTTAAGCCGAATTGAAAATGCAATTTACCAAAATGATCCAGATTTATTTTTAATTGGTTTTTCTCTTTTTGTTTGTCTACCTCATATCCTGCTTTATTTATACCAAGACTCTTGATCTTCAATCAATATAACAAATTTGAGGATGATTGATATATTTTAGAAAGGAAATGCGCGCTAGGACTGTATTTAACGTGCATAAAAAAACTTGTACCTTTCATATTAAAAGTCCGCCCCCTGATTTTCATGGTAAATGTACAAACAATTTATGCACCTTAAACATAGTGTTAAGGGTTGTATTTAGCAAATCCCATTTTAGAATAATAACATATTCTTTTGAATTAACTTCCTTCCAAGAATCTTAGTAAATAACATATGGAATAAACTAATTCACCAAATTAATTTTAAAAAAAAAAAGAGAGAAAAAAGAAAGTCATATTCGAGGATTTTTTAAAACGAATTTCGAAAGGAATATATATATGTTTTTTATTCTTTTTATTCAAATTTATCTGGCTAACCAGTATATTCCGTTATCAAACACTAGCTAGTAGCTAGTATGGTAGTTCATCTATATTTATATCAATTATTATATAGAAAGGTTTATATGCTAACAAACTTAACCAAACTTCCATCTAACTTTTAACTAAATCCACTTTGTACTCCAGCATTGCCGACCATAAAATATTTTGATGTTTATTTGAGAAAATAAAAATCATCTTCAATTTAAGCTTACCTAGCCACTAGCTAACCTTAAAAACTTTTTCTATATTGATATATTAGTCTTATTGCCGACCATAAAATATTTTGATGTTTATTTGAGAAAATAAAAATCATCTTCAATTTAAGGTTACCTAGCCACTAGCAAACCTTAAAAACTTTTTCTATATTCATATACTAGTCTTTAGTTAATTTTTTGTTTTGAAAAAGCCTTACTTTTTAACAGCTGAGATATTTAAAACCTACTTATTATGCAAGTTATGTGGTACTTTGATGTGTAATTGTTTGCCTTGAGAATGGAGGTTTACAACTTTGTTAAATTTTTTTGTTTTGAAAAAGCCTTACTTTTTAGCAGCTGAGATATTTGAAACCTACTTATTATGCAAGTCATGTGGTACTGTGATGTGTAATCTATCCGTCCGATGGACATATGTCTTGTATGCAGGGACGGCTCCATAATGGGGCAGTGTGGGCAACTGCCCCTATTTCAATTTTGGTACAATATAATTTTTTAAAGGTATATTTATAATTTTGTTCTTAAAAAATATAAATAAATAGAAAATACATACAAATGTCACCATCGTTGTCATACGCCTCTTCTTTGTTTAGAAGTATGTTACTTATGTTGGAAGCATTAGTTTTGACATAAAATACTCTATTGATAAAGTAAAAATCTTGAGTTATTTTGATTTTTAATAGAGTTTAAAAAGATAAGTTGAAAAAAGTGTTTTATTTGTTTGAGTTAATGTATCATACATTGATATAGCTGTATGTGAAAAATGATATTTTCTTTTCAAATAATTATATAATAGTAATCACAATAGCCAGGTAAAAATTTATGTAGAGGCTAAATTGCATATGATTTCGATGAACTTATTTTATGTTGTTTAATATAATGCAACCCCTCCTTCTACATATTTGCCAAAATCGCAAAGACCAATGTTTAAGTTCCCATAACTTGCACTCACACGAAATTATTTTAAGAGTCCATATTTTCTAATTCTCATGAGAGGTTCAATTTTTTTTTTTTAAATTTTTCCTTCAAAAATGACTCTAATAAATTTACCAAGAGACTTTTAAATTTGTCCCCTTACAAAATAAATTATGGCTCCGTCCCTGCTTGTATGTTTCATTTCAATATGTTCTGGGATTTAATGATAAACTATAGAATTTTGCATAACTAAATAAATTGATAACAAATAAACAATTACAAGCCTAGTACCTATGTAATGTGGCAGCAGTGGCGGAGACGACGATCTAGTGGTGTAGGTGACGGTATTATTGGTGTTGATAGCGGTGTCAAGTGGTGTAGGTTGATGTAAAGGTGATACTGGAGTATTTAAAGAAATAAGAGCCTAAAGTGTTAATTATTAAAAATAAGGGTTTAGAGTGTAATTTAATTCATTAAGGGCAATTTTGGAAATATCTAATAACCCTTTCCATAGGGGGTGTTTATTAAGGGCAATTTCGTACTTTTGTATGTAACTATTGTGTAACACTTTCTATTTTCAAGGGTGGGGATAATCTTTATAAAGAAGTATAGATAAATTAGCATCTTTAAAAATATTCACTATCACCATACAAAGATTGAAAAAATATTACATGTTATTAAAAAAAACATAAAAAAATAAATCAAATAAAATATAATCAATGAATAATATAAAGAAAAACTTTGGTAAAAAAAATACATAAATTATACGTTTGTAAAAATTTACATTTAATCATACTGTGTATCTAAAAAAACAACAAGTATAAAGCATAATTTGAACTTTTAGCTAAAGGAAAATGTTAACTACAATTAAATCTCATAAATAACTAAAATATCAGATTTGTTTATGCTACATAAAATCAGATCGATTAATAATCATCTTGTAAAAAAACCCTATACGATTATACATGAAAGAGTTTTACTTTTAAACAAAGATAACAAAATGTATATCAAAAACTTAAAACACAGTCAAAATATATATAACAACAAACTTTACCCGAATTAAAACCACAATCGTTTTTAGCCAAATTTTCCTTTAATAGTTTATAGTTTTTTGTAAATAAAAAAAGATTGAATATCTAGATATTAGATAAAGCAGCATGGTTGAATCAGTGGTAAACACCATGACCTCTGAAGACATAAATCATGGGTTCGATCATGATCTCATGCAAAGATAGGAGGATCTTTTCTACCATTTAGGTAAAAAATGGAAGTAGTCTCTCTACTTAGGTAGAGGTAAGGTTTGTTTGCATCTTAACCCCCCGTACACCACCGAGGTATTGGGGCTCAAAACTCGCAGAAAGCGGCATTGAACAGTTCCTTCTTTTTTTATACTTACTAAAATTTAAAAAAACTTCATATACTAAAAGAATTAATTTGTTTTAGTAGATTATTCAAAAATAATATTGATAGTGATTTTACAGGAATATAAAAAAAAAGAACTAAGCGATAAAAAATGTAGTTTTAATGATCATAAAATGTAATAGGTTGGATTTTAGATAATATGTTAATAATAACGTTTATATTTAAAAAGATAAATATGAAAACTATAAAAAAAATATATATAAGAAAAGAGTAGGAGAGATAATATAAACTATAATTTCAATTGTTTTAAAATGTGTCAAGTATACTCTCAATCTTTTCTTTTAATTATTGGATAGATACTTACAATTTAATACAGAAATGGTATTCTAACATGTAACATTAAATGAAGCCGATAAATCCTATAAGATGAAAATCTTTATCTTAAAACGATAATAAATATATTGTTTATATAATATTTTTGAATATGTGTCTATGTTAGAAAAACCCATTTCTTATTATTTCACATTTTTATATAGTAATTGAATGGATTGTAATCAAAGGGTAGTTTAGATCATAAATAGTAATAATACTTTATGCATAGAAAAAAGTTAGGTTCCTTTCAAAATTTCCTTAAAATTATAGGAAATGATAGATCTCCAATAAGATTTAACTATCTACAATAATGTATATTTTATACAGTTATACTCTGTATAATATAACATATACAATTGTTGTAAATAACAAAAAAATTTAGTTAGATTTATCATTGCGCTGAAATTATAGTGGTGATGAGACCATGAGGGACCTTAGGAGCAGAGGTGTAGGGCCACACTTGTGGCTAATTGGTAAGTTTTGGCAAGAAATCAACCAATCACAAGCCGTCACGTGTCCAAGTAAAAAAAAGCCAATTTTAGCCAAAAACTTGTCAAATGTGATGCTATAGTGCCGATTATTGTGCCGATTAATCGTGTATTAAGGCCTAATTACTAGGTTTAAGTTTGAAGAGGTAAGATTTACCCCTATTAATCGTCGTGCCTTCGGGCGGGGATTAGTAGGGGGTTTTCTCCAATCGGGTATTTGAAATCGGCATTTTCTACTATGAGGATGCTCTTTAGCGAGGACCGGGTTAAGACAACGTATACTAGACCTCCCGCTGTCGAATCACAACACGAAGTTTCCAGCGAAATTCATCTAAAAAAAAGTTTAGAGAGACGTACCAACAAATGAAAGAACTGAAACGAGAGTATGTATTTAGATTTTTTGTAAAAGGGGAAAAAAAAGCAGAAGAGGTACCATACCGAAAATAGTTCCTATACTCTACATCTTTGTCACGTTTGGGAAAACTACGGTTAAAGCACCGAGTGGAATTTAAGATGTGTAGATTTCAGTTTGATTTCTTGATTGTAACCGTTTCTTTTGCAACTTACATCTCATCTCGCTGGTGGTTTTATTAATACAAATTCTTTTCTGAGGTTGTAAGTTGCAAACAGAAATCTATGAGATGTGTAGAAATCTATTGATTGTAACCGTATTTTTGTATTGTGATATGTAATTATAATAAAGTTGTATTATAATTCCTTAGACTTGGTATCCTAATAAAACTAGAATAGGATAGTCTATATATATGATCAACAAAGCCTTTTCTTAACATGGAAAATACATTGTAAGGTTTTGAGTTATTTTCCTTTTATAAATAAAATTGGAGAGCTTATTCCATATGTGAGTTGTGAGATAATACAACCCATTGATACATTTAGTTCTGCATGGCAATAGTGAGCTGCTCGTATTTTCCTCTCTTTCAAAACTTACTACAATGGCAGTTCCAAATCATCATTCTTTAAAAATAAAATAAAGAATAAGAAAAGTTATTCTGTTTAAAACAAAAATAATGCATAACTTGCAGTGAAGAAATAAAAACAATGGCGGTGATGATGTGGTTTCCTAGTATGTTATCTAATGGACGAGTGGAACCTGTTTACCCTGACAAACTTTGAGTTTCTATAGACATTAGCACGTTTATAGAAAGAAAAAAAACCACCAGCGTATTAATGATATTTCTACAACAACTTTTAACCATCTATAATAAATACTGCATGGTAGAGTTGTACACTGCATAATAAGTTTTGTATGATTGTTGTAAATGAATAAAACTTGTTGTATGAATATCACTCCTCTTAAACTAAAAGTATTAGTGAAAGGACGAAGAATATACAAAATTATTTAGAAAGCATCGAAAAAAAATTCAAATATTTTAGCTTTTCGGACTTGATGGATGCTTTTTAAAGGGTATTTTGCATAGGTAAGTTGTTGTCAGCACACCACAAATGGTATCGTATTTGTTCACACTTATAGTGAGCGTAAACAAATTAATAATTTTGTTATGTTTTTTATGTATAAAAATATATATATATATATATATATATAAAAGTATATAGAAATTTCTCCACACTAAAAAATGTAGAACTAAAAGTTCACACTTTTTAGTGTGGACTTTCATTATTATTTTGTAACACCTCATTTGTCATATATATTTCTATATATTGTCATAACTATTTTGTAACATCTCATCTGTCATTTTTGTTTCGTTCCATTAATTTCAAAGGGTAGTGATATTCATACAACATAATTTAGTCGTTTACAACAAAAGTATAAATTTTAATACATATAGTATAATTGAACTATGCAGAAATTGTTGTAGATGTTTAAATTATGTTGTAGCAATATCATTTCCTTCCATTCAATTGTTATGCTAATTTTATTTATTTATTATTGTTTTTTAATTTGTTTAGTTCTTCTGTATTTGTATCTCGACCAGCTCACCTTAAGTTGTTATAAGAACAATTAATGTAAAATATATTTTGTTTGTGCAGTATTAAGCAAAGCATAACTGTTGCAATTGATGTAACAGATGGAGTTTGCCAAAAGAATAGTTGGAACGCACTGGAATTGCTGCTACGGCGGTTGTAAAGGTTTATTTTCACCGGCCAACCTTTTAAGGATAATAATCTCTAAATTTATTCTTAAAATTTTATTCTTTTTAACTTTATTTATTTATGATGTCATAAAAACTTTCTTTCTAAAATTTATTACATTTTTATTTTTGTTATTTAAGGTTGTTTTTCTTTAAATTTTTTTTTTATTTTCTTTTAAAAACTCTAATAATATATACATGGTAATCATTTCAATAATTTTGCCATAATAGAATTTTAAATTATTCGCATATTATGCGGGTTAATAAGTTAGTTATAAGGTATATTATTTCGAGGTTATGAGTACCGTTGGACTGCTGCAACTTCAATGACGAAGATATATTTTTATAAAACTTTTATCAATATGCCCGGGTTGAACCCGGATTAATAAGCTAGTAATAATAATAATTGCTATTTTTAATGTATATTCATACGCTAATTTTTTAATCTATTAGTATCATTATCATGCATAATTATTTTTCAGTCTATTACTATTATCTGTATATTAATTTATCTTTATTCATTTATTGTTCAAATGATAAAGTTTTTTATAACAATAACTATTAAAAAAGAATTTATTTGTGTATAATTCACATAAATTATGTGCTGCAATTTATACAAAATATAAATAAAAAAGACCAAATATACCAAAAAAAAAAGTTGGATAGTTTTTATATGATTTAGGTAGATTATTTATAGTGAGAGTTTTCTTTTATTTTAATTTGAACAACAATATCTACCATCTATATGATAGAGTTCTACAATCTAATTATCATTTTCATGCATTATTTTTTTAAAAATCTATTACTATCATTTATATTTAATTTATTTTAATTTATCTTTTTATATATATTTGTAAAGTTTTTCAAAATAACCGATAAATAACTTATTTTTATATAAATTTACATTAATCATGTACTGCAATTATATTAAAACAATATTAAAAAAAACATAAGAAATCATAAATTTTGAATTGTACTCAATAAAAAAGGGTTTGAATAAAATAATTCATAGGATTTATAATATAAAGGGCTTAAAATCGACTTAACTCAAACTTAAATGAAAGATGTCATCATCTATATATAAGAGAGTCTTTAATAAATTTAATTATACAATAGAAAAACAATGACCATCAGATGAATTTCAATTTTTTAAGCACAATATATGTTCAATGCGGTAGTAGTGATTGTGACGGCATTCTGGTGGTGTCGGCGATAGGTGGTGATGGTGCAACTATTGGTGATTGTGGCGGTGTTGAGTGAGATAAGTTGATATAAATATAATTGACGTTAAGGTAGTGGGGATATTTTTAAAAAATAAAAGACTAATAGTTAGGGTATAATAGTCATTTCACATATCTCTTTTTTAGCAAGAGGTATAATCTTTTTATAGTAGTATAGAAATATAGGTAACGCTTAGATCAAAATGATGATATGATCATTAACTTTATAATTGGTTAAACACATTATTAGTTTTTCAACTTTAAAGTTTAGACAAAATATAAATTGAAACTTAAAGGATAAGGATAAGATAATAATAATTGTTATTTTAATGTATATTCATACGCTTATTTTTTAATCTATTAGTATCATTACTATGCATAATTACTTTTCAATTTGTTCAAATGGTAAAGTTCTTCAAAACAGTAACCATTAAAAAAGAATTATTTGTGTATAAATTAACATAAACTATGTGCTGTAATTTATATAAAAAATAATATAAGTACAAAAAGACCAAATATACAAAAAAAAGTTGTAAAAAACAAACTAACCTATAGCTTAGTAAGAAATAAAAAAGAATAAGCATTTATGGCTGGGAATCACAATGAAAACTTAAAGTTGATTTTTTAATAAATCATATTAACTTTTCATATAAGTTTTGAATGATAGTTCAGGAGAGTTTGAATAAAATAGTTCACATAAATTTTAATATGAAAGGTTTTAAATCGAGTTAACTAAACTTAGGTGAGTTAACTAAACTTAGGTGAAAAATTATATAAGAGAGTCTTACATGGTTACACTACATTAGTTACAATGTTTGATCAAAATGATCGATGATTCATCATTAACTTCAAAATTAGTTAAACACTACATTAGTGTTTCTATTTTATAATTTAAACAAAATATATCTTTATGTATTTAGATAATTTTAATGTATGATAATAAAATATATACCTAAGGTTTGAAAAGAGTAAAGTTTATAAATAAAATCAAATTTTTAAATATTGACATTTATGTTATGTGTATATCAATTAAAACTATAATATACATATTTATAACATACAATTTATGGTTGAGTTAATTTTAAGCAAGTTAATTTTAAATTACACCAAATCAAACAACTCTAATATTTTTTGATAAATGTTAAAAATATGTACCATGCAATTATAAATGTTGACTTTGTATGTTAATTTTAAATTTCAAATTTAACCGTTCAATTTGATTACATGAAGATCAATATTTTTAAGGATATATTGATTTTACAACATATAATGGGCTTGACTTGTATTATATTCTATATGGTAACAATTATCATAATTATCAGATTAATAAATAAGACAAATATCAATATGTTAGAATATTGATAAAAAAAAAATGTAAAAAGTAACGAACTATTGAAAACTATATATATTATTCCAAGTATTCGTAAAATATTATAAATAGGACAGTTTATCGTTTTAAAAAAAAATAAAAGGTAATGAACTAAAATAAACTAATCTTTTAATCAAATCTATTAATTTTATATTGATTTAAGATTTAAACATAATGATAATATTTGACTTAAAATAGATGTTATTGAAAGTAATTAAATGTTTTCTATTTATATGAAATAGAGGAATAAGAATATGTTAAAAACAAATATTTTTATGATTTTTCTTATTTAAAACCAGATAGCTCATTTTATGTAAAAATCAAATATTTATATATAAAATTTAATATTTATTAAATTATAAAATTTAGTATTTATTAAATTTATTTATTTATATCAAGTAATATGTTGTCATAGATAACATGTTATTAATTATATATGTCTACTCACGTAATTACGCGAATCAATAATCTAGTTTAAGATAAAAAGATATCACAAGAAAGCGAATTAATGTCGATTTTCTTCCATTCCCATTATCAAATACACTCACTCTAAAACTGTTTCACTTTTCTTTCTAGAAGCATTATTTTCAAAGGGGCAATTTCTTTTTCGCTTATCTATCTTTTGATGGTATGTGGGCATGGCATATGTAAAGTCAAATTACTACGTGAACACTTACATAAGGTTTTTTGTTAAAATATTATGTGATCACGATTGCCTACAAAGAAATCTAGCGAATTGTATTTACTTCTCTGCCTTCTAGAACGTGCGTCTCGAAACTCCAATAATATAGGTTACACAAACTTTATTCTGCTGTTGTATCATCGTGGAAAGATACGATACTCTATAACTCGAACTTCAACAAATATCTACTAGAGTAAATTACATTTTTCGTCTTTTTAACTTTTTAAGTTTTACACTTTTCGTCCTTTAAGTGAAAAATTAACAAAAAAAACCCTTAAACTTGCCTTTTTTTTTCTTTCTTTTTTTCCAGTTTTCGTCCTGCGACCAAACTCCGTCAGTTGGATGCCGTTAAGATCTCCCACGTGAGAAACACGTGGGGGTATTTTTGTCCGTTCCACTTCTAACGTTCCTTTTCCTTCTTTTAGTTTACTTAAATGCTTGTTTTCTCCCCCAATTTTCCTTTTCACAAATTTCACACATACTTTTCTCTTTATATTCTTCCCTCCACCATAGATGTATCCCTCTTCTCCAAACATGGTGGTTTGTTGTTATTGTGGAAATCCAGCTACTATTCGTTATTCTTGGATTGAAAATAACCCTAGAATACATTTTTATTGTTGTTGTTCTTCTTCTTCACAAGTAAAATATAAAGCCCTAACTTTATAATTATAAAATCTTTAATTATGCCATATATGCAGGCATCAAGTTGTGGGCTTTTTGGATGAGTTGATCCACCTTTGTGTGAAAAGGGCTCGACAAATCATACCCGGCTTGTTAAGGGGAAGAAAAAAAATTGGAAACAACACTAGCAGCTAAAAAGCAAGAATCCAAATGCTTGAAGATTGTTTTGTGTTTTTTTTTTCTTTAGTTGTTGCCATATATTCATCTTATGTGTATATGTAGGTTGCAATGTAATGTAATGGTAATTTTATTGACTTTCAAGAGTAAAAATAGATGTAATGGTAATTTTATTTTGACTTTGAATGTTATATACCATTATCAGTTAATAGAAATTGGTAATATTGTTTTGATGTCAATTTTGGTTCATTTTCATAACCTGTATAATTTGGTTCATTATTAGTTGATTCACTTTGACTTCCAAAAGTAAAACCTAATAGAGGAAGAAACCCCCAACTAAATTAATAAGGTTTTTGGTAAAATTATTAATTGGGGTAGAATTATTATCATTTTCTACAATCTATCTTCTAAGTAAATACTATTACTATCACTAATTACTAATAAGGTTTTTGGTAGAATTATTCTTGAATTTTGAGGCATTTGCATATATTTTTAAGACATCGATTCTTATTTATCATGAGATATATTAATTCGTTGTGCTCTACTAATACGACAAATTATATTGTTTTGGGAATTTTATATTTTAATACGAGATTATATAAAATGATGCGAAAATTTTGAAAATGCTCAAATATATTTACTTAAACAAATAGAAATTTAAAACTGTACTAATATCTCTCGTATTATATGCCTAATTTTTCAGTATGATGTCAAGTGCAATTAAGGTACGTGTGGTCATAAACTAGTGGTTTATGAATTAAGATTATATAATTGATTGGCATGACCGGATGGACCATTACGGGTCAATGATTGATGCGAAATGTATTGAATAGTTAAGGGATTTTTCAAAGTGATTATTTAAATTGAGGTCATTTGCTTCATAAGAAAGTATATGCCAAGAAAGATAAGGAGTTAATATTTTTTTAGTTTAATGGAACCTATGCAAAGGAGATGTAGTAGGCCTATACATCGTCCATATTGACCATTTAGTGTTTTAAAATCGATGCATAGTCTAAATGGGTCATCAAAATCGCAGCATGAAGCTTGCGTGATTATTTGCTCCAGTTATAAGATTGAGAGCATGTTCCGTATTTTATATTGGCAATAATGATTGATTTTACAAAGATCACTTGAGAGCAAATCGAATGACTTGTAGTTTTGGGGACATGTTATTTAACATGCAATAATTTGAATTCACACCATGCCAAAAATGTATTGTGTTTCCTCCCCATTGAAATTGGTTTATGGTCAAAAACCACATATGTCTAATAAGAGTTTTGAATGTGCGATATATGATATGTTGGTCCACCAGAATGCACAAAAATGAGACCATAAAGAATGTTGAAAATAATGTTGGGAAAATAGACGTGCCTTGGAAGTGTGTAGGCTCATACTTTGATTCAGTTCGAAACTGCCTGATTAAACTAGACATTAGTATGACTGTTTTGGGCATGTGTCAAAACATGAAAGGGGTGTACATATTCAATAAGGTCATCATTGGAAGATTTGTTTATGCCTTAAATTTCTCATTGATATGATTCCCAACATTAGGGGGAGAAGTTCCCAACATTATGGAAAGATGGAAAGCAACTGAAATTATTATGAATGAATCATCAAAGATCCTCACATCAATGAATATAAGCTTAAAGTTTGTGGGATAATTCATTCAGAATGTTTAGTAATTGTCAGCAATGTTAACTGACCAAAAAGCTGCTTATGCTCCATTTTATAATGAGTCTACGCACATTTGAAAGTGGTAGAAAAAATTTAATTCCAAATAAAAAGCCTCGAATGAAAAGGAGCACAAAATTTAGATGGTCAAAGACGATGTACAAAGACCCCAAAAGAGATTGATGATGAGAAACTAGACATGAAGGTTTTTGAGAAACCCCGGGTACTTAGAAATAATGAGATCACAATGATTTGTGGACATGTCCAGAGACTTTTGGAATCGAAAATAAATAAAAACGACGTCTAGATTGATTATAGTGCTAAAAGTATGTAAAATTGTGAGGATCTTGAAAGCATGCATGCATAGAAAATTGATATGGTATGAAATGGATGATTGGCCAAAGATGAAAAGACGCTAGGTTTGGGACATGAAGTCCAAGCACTTGAAATTGAAGAAGTTATATGGTGGAAGTCACTAAATTAAAAGTCTGGCAAAATGAGAAAGTCTTGATTCGCGTCTAAAGAATATGAAAAGAACTCATTCGTTGTAGAGATTCCATGAAAGATATAAAATACATGAAGCATGTCTCGTGATTTAAAATTAATTGAAACACGTGTGAAAATTTCTTGAGAATGGATTCAAATATGATATTTTACAGATTTGAATATCAATGAAATTTTAAAGGAGTGTCCAAAGGTGATTACATAACTGAATATATAAAAAAAATGTTTGTCTTAGTTTATAAATCTTAATCCATGTGCATCGGTTAGTAAGATATTGTATTTTATATGGATAAATGATGCTCATGATTATAAGGTCACATGTGCTAAGAATTTGTTAGGTCCAGTTTTGCTGAAAACTAGAGCGTCCAGTTGCATCTGGAGATCAGAAGAATTATCCAGAAATATTTGAAGTCCAGTTGCAAGTGTACAACTAATGCAACTGAAGACTTCCTCCAGTTGAGATCCGACTAGATACTGCAATCATTCCAGTTGAAGTCGAAGACAACAAGTGAAAAATAGAGAATGACAATGCCAGCAAAGCCCAGTTGACATTACCCAGATCAAGACTGGAGTAGATTAGTGTAAAGTACTTACAAAGCTTTAAACTGATTACGAAGATGACCTTTTTGCTTTACGTACTATTATCCGTATAAAACCATTTGTCAATGATTAAAGTACAAAAGTGCATAAAACAGGTTGGATAAAGTGACTTTATCTCTTACTTATCAAGCATTACAAAGAAACTCAAATTACTTCCTTAAATGCTTTCAACCATATCTGTACGACAAAGTTAGAATCCCAATACCAACTTTGTCTATAAATAGAGGTCTTTGCACAACCAAGAAACAATCTTTGCATAATCAGACTTTGCATATTCTTTGTTAACTTGTGCAATATTCTCTCAATCGCAAAAAGGAACACTTCACAACTTTAAGTGTTTTGATTGTTAAAGAGAATTTCCAAGTATTAGATCAACTGTATTTCATAGGTTGTTAGGAAATTTAGTTTTTTGTATTATCTTGGTTCCGAAACAAACTTGTAATTTATTTAAAATAATTAATAAATTACACTTGAAAAATTACAACTTTGTCACACCAATTTACTTTACTGTATTTACATATTGCATTGTCTTTACTTATTTCTTATTGTCACCTTAATAAGTAATCTAGCCATTAACCTGGTATACTACTTACTGCAACTGGTCACGTCCAGATATAGTAAGTGTATTGTAAAGACTCTCAATATCGACATAGAGGTGTCTTCAGTAGTACTATCTCTTGAGTTGGGACTTACAGAATTCATCTCTTGACTTCAAAGATAATGATTACATTATTGGTTTAGAAGTGTCATTGAAACACTAATTCTTCCCGCAGTTCAAACATGTATTATACATCATTTACTTTGAGTTTGTTGGGAATGTGTAACTTGTGAAGTACGAGAATGTACTTTATTGAGATGCATAATGTATCAGTAATCCTTAAACATGGTATGTAAATATATGGGAAAAGAATAATGATTGAGGATTTCATTTGTGTGAGAAGCAACGAAATATATATTGTTAAGACATTTCATATGTCAGACATTGAAAGCATTTGGTAATAATGAGAATTTTGAGTGAAGTGATCATGAGGGAGAGAAGATATGCGTTGCGCTCTTTTTCCCTTAAGCAAGGTTTTGTCCCACTGGGTTTTCCTGTTAAGGTTTTTAATGAGGTAACACCCCAAATGTAACATCCCAATTAAAAAGGTAATAAAATAAATTTTTGTAATTTTGACATTAAAGTGACTTTCTAGTATTTTATTTTTAGACATGGGTTAAATTAGTTGGGACCTTAGTGGTTAGTGACTTCCTATAATATAATTTGCGGGTTTTTGAATAGGATTAACTTTTGAGGTGGAATTAGTGGTAGCTAATTTCATTGTAAACTCTATTATTGTGTTTGGCTCATGATATATTTTATTGAATTGGTAAAATGATTATAACCATTTTAATGGTATGAGTGATTATTGTAATTGTAACACCTGTCATTTTAAAACCTAGATTTCAAAAACTTTTGTCAAACGACGTTTAAAACGTAGCAGAAAAGGATAACTTAAAAACTGCCCCATCCGTATCCGGATGACACCTTTTATAAAATGGTGTTACTAAAGTGCATCATAAAAACAATACAAATGAAATCCAAGTCTTGGCACCAACATAAATGCCATTCATTATTACATGTATCATAAACGTAAATAATGTAGCCTAAACATAGGCTAAGGGAAGTCTAAGCATTCAACAATCTATGCTAGTCTTCTTTATTGCATCTACCCCATCTCACCAAGCTAATCCTTTCCTAGCTCAAACCTACTTATCCTGAAGGACACAACGTTTTCATAAAAACAAGTGTTAGCTAATAAAATTAGCTAATAAAATTAGCTAAGTAAGATACACACACTTTGATAAAACATTCTTCATTTTACTTTCATAAAACTTCATCGTATTTTACTTATCAAAACATAATCATATTACATATCATTCACAACAATTATAGATCAACTCATACTTCCCTTTTCCCACATTGCGTCACATTTCATTTCATATCAACATATACATCTTATCATCATATACTCACATCTTAATCAATATCTTATATCATATCAACATAGAATTACCACTTAAACGTAACTTCATATCATATCGTGGCATATCTCACATAATCATTGTTATGGGTGAAATTTCAGGTCTCATTATCTTGAAGGTCCAAGACCTTGACAACTCAGGATCTTAAAATAGCAAAATATTCTGATGACTTATTAATATATTACAAATGATATATTTCAAGTATTATTGTTATTTCCATGTGAGATAAACATACAGGTTCTGGAATATTCGATATGAAGCCTTAGGAAAATTCTTCTAACGGTAAAAAGAAGATTATACACATGGAGTAAATCTTCAACACGCAAGGAAGACTAAGTCCACCAGTATAATCGGACTTCAAGTTGATTTCCACACGAGGAGAATATCTTCAAATGGCTACAAGATCAGTCAAGATACACTCCAACGTTTAAATATGAAGACTCGGAGAGATCCCTACAAAGTCGGACAGTTAGTTAAACCCTTAGTCTATATAAACAAAGGGGCTGATCGATCATAGGCAATTATTATTCATTATTACTTCTGCTCACAAACACTTGTAAACACACACAACTCTCGTTATATTTACTTTCACAGTTAGAAAGATCGATCAACCTGCTTCATCATTGTAATCATTTTAAACATAATTAATAAGAGAACAAAGGCAGGGACGATTATTTCCTCTCGGGGTTTTTATGCTAGCAATCCTTAAAGGATTAAGGGTTTTTCCTCGTCCAACAAATATCGGTGTTCTTGTTTCTTACTCTTTAATTTGTAGCATTATTTGTTTAATTCTTGCTTTAATCTTCTTTCTTACGATATAATCTTCATTATATTCTGTTCCTTAATCATAGCTTGCGAATATCTTTAACACCTTTCTTTTATTAAAGTCGACATAATCTTTGATTAACATATTTAATTTTACGCATCTTTGAATCTAAACGTATTTCACAAGCCTTTAACCTCACGAACGAAAGTTTGGTTACATAATTAATTTAAGTCAACGTAGATTATCTTGGATAATTTTTGACCAAAACAATCATGTCACACGTATTCATATTAGCACATGTAGAATATTTACTCCTAATTGTGCCTATCAATGATACATCATACTTATCAACATATCTTCTTATTATCTTGATCAACTTATTCAACTTAATCATCTTAATCAACTTTATGAGCTTTATCAACTTAATCAACTTTAATCAACTTTATCAACGTTATCAACTTTAAGCATCCCGCTACGCTTTTAACATTGGTGATTAGTCACTCTACCCAGAAATACTAGATCAACATAACTATGCCGCAAGAAATCACCCAAACGACCACTTATTGTATCCTGTCATGCTTTTAACATTGGTGGTTAGTCACTCCACCCGGAAACACTAGATCAACATAACTATGCTATAAGGAGCCACCCAAGCGACCACGTACGCACTAGCTTTTCAACTAGCACAGGTTAAGCTTAACACAACTTATGCTCGAGACTTCTTATCTTTATTAGCTTAGGCTACACTTTCACCTAAAATAATCACTTATCAACATCTTTACTTTACTTTTTATTAGCTTAGGCTAAACTTTCACCTAAGCTAATCACATATCAACATCTTTACTTTACTTCAACTTTAGGTATATTCAATACCTAATTAGTTTCACATCTACTTCAACGTGTAATCTCATCAACGTGCACATCACATAACATTTCTTCGTGTATCTAGTGAACTAGATATTTCATACTTAAGTGCACATGTAAGCCATTACATAACAACATTTAGGCATATCAACGACTTTATCAACATTACATCACATATCATAAACATAACATGGCAACTTCCTTATAATTATCATACTTCAAATGCACATACTTACTTCTACTTTACACGTCAACATATCAACATAAATCATTTCAACAACACATATCATAATCACCTAATGGCAACATCATTGTAGTCATCACTCTACACATGCAATTAATTACCTTTACTTTAGAAATCATCATATCAACATGCATACATTCCCATATAACCTCCCACATAACCCGGAAAACCTAACACACATAAGATAATTTGATCAAGAGGTTAATTATAGAAAACCACATTTTGTTGTGCCTCCAGCATGAGAAAAGTCATGTATCTTACCTCAATGTTTACCGTGCTTGACAAGTGTTCCCGACAACCTATGATACAATAATGATTGAAATATAAGTCAACTAGACACTTAAACGTACTTTGGAACACTCTAATGTATGATATCGTGGTGTATATCGAAGGTATCGTGTTCCCATACAAAAGACCTTACAGTGGTCACGAAGGTACCGTGGTGCATACCGGCGGTATAACGGACCAGACTACCCAGACTTCAGGTTTTAACTCTTAACGACTCGCAAACGATTTTAACACATCTCCGGGTCTTATGAACATCAAATACACTTAAAATAAGACCGTAATGACTCATTGAAAACACTTATTGATCCTTGAATCATTTACCATCATCATACAATCGATTAACCACGCGAATGACTCGAAATCGATTACAGATTGCAATTAAACCAACCCAAACCCTAAGACCAGATTTCAATCTAATTAATTGACTCATATCATCAAAAATTCTTAGTTCCCGTTGACCCTAGAACATCGACATCTGTACGAATCTAGGTGTGTGAAATCCACCTGAATCCGTTCTTGAGGCTGTAATCATTCACACATAAACATAAAGAAATATATACGAACAGGAGATTGAAACATAGATGTAAAACTCATTATTCATTAGTCGACAAGATTACAAACACCAAATGAGTATACATCTAGGTGGGACGGGGTATAGATCTCTACCCCGTTTCGTGAATAGTTTCTGACTAGTCTAAAACCATTAAACTGAAACCCTAGACATATCTGACATATATATAACTAACTCATAATATATGGGCTGGACTTGGGCTTCAAGTACACGTATACTACATTATCATCTCAAAAAGATTAATGTAGCATAGATAGCATCTCATATAGATTAATGTAGTATAGATAGCATTTCATAGATTAATGTAATACAAACATCATCTTATACACAATGTCTCATACACGATGTAGTATAGACAATGTCTCATACACATCGTCTCATATATAAATAGACAATGTAGTACATCAACCTCTTAACATGAATTGCATTACAGCGGACAATAATAGGTGCACAGAAACTGCACCAACAGACTCCCCCTTTTCTGGTGCAATCAATTCTGTTGAACTCCAATATACATTAGTTATTGAAAACCTGCATCAACAAACTCCCCCTTAGCTAATGATATCGGGTCTTCTGTGTTGAAACTCGATCTTCTGACACTACATCCTGATCTTCAAACTGCAAAATCCTTGTACCTCTGTGACAACCAACTAACCCAACACGTCTCATCGTAGTCCTACCCCTCAACAGTAACCACCTCCGAATTAAACATTGCAATCTTCCACCCTTGGATATTGCCCGAGAAATTAATCACGTCTTGCTTAACCGACATATAATAGAGAAGTTGAATTTACAACAATCAACATAAAATCAATCAGCTCTCACAAAGATAAGAAACCCTGTAGTCCAAATCACAAAATGTAGTATCATAAACCCTGTCTCATTCTGTCTTGTACTTTCACAATTCTACCAATCACCCGAAGTCTTTCCTATCACATCTCCCCTTTTGTTATATAAACCTCCAAACTATATAAAGATCTTAATCTCGCAACCGATCCAGAGAAATTGCCTGATTATCATCTCTACATATTTGGAATATAAATAGGTCCAATCTTCAAATACTCAACAACAAATAACCAGCTTCATTGCTCCAATAGTTCGAAAGAGTTTCCACAGCCACTATATATAGAAGATTCTCTGTTGTATAGTCTCAATCAAATCCAAAAACACTATGATCTTCATTACTCGAGCATTCTGAAAGTATACACATCGTCAATTGTTAATCCGAATAGAATAACACTTTGACCACCAATTAAACTCGAGTATAACAGAGTTTTGCTCAGAAATCCGAATATTTTAATGTTTTATCCTCCCATTTCTCTGCAAAAAACTCTGAATAGTAGCTCATCATTTGTCTTCGGTTTCAGCTATCTCCCATTCTTTATTTCTTTCGAGCGGGTTCATAAATAAAACCTATCTTATTAATAAGTTCATTTAAACTTACAATCAATTAGGTTAACTTCATTCAATCTTGAAACCCATGTGTGAATGTAGAATATGATAAGGTAGTATAGGAAAAAGGATGTATATGATCGTGCAATAAAATTAAGGTTGTATAGGAACAAGGTCTTATAGGGAGGGTATATAGGTAATGTCCTATATGATAATGTCTTATAAGAAAGATAGGAACGAAATAATGGCTAATGTCTTATAGGATATTGTCTTATAGGAGAAGGTTTAATGTCTTATAGGATATTGTCTTATAGGAGAAGGTCTAATGTCTTATAGGAGAGGTTATTATATATCACGTAAAAATCTGACCAAAAATACAACCACTTATAGAAAGCCACCAGTCACGTATAGAAGGTAAATGGTTACCCACGTATAGAAGCTCAATGGATCGCATACATGACTATCCAATTGTATACGTGACTAATTAACCACGTATTTGATCTTTAACAACGCACCTTCATCTTCATCAACTACATCACAGCCTAATTCTCACAAACCGAACAAACAAGAATTTGGGTATACCGCCATGAAATCACAATTTTTAGATCTCGAATCTTGATACATAAAGCCTCCCTAGCTTTGATACCACTGTTAGGTCCCGTTGACCCTAGAACATCGAGATTTGTACGAATCCAGGTGTGCGAAATCCACCTGAATCCGTTCTTGAGGATGTAATCATTCACACATAAACATAAAGAAATATATACGAACAGGAGATTGAAACATAGATGTAAAACTCATTATTCATTAATCGGCAAGATTACAAACACCAAATGAGTATACATCTAGGTGGGACGGGGTATAGATCTCTACCCCGTTCCGTGAATAGTTTCTGACTAGTTTAAAACCATTAAACTGAAACCCTAGACATATCTGACATATATATAACTGACTCATAATATATGGGGGTTGGACTTGGTCTTCAAGTACACGTACACTACATTATCATCTCATAAGGTGCACAGAAACTGTACCAACAAAAATCAAAGGGAAATCATCTATATTACCTGTATATAATCACAAGGATGAAAGATCTTGATCAAACTTCAATCAAACACCAAGAAACGTAGGGTTTTGGAGGGAATTTGCTTTGGAAGAGAGGGAGGAGCGACTGGAGGGTTTCACACACACGTGAGATATGAATAATGGGAAATAGGGAAGCCTAATTAACTCTTAAACCCATGGCCATCACTTTCCTTTTGTTATCTTAAGCCCTTCAACTTCCTAAACATTGCATTCTAAGCTCAACTTACGAACCGAGACACTTATCAACCTAGCAAGCACTTGACTTTCTTAACTTTACTATTTAATTACTTTCATTTAACTTACTTTAATCATAACATATTAAACACATAAGCATTTAATCACATAATCCAATCAAGGCACATAACTTGTCGGCACCTATCGTTAACTAACGGATAAGTCAACAAGTCAAACATGAAAAGTTTGGAATGTTACAGTAATGATATGATGTGAAATGGGAAATGATTGAAATGTGTTTGGAGCCAAACATAATAATGGGTTGTGGTTATGGGTTGAGCTACTAATTTTGCTAGACAATGATAGTTGGTCTCATGAAATTATAGATTGATGAATTATAGGTGATTCATAGCAAAGCTTATTGTTAGGAGACCCTTGTATTGTGAAATTTGAAGTTTAGCCAAGGTGAGTACTGTATGCAATTGATGTGAGCTGTGGAGTCCTGGACTCCTTTGCTCGTTGTTCGATGTTATGGTGAGTCTTGGAGTCTTGGACTCTTATACTTTGAATGTGGGTGGCAAGTCATGGATGACGATTCATGGGCTTGCCAACGTATAAGGATCCTTATATGTGCTTTATATTATTTGAATGATATAATTTTTAAGGTGTTGATTGTATATTGTACTCACTAAGCGAAAGCAGCGAAAGCTTATACTTTAGTTGTTGCCCATTTTATTGTCGGAATTGGTGATCGTGGAAAAGACAAGACTTGAATAGGTGATTAAGACCCGAAAAAATTTTTGGTGAAGGTACTAGATTATGTTGGTTGTTTATGGATTACCATGTTTGTCATCCCGGTGATGCATTTGCTCATAGTAACACCCTTTTTGTTTTTAAAACGGGTCATATGGTCATTGTTTTGGTAAAAAATTACCCAAGATAATCACCTTTGAAGACTTAGATCAATAATGTAACTAAACTTTCGTTCGTGAGGTTGTGTGCTTAAAGATCTTGAAAGGTCAGTTTACTAAAATGTTAAAATAATTGCGAAAATGTAACGTATTTGTTGAATATTGAATAACAACAATGAATGTTTTTATCAAGATATGAATGCAAAAGTAAAGATCTACTTATAAAACTTAACAAATGATCAAATAGAGTGTCAAGATCTTGATTAAATAACGTTAAAACGTGATATTACTTAAGAATTCGTTGAGAAACAATATAAATGCATAAAATATGATTAGCTAAACTATTTGAAAGTGAATAAAATTATTACTTTGTAAAAGTTATTCAAAAGTAAACAAAATGTAAGATATGAGTGATAATTGTAAGCAAAACGTTATATATATAATATATATATATAAAGTAAAATGCATAAAAGGAGTAAGAACACCGTGATTTTTTGAAGAGGAAAGGACCTTAATCCTTCTGGATTTCCGGCATAAGAACCAGGGAGGAAGCAATCTTCCCTCCGTGCTACTTTTATTATTATAAATCAAAGTTAATTACAATTCGAGAGCGCAAGTGATTGATCTAAGTGTTATAATGATGAAAAGTGTTAGGTGAAATGTGTTTACAGAAAAAATTAGAGAGAAATATGTGTTTTTTCTGGCCTAAGACGAAGTGCCTAAGCCTGCAATTACTTGCCCCTTTTATAGAGAAATTATTCAACTAACTATCCTAAGACAATAGTAAGATTTCCACTTGGAGGTCTTGATCTCTAGTCCAAATGTCTTGATAATGACTAAACTTCAATAACTTTCATCGAAACCCTGCATTAAAGTAGTATATATATATATATATCCTGTGTCTAGGATTACAACGAGTGAGCCAAAATTAAGAGGGGAGACCCTTAATATCAACGGATCATTGCATTTGGGATGTTGGTATCCAAAGTCTGGAGGGTGTCCCAGTCCTTGAATATTAATGGGTGACGGTTAGCCAATTCTTGTGATTGAGTATTGGGTGGCGTGGTTAGCCAATTCGAGATATCGATGGTAACATCGAGAATCGGTAGAATTAATTTCGACGACCTTGGAATTTAACCCTTCAGCCATGAAATTAACAACGTGCAACTAGGGGCAAATTGAAAATCGATGGTCACATCGACAACCAACAGATTAATTTCTAAAACCTTGGAATTTTTAAGAACGTGCGACCGAGGCGATAAGGTGAAAACCTTAGACAAAAGTTGGCGTGAAAGCCAAAAGGTGAAGACCTTGTTCCATGATGATATGCTTGCTTTTGTTGGTAGTGATCACTCTTCAAGTTTAACCTGCAAAACTGGAGTTCGATAAATAGAAACTGTCGTTAGCCTGTTTGCTAATGCCACTCCGACGCTCAAGTCAATATTGTGATAGAAACTAATGAAATTTTATAAAATTAAAATCGATTAAAATAATAGGAATATTAATCTTAATTGAATATAAAGTTTCTATATAAATATGATTGCATGAATATAAGATCCAAGATCCTAAGGGTCTTGGATTGTCTCCAGTATCTTGGGGTTCAAAATCATGAAGTAAAAGATTGGAAATTTTCACAAGTTTTATTACTAAACATAATAATATATTTTTAATAACTAAGGAAATTTCAAAATAGAAATTAATCATGTATTTAAAGATTATTGAAATTGATATTCCAAGTCGATTGAAATCATATAATTCATTCCTCATATTAAGTTTCGCTTATTAACATCTAATAAATCAAGGTATAATGTCCCCTTGTGTAAATTTTAGTATGACATTTAATCTTGTTCTTTATATGTCTACCTCACTTGTAGAATTTTTTAATTTTATTTTATGTCAAAAATCATCACTAAAATTGTTTACAAATTTATTGATATATAGGATTCTATTATCGTTCTAGGATCATATTCTAAATCATAACATGCAGTCATCCTAATGGTGATATCTAGTTGCTATGTATTTTATAAGATATTAGCCTTTATATATTTAGCATGCACTTCAAATATGGCCTATCTTTTATAGAAGATATAAGTAACAATAAAGTAATATTTTCAAGAAGAGAATACTTGGTTTTCGCATATGATAAATTCTTATTGACGTTTGATGTTATTCACATAGAGATCACGCCTCATTTCTACTCAAGATCTCATTGAGGTATCCTTTGTTCACGAGAATTCTTAATTCTTTCCTTAAAGCAAGACAATCTTTAGTCATGTGGCCGAAATCCTCGTGAAAAGCGCACCAATCGGGTCTTCCGTTCCATTTATGACTTTTATTTTTAACTTTGGCCATCTCACTTTGTCACATTGCAAAAATTAGACCTGAAATGTCAACAGGAAAATCATAGTCATTTATCCTAGGATATTCCTCATTATCCTTATTTTAATCCACGCCATCGACTCTATGGTTGTGAGATCTTGAGTAAGGTTTAGTCCTAAAAGATTTGGAAGAAGTCTTCAATTTTCGGTTGGGATGATCATAAGGAGATTGTGGCTTTATCCTCATCATATCCTCCTCATCTACATATCTTGAACCTCAGATCCTTGCCTCCAACAAGCTCCTACATGGATTTTCTGAGAGATCATCATAGAATGGAGAATCGCTACGCAAACCCAAATGGAAAGCGTGTACCACCGAAGTGATCTCAAGATCTACGATAGGAAAAGACTTTTCATGAAACCTGCTAAGATAACTTCCAAGAGATTCATTAGGACCCGGAGTGATCTTATAAAGGTTTTTTTTTTATTAAATTTCTATAAAAATGATTATAAAACAAGTTAATCATACGACAGAATGAAGTAATTGAGTAGGGAGGAACACTTGGCAGTCATTCCAACACGGAACCCATAAGAGTAGATTTGAAACCTTTGCACAAGTATCCTTCCTTCAAATGCGCAGGAATAGGAAATTTTTGCATCTTTAAGACCTTTAGTACCATCATATAGCTTCAATTTGAGAAGCTGGATACATTTGGGGATCTCCATATCACACATCGAAGGAGCAAATCTGGAGATATAGCTTCTTGGTGGAACTTCTTCAGAACTGATTCCATGATCATGCAGATTGTTGGTGTCCATAAAGTAATAAGGGTTAAAAACACTATGACCTGGGTTCTGGTATGAAGATTCCAGAGTGACGTCAAGATCATGAGCTTTAAGATCCGAGTTTTAAGATCCCGAGTGACGTCCAGATCCCAATTTGGTAAGATCTTGACAGCCTGAGTTGGATGATGCATCACAAATGACGGCTGCCTTGTTAAAATGTCTCCTTGATATTTGCTTGAAGATTCCACGGCATCAGAATCCAAGATCCAGGGATGCAAAGATGTGGTTGTTCATCTAAACGGCTTTCTGGTCCTTGATCTTTGCATTTCTATCATCATTTGTACCTGTTCTTTAAATTGAAAAATCATAGAAACAAGATTTGGTTAGAATCAACAATGGGATTCAACGTAGTTATCCCGGATGTCAATATATATCTTGGCCGAATCACCATCTTCCTTCTCAGATGATTGGATATGAAGAGGAGAGCCATATGTCTCTGAAATTGAAGATGTTAAAAAAGAAGAAGAAGATCTGGATTGAAATGACATTTTCGCAATAAGTTTTGTAAGATAATGTAATCGCAAATTTAAAGAAAGGTTTGGGAAAAACACCACTTGCCCAACGGTGGCCGCCAAATTGTTTTGGGAAAAGTTACCTTTGAAGACTTAGATCAATAATGTAACAAGACTTTTCTTTCATGAGGTTGTGTGCTTAAAAATCTTGAAAGGTCAGTATACCGAAATGTTAAAATTATTGTGAAAATGTAACGTATTTGTTGAATATTGAATAACCACGTAAAATAATGCTAAAATGAAAGTTTTTATCAAGATATGACTTTAAAAGTAAAGATCTACTTATAAAACTTAACAAATGATCAAATAGAGTGTCAAGATCTTGAATAAATAACGTTAAAACGTGATAATACTTAAGAATTCGTTGAGAAACAATATAAATGCATAAAATATGATTAACTAAAGTATTTGAACGTGAATAGAAATATTAGTTTGTAAAAGTTATTCAAAAGTAAGCAAAATGTAAGATATAAACGATAATCATAAGAAAAACGTTATATATAATATATATATATATATACATAAAGTAAAATGCATAAAAGGAGTAAGAACAACGTGATTTGTTGACGAGGAAAAGCCCTTAATCCTCCTGGATTGCCGGCAAAAAACCCAAGGAGGAAGCAATCTTCCCTCCGTGCTACTTTTATTTGTATAAATTGAAGTTAATTACAATTCGAGAGCGCAAGTGATTGATCTAAGTGTTATAATAACGAAAAGTGTTATGTGAAATGTGTTTACAGAAGAAATTTGAGAGAAATATGTGTTTTTTCTGGTCTAAGACGAAGTGTCTAAGCCTGTAATCACTTGCCCCTTTTATAGAGAAAATATTTAGCCAACTATCCTAAAAATCTGGGATCTTGAGCAGATTCTTCTCTTTGACTTGATTACTTGGTAAATGAACGTTTTGGAGCCATTTTCACACGTTCTCAACTATAGATTCCGAATTTGAGGGCAAGTCTTCCGTTTTATTCGTTCCTATACCGCTAACTCAAAGAAATAACAGTCAAATATTTTATAGCCCCAAGATCTTGAACCAGGGAGATCTTGGACTACGAAGATCTTGTAGGTGAAAATCTCAGGCATAACAGTCATGATACGTTAGATTTAGTTGTTGTCAAGTTCATGCTATGGTCTTGGAAAAAAAATGATATTACGGTGAAGTTGGATATGTTAACTTGATTGTCGTTGTGTATTAATAATCAAATGGGTTAGATATGTTTAAAAAGGCATTTGGTCCATTTGTCTATTTTGTGTGAAAATGTCAAGTATAATGGGTTCATTATGTCTTTTATGGTATGTTAGAAAATTCTGCAAAATTTGGTTTGCATTCGAGGTCGTTTGGTTTGATAATGGTTAATAGCATTGTTTTAATGCGATATAAGTGAACATGGCCCATTTGGATCATCGCTAACTCGCTAAGTAAATTATGAGTTTGCTATGATATACATGATGTATAGTGAAAATCTGGACGTTTTGGTGTTTTGAAAATGAGTTTTGAGTATCCAATATAGTTTATTTGTGAGTTTCGACTAAAATAAATTTTGCAGGCCGGGCCATAAAGTTACGGCTGGGACCATGAAATTACGCTCAGTGTATATATAATGGACCGTAAATTTACGGTCTTAGACCATAAATTTACGGCCAATGTAATTTTGCGAAGCTTTAGGTGAGAGAGAGAAAAAATCCTAGACGCATTTTACGTCCAAATTTTTACGCTCAGTGTAAATGTTGAACCGTAAATTTACGGTGACCATAAATTTACGGCTAGTACAATTTTTGGACCGTAACTTTATGGTACTAGACCATAAATTTACGGCCAGTACAAATTTTCTGAAATGTTTTATGTAGTCTTTAAATACATAACTTCGGGTCGTGTAAGTTCATGATTACATATAAAGTTATTTTTATTTGAGTATTATGTATGTATATGTATATATATGTGTAAAAAAAAGTCTAAATTTTAACGGGTGTTTCATCAAGCGTATCAAAAGAATTATGTACTCTTTTTCCTTCACTAGAAATTTGTCCCATTAAGTTTATCTAATAAGGTTTTAACGAAGTATAATATCTTTAGTGGATGAACATCTAAGGGGGAGTGTTATAAATATATATTGAATGGATGTCCATATCTTTAGAAGATTTTTTTTTTTTATCAATAGTCATAGATTTATTATTTGGAGAAAACTCCACCATTGTAATATCTATATAAATATTAAAACAATAGGAATCCTAGCTTTTTAAAACCCCCTTTAATTTAAAACTATTTTTAAAATTTGTCACATAGAATTTTATCCTATGTGTCATCTCTATAATTTTTCACAATATTTATTTATTTATGCAATAAAAAATATTAAATATAAAATATATATTGGTATGTAAAAAATAAAATTATGAAATTAATAAAATTGATTTTGTTTCCTAAAAACCAACATTAGTTTCATATATAGATTACATAATTGTGTCGACACATCACACCATTGTCATATTTTTTTTTTAAAGTTGGTTTTTGATTTCATCTTCAAATTCTTTTCGACTTTTAATATGAAAAATAATTGGGTTGTTAAATTTTATGTGCTTTATACATCATTATATTTCTCAAAAAATTTATATGCTTTAATGTATTGTTATATATTAGTTCATGTTCATTTTTATTTTTTTTACGTAGGTTATTTTAAATAGCCGCACATCGTGTGGGTAAAAAACCTAGTATATATATATCTATATATGAGATGAATAATAGAATTCTCTATTATAATCTATTTTCTCAATTTTTCTTGTTTAGTTGTTTCTTTATTGTTTGGTTTCTTTAGTTTTATAATATGTATTTCGTTAAAAAACATTTATGGTTACTAAGCCATCCCTCACCGATATAGTCTTCAAGATCAGCCACTAAAAAAAAGTCAAACATAAACGTACTCTTGTCAAACATTGCCTTTCATTCGTAAACTATATTCGCAACTCAAAGGTATGAAAAGTTTTGGCTCTTTGAAAAAGAAATGTTAAATGAAAGTCTTACGGAATGAAATCCTATTTGACAATAAATATAATTTCTGATTAAGACATATATTATCCTATCTCATTTTATCAATTGTCTGCTACCTTAAAGGATTTTAAGTGACCATTGTTGTCAATGATGTCGATGCATATTTGTATTTAATTAATTAATTGCATGTGACTATACATTGAAGGATAATATCAAATTTTATTTATTTATATATGGAAAATGTCAAACAAAACCCTTACGGCATCATTTAACGTGTATTAAAAAATTGTACATTTCTATATTAAAAACTTACCTACTGAATTTTTGTGATAAGTGTAAAATTATATATTTATATATTGAATGGTGTTGATTACTCGCGAATATCAAGAAGTCTAGCATACGATATTTTAACCGGGTTCGCGTTAAAAAACTCTGTCATCAAATAGATCTCCAATTTACATATATCGATAAAAAAATATTTACGATAGAGATCCTTTAAAATTGATCAAACTTCAAGTTGAATCAATTTTAACCCTTAAGTTAAAATGAAAGCTCAATATTTAAAAATCAAATTTTAATTTTGACTATTAACTTTAAATCAATGGGTAAAATTGATCCAACTTAACTATAAAGTGTAGTCAACTTTAAAAGATCTTAATCCAAATCTTCTATATCTATATCTATAATCTCTTATAAAGCATACTGGATTAAGAAATTAAGCATTTTTTCATTATTCCCGAAATACCCTTAATTACTTTTTAACATTTTTTTATATTTTTTTTCCTAATACATATTCTAACGCATGATATACCATACATCATAGTCACAATACATCAATAACTTCTACTATTCACCGACGCCGTCGCCATCACCGCCGCTCACCACCACCACTTATCACCGCCGCCACCATTACATCATCATCACCGTCGGAACGTGCGGGTACCTTTCTTTTTATAAAATATATTGTTAGGTTCCTTTGACTCATTCAACGTTTGGTGCCTTTTTAAGTTACTATCTTGAAAGCAACTTCACATTACAAGATGTACAAAGAAATGGTCAATCAATAACGAACTAATAATAAAATATAGGAACATTGTTGTTAGATGCTTTAAAATTGAATCCACTCACTGTGTTAGAGTGCGATATATGTTTTTTAATCCAAATATCACCCATTTGATTCGATAAGATTTAGAATCTATTTATTTAAATAATTCATCAATTTAAAAGTTTTATTATCTTTGGACGATTCATTTATTTAGTTTGTTCGTATGTTAAATCTTTTGGCAAAATCTAACCTGCCCGGCTGTCAAGACCGTCGATCGATGATAATCTACAACCAGACGGAATCTCCATATTATAAGGGAAATAAGTAGTGGAAAAAAATTATTAATGCCATCTTCCAAATTACTATTTGGTGTATATGGAGGAAACGGAATGAGGTGGTGCATGAGCAAAGACTTTTTCTTCCGTTACCATATTTGAAGAAGTTAGATATATTTCATTTTTATGGATATCCAAAAGGGCGACAAGGGTGGTGATAGATTGACATAAATGGTGTAATTTTTTATTTTTGATGTAAAATATTGTAATTGTATTGCAAATTTGTACTCTTTGTACTCGATATTACTAGCATCTTGCTAGAGTTTGAAATGAAATCTAATTTTGTTGTTCAAAAAGTAATATATATTACTAGCATCTTGCTAGAGTTTGAAATGAAATCTAATTTTGTTGTTCAAAAAGTAATATATATATATATATATATATAGGTTCTAGGTAAAATAAAACAAATATTAAAGTAAAATAAATAAAACAATAGACTTTACATCAGTAGAAATCACTGTGCATCATAAATATCATCGTACATCAATTGCTTCGTGAATCTTCGTGCATCAATTTAACTATAATCTAAGGGTCAAGATCTTATCTTATTTGTTTTACTTTAATAGTTGTTTTACAATACCTAACCCTATATATATATATATATATATAGGAAAAATCATTAAAATGAAAACACAGTAAAAACACTTAAAAATATTATTTTAATGCATTAAAAGTTTTAAAACTAACATAGTGTAATTAATTATTATAATTTAAGTGTTTAACAACACATTGATTCGTCAAAATCGAGGAAATCATGTTTTTTATTTTGTGCATCTATTTTGATGAATATGCATCTAAGATGGATGCACAAAACAAAAAACATGATTTTCTCGATTTTGACAGATTAATGTGTTGTTATACACTTAAATAAAGATAATTAGTTATACACAATCTTAGTTTATGAACTTTTAATACATCAAAATGAAGTTTTTAATGTTCTCACCGTATTCTCATTTTAAGGGTGTTCTTATTTGATTGACTTATATATCTATATTATATTAAATTACACCACTTTATTTTAAAACGGCGTATTAGATGGTTATTGGTTCGAACTCTAACACTGACATCCAAGCATACAAGTATGTTGGAAGTTGGAACTCCTGGAGAACAAGGGTGCGATAACACGACCCGCACGTATTTGAAAAAATAAATGTCCGAAACCATGAGTAATTGAGATCCGATCCCTGGTCTCCAAGCCAACATCCCCTCCCCAGAATTCTCAAATAGGGCCCTAGGTGCGAGATTTAAGACCAAATGGTTACACCACTTTTGTTTGAAAAGTTATATTTTTAAAATAAAATAAGAAATGATATTTTTGGAATAAAATAAAAAATGATATTCTTGAAATAAAATAATTTACCATTATACTTTAACGCTTAAATTTATCATTATCTTATCTTTTAAGATATATATATATATATATATAGTATATATCCCCACTAACATTTACATTAATTTTGATCTAACATCACTTGACGTAATCACCATCACCAACATTTGTGATCACAGTCACCTTCGTTGTGATACCGTGCAAGTATTTCATTATCATCATAATTATAAAACTATTTCTTCTCTTTTTTAACATTCTAACGTTAAAATACTTAAAATACCTTTACTAATATAACTATCACTATTTATAAGCTTATTGAATACTCATTATATCTTTAATGAAATTAATTTATCAAATCTACGATTGTATATTATATTATGAAAAAATAAAATTTTTATTTTTGAAAATATCGAAGAGACGAAAAATATGTAATATTTTCACTTAGCACCGCTTTCTAGTATTTTTACATATACTACCCCTTACATTAATATACTACCCCTTACATTAATGATTAAATTACATTATCAATCATTTATCTTTTAATTAAATATTTTCAATAACGTACCCTTTACGTCAATTATTTTTGCATCAATTATTTACATCACTCGACGCCACATCCATCACCGACACTTTCACCCACCATCACACCGTTGCCACCACGATCACCGCCTGCACATTGTACAGCTACCGTGCTATATGTTAATTTGTGGTTTTGGCTATGTGGAACTAGCTAATGTTAAGGCTAGAGTAAGGCAGCGTGGTGTATATTTTCAATTCGACGATTTAAAATCTATGTATAGTATTTTGTGTTGGTCCAGTGAAATCTAGTTGCTACGCCTAAATAGCAGCTTGTTTGGACAATAGCAATTGGAATTATATAACTTTTCTTATCTTGCTTTTGAGATCAAAATTGTTTACAACTTTTTTGTTGGATTCATCTCTTGTGGGGCTTTACAATATAATCTCTACATAATTCCAGCCTAGTCCATTGGGGATAGACTTGTTAATGGGAAAACGTTGATCCTAAAAGAAGTTTTCTCCAGTTGTTATTATTTTTGCTTTTCATTAAATGAAAAGTAGACATTCTTCTCGAATAGTGATAATTACTAAATTGATTTGGACACGTAATCAAATATCAAGATATAATAACACTAAATTGATTTGGACACGTAATCAAGTAAATCGATAAATCGAGAACCATACATTTCTAATTTAGAAACAACTAGAATTGCAAAACAGTGGATTACTAATAATTTTACTACGCGTTGGCGTGAGCATGTTTTTTAGACATAAAAGTTTTAGATATGAATATGATAAACTCACTAACATATATACATAACTTGAGATTGTTATATATCATACAGTATATACAAAAATTACATATAACAAAAGTTATTTTACACTAACGTAAGATGCAGAAATTATGAAAATCACATTATAACAAAATGAACAAAAATAATCAAAAACTAAATATTAAACAAAAGGCAAGGGTAAAAATCATAACGTTATAAAGTTCGAGGGTGAGAAAGAAAAGCAAACAAACGAAAAACTATGGATAAAATCATAATATTTGAAAGCTTTTTGGTATAAATATAAAAACCCAAAAGTTTAATGTTACAAAAGAATTTAAATTGATGTAAAAAGTTAAAAGTAAAAATTGAAGGGGCTAGATTAAAATTTAATATTTTGATGATGTGTTGTATTTTATGCAACTTTGCTTAAAAGCAAAGTTGTTAGTATATAAATAAGAGAAATGATATAATTAAAAAAAAAAAATTTACTAACAATATTTACAAACTCATGTGGACCGATAGAAAAAGAAAAGCAAATCAAAACAAAGAGAAAATACATAGAATTTCATCGGTGGTTATTGATGTCACATGGATTTGTAATTTTTGTTTGTAAAATTTTGTTTGTAAATGTAGCATTGATTATAAATAATTATTAATTATATTCTATGATCTACAATCCTTCGTGAGGATAGTTGACTACTTAGCTCTTGGTTCGCTAGGCTTTGTTTTGGTTGATGTGTTGATAATGATGTACGAATAATGAAAGAATTGATATATGAGATACTAATTACTTCTCTTTTCATTTTGGTCAATGTCCTATGTATTAAAAGATTTTTAGTTTAATTAGTACATATAATTAAGAACACAATAGTCAATTAATTGTATTTAAAATTATAAAACATAAGCCTATATAATATAATTAAAAGAGGGAGTTGAGGGTACACTTGGCACCTTAATCTCCCTCCTTTAGCCTAATACTCTATCCTTATTAATCATCTACATTTTAAATATTTATTAAATAAATTGCCGACATTTAACAAAAAAATCTTATAAAAAAATCTTTATTATTATCTCTCTCTCTATATATATATATCACTTAGAAAAAACCGTCACATATTTAAAAAAAAAAAAAACCTACGACAAAAAAAAAAAAAACTACGATCGACTACCAAAAAGGTATTTTATTTATATATTTTCTTCATATTTAATCATTATTATTATTATTTAATATTGAATTATTATGTTATTGTTATTATTATGATCTCTTTTAATTTAGTTTGTTGTCCATTATAGGTTCATTATGGTTTTTTCTTCAACAACAAAAACTAAGACCACGTTAGTTCATCTTGAACATCTTAAGCCAACACGTGTTAACCATCATCTATGACTTCGTGTTGTGCATGTATGGACTATTTCGGAGTGGAACAACCTGAACAAAATCAAAACGTTCGAGATGGTCTTTGTTGATGAATTGATATGTATTTTTCAAATTATATGCTCTACACTTTTTGTTTCTCTTTTTATTTAACTAAAGTTTGAAAAAAAAGATAAACTGGAATCAATATTTATATGGAGTTAATTTTATATGTTTCTTCTTTAACTTTCGTATTGATTAAGTTGTGATATCAGTCATCTACTTTTTTTTCTCTTTTTATTTAACTAAAGTTGAAAAAAAAGGGTAAACATGAATCAATATTTATATGGAGTTAATCTTCATATATTTTTTTTAGCTTTCGTACTGATTAAGTTGTGATATTGGTCATACATTTTTTTTTCTCTTTTTATTTAACTAAAGTTGAAAAAAAGGGGTAAATTGGAATCAATATTTATATGGAGTTAATTTTCATATGTTTCTTCTTTAGCTTTCGTATGGATTAAGTTGTGATATTGGTCATAAACACTCGCTTATGACATCATTTGGATTAACTATAAATTAAAATCCTAATAAACATTATTTAAATATATTATTATTTCAGTATTTATATTAATTTGTAGAAAAGTATGTATGATAGGTCTTCCCCAAAAGATTAGTTTATTACGTATTACTTTTTTAACTTTTTGCCTTATTTGAATTGTTTTATGTTTTATTTTTAGGTATATTATTTTTATTCGGTATTGAATTCCAATTTTTTAGCTTTGATTAATATATTTTAAAACTACCCGTCCATTGGACGGGTCTGAGCCCTAGTATAATATAAATGTAAATAATCTCAAAAGATAATATAGTAGATACATGGAACTATTTAGATTGAAAGGATAAATTACGCGATCTCTTTGTCGTTTTTCACGAAGTGAAGCATCCCTATAACAATTTTATCACGCTAAACATTTCTGTAGTTGTCGTTTTTTCAAATACGTCTCTGAGGCTAACTTCGATCTTAATTAGTTTGGCATGACGAAGTAAAAACACAAATTTGATCCAAACCAAGTTTTATCGCAGTGGGTATTTAAGCGACGATTTTGTCCAGAGCCGGTGGCTTTGGCTACGAATGTTGTGTGGCTAATCATATTCAAACAATGGGGAGCCTTTTGTCATAAGAAAACCTCTAACAGCTGGGCATTAAAAATGTTGGCCATTAACAGAATTAGAGTTAATTACAAAATTGTCCATGTGATTTGTTAAAAATGCAGGTTTCATCTCACCTTTCATAAATTATGGTTAATTTCCCTAAATTTTGACTCAGTCCATTTTTTTTTTTTTCTCCAAAAGTCAACAAATTGTGGTCTACAAGTCAACATTTTTGGTCATAACTCAACACGTACTTTTGGATCAAAAATGTTGATGAAACTCTAAAGTCAGGTATTAAACCATAATTTTTTGAAATATATAGATAAAATTTGTAACTTTTGATAAACCACATGGACAATTTTTGTAAGTAACTCAAAAAAATTACTAAGGTTTGCCGGAACATGCCAGGGGAATTCAAGGATTCCGGTTTCGATTTATAATTTCTCCCACGCATGGTGAAGTAATTGTTTGATCACTATGTGTGGTTAGTAGTTATCTATTTATGTTACAGATGAGTATATAACTTTATGAGTCAATGTGGTCCATGTTTGTATGAACCAAATCTAAGACCCCTTTTTTTATGGTGGGTTGCTCTCTATTTCCGTCCTCTTCTGTTTGTCATGGGGCAGATGGGAACCAATATTAGTTTGGTAATGGTAGGTTATCGTATAACAATTGGAGTACATCGATCGTAGTTCTGAATGATACAAGGATGGTCCTAATGGATGGTTTCTATGTCAAAGTTCACAATCACTTTGCAACCATAAATTTGAAGTCGATATCTTCTATCTTTCACTCTCATTCTAGCATGGTACCCGTACAATGCGACAACGGCGGTGTAATGGGGCGATAGATGGTGTTGCTGTTGGCAACGTCAAATAGTGTAGTTAATTGATGTGAATGTGTTTAATTTAACAAGAGTGGTAGAAATATTTTATAATATAATGAAAGGGTTGATCAATTCATGTGTCATAATCTTCTTATATTTGCATAGGTAGTATAATTTTTATATAGTAGTATAGAAGTATATATAATAAAGTAACCCCTGCCTCCTTTATCAAATTGGTAGACGATATACCTAAATTGTCCACATCTTTTATTCACTAGTTTAAACATATCCACGTAATATACCATTAATACCTCTAATGAAATAATATACAACATAGACATATCAAACCATAAAATAACTACACTACCACTTTATCATCAATTGCATTTACATGCACCACTACACCAACACTGTTGCCGCCATTTGTCACCACCACTACTGTCGCCACTACCACATCGCCGTCGTTATCAGCATAGTGTAGTATCACGCGTGCATGCGTCTAGTTGTATATATTAAATGTCCTTTCAATTAGACGTCAGAGCTTAATACAATTACGATAAAAAAGGACTAATTGACTACAACGACCAAGAACTACGAGACCTCATAAATGGCTACAAACCCACGAATAGGACATCGAGACCATAGAGGGATAGATATCATTATCGTTTCCATACCGCCTTTATTGTCACACCCCGAATAAGGCGGAAAACTTAGGATGCGACGCATAGTACACGTGTCATGGATATTACATAGGAAGACTAAATGATTCCACAAAGTATTAAAATTCTTAGCATAGATTAACATAAGCATTCAACATAAATCCAACCACAAATAAAGCATAATTCAACTCCCACGCAGAGGATCAAAGGTTAGGCATAATGCCACACTAACATAAAAGAAAGCATAAGATAACATAGCAGCAACAAGGAATCCTAGAGTTCAAATTCTGCTATAAAGGCTCCATGTTACTCTCCTCAGCCACCTCTAACCTGTGCACCTAAAAGGATACTTAAAAACGTCAACACAAAGGTTGGTGAGTCGTGGGTTTGGTGTCTAGGTTGTCAGGTTAACTTGATGCATTTAAAGTACATTTAATGTTAACCATAATCACAATGTTGCCAAATCATAATGTTGCCATTGATTTCTCAATGTTGACAGCACTTACGGTACAAGGCTAATGTTGACTTTGAAGGGACTTAGGGTTCAACAACCAGCCATGCTCAAGAACATGTATCCAATGCATCCAAATGTATCCATAATGTAAATCAATAGATATCCAAATTGATGGTCCACGAATGCACTACTTGTGTTTGATTTACTAACTTATAAAGTAAATATGAAATAACAAGAATAGAGACGAGAAGTAAAGAATTTGTTTAGTTATATGTATTTCAAACTAAACGATGAAAACATGGATGATTGTTTTACAACAACAATAAACAGAAAAGATTTGTTAAGTTTTTGAACACACAAAAACTTAACAAATAAGCAAAGAAAATAAAGTAAAGACTGTGGAACACACCAACAAGATGGTGGCTAGGTCAAGTGATTCTTTTTATAGGCAGATAAGGAATCACATGACAACCCTAGTAGATGTTGACACATGAAGGTTGTCAACTATCTATTAGTGGATAATCCAGATCTGCAGAGATCTCTTTTCTTCATCTTGTTTGTTTACAAAAACGGTATGAAAGAGAAACTCTATTGCACAGAAATAGTACAAGGTCACATGGCTTCCTCTTAATCTTGCAACACGTGTGCTTGAGACCATTCTTCTTATCTTCAATTTTCCGCTCATATTTGACTTACAAATACTAGACGGTGAGTCATCGAACATATCCTTTAGACTTGAAGATAGATCGTGATTGCAGATGCAGACGCTCGCTGAGAGCTCACTGAACGAGCCACTCGCTGAGTCTCTCAACGAATCCATAACTCAACACAAATTATGCAATCATATACGTTATCCAAAACATGTTATCAAAATTATAGCTAAAATATGCTATCAAAAATGTAAACAAAATAGGTTGCCACAATATTATGTCAAGTAAATACAGTTTACAAGAAAACATTTTGTATCCTTTCAGCCCCATGAAAACATGTAAAAAAGGGACTACGAAACTTACATAAATGTTACCAACAAGATTAAGCTACACAAGATATCAGATTTCAAGTAATCAGCACGCAACAATTTGTTTCAAGTTATCACAATTAAATATTTGTTCATTATAGGTAAACGTGCTGATAACGTGTTGCCAAGTGTTGACGAAGTCGTCCAAAAGCTCACTAGTTTGACTTTGACCAAATTTTACAAGTTTGACCAATGTTGACCAAATCACTAGTTTGACTAATTGACCAAACCGACTAAAGTCGACCAAAATTGAATAAACCGACCAAAGGACCAAATCAACAAATGTCGACCAAGGTTGACCAAATCTTACCTTCGCGAGGTAGTAATTGAAATCTGGGGTCTTAATTGGAATCTGGGGTCTTAACTTAAACACAAGGTCTTAAATTGAAAACTGGGGTCTCAAATGGAAATGTGAGATCACAATTGAAAGTGTGAGGTCATAAATTGAATTACAAGGTCGCAAACTGAAATACAAGGTCACAAATGAATTACGAGATCGCAATCTGAAATGCGAAGTCACAAGTCGACGGGAACGCAAATTGAGCTATTCTTCCCCAAATTCATTCTAGAAAACCCTAATCGTTTCTTTCAATTTGAAACGTGTTTTTAACATCAGATTGTACTTTTAAACTCACAAAGATGATGGGAAAACAATACTAAACTTGGAAACTCGAAAACGAACACGAATCTCGAATAGCCATTTGACAAAGTTGGTCAGAAACTACAAAAAAAAGTATATGAAATATTTAGATTTTGTTAACGAAGTTATACCAAACTTTGAGGATAGTTTTATCTAATGTTTTTACAACTTTTGGACGTAATAAGTTTGATACTTGGGTGTGTAGTGTGTGTATTAAAAGAAGACCCAAAAATTCCAAAAAAGAAGAGCATAAAAGGGGATCTTGATTCTTATTTCAAAGCTGACCAAAATATATATTTGTGATGATGTTTAGATGGTAGAAACTTAGTTTTTTTGACACTAAATCTAAACAAAGTAAG
This sequence comes from Erigeron canadensis, assembly GCF_010389155.1. Taxonomy (NCBI): domain Eukaryota; kingdom Viridiplantae; phylum Streptophyta; class Magnoliopsida; order Asterales; family Asteraceae; genus Erigeron; species Erigeron canadensis. The sequence continues at coordinate 3,595,440 of NC_057763.1, forward strand.
GTTGGATTTCAATGAAACTTGATGTAAAGTGAGGTAGTAAAAGTAAAGGTATTAAAGATGATATAGCAAAGTGAGGTAGTAAAGGTTGGATTGACTATGTCCTTCCTTAACGACACTGATGGACCGCCGACAGACAATACCTGTTTCGGTCAAAAATTACCTAAGATAACTTTAGAAAGGTTTTTAAACAACTCAAGAACCAAAGATTTGTAAGTAGGGTTTAGTGTTCAAAGATCTTCAGTTAAAAGTAAAGTTTTCTTAATAATAACGACTAAAACTAGAAGAGTTTTGAGAAAGCCTTTGAGACAGAAATACTTTGAGTAATTAAGATAACTGTTGAAGATAAAAGTAAAGCACATGCGAATTAACGCTAGGATCTTAAAGAATAATATAAATGCACAACGACACAAGAATTTTGTTAACGAGGAAAAACCCTTAATCCAGTTAAGTGATCTTAGGTAAAAAACCTCAGGAGGATTCAAATTTTGATCCTACCTGTTGTTCTCTTATTATTATTGTTTGTGAATGATTACAATGAAATGAATAAATGAACGAATGAATAAGAAAACTACTAATTGCTAAGTAACTAATTTGTTGTTGTTGAATGAGTGAATGCTTTTGTGTAATGTATGCGATGTATCTGATGTCTTTGATTTTTCTTTCTTCTGGACGAGATCATCTTCTATTTATAAAGCTATACGTTGAACCATATCGCCGAAATATCTAGGATCTTTCTGGACTTGCTCTTTATGCTGAAGAAATGGCATAAATGACCGTTGAGTGTTATTCTTCACATGGTAAATCTGTTATCAATCCCGATTCTTGTGGTTGAAGTGACAAACTATCTGTTGAAACACGTTTTCTTCATGTAACACACTTTTAGTTTGATCTTGCATATAATATCTACTATACTAGACATACATTCGTTAGTAAAATCATGGATCCTGAAGATATCAAGATCCTGTTATATTAGGATAATAAAATAATATAGTCTGAACTAATAAACTAATCGTGATCAAGGATCCTTTAAAACTACACATTATTTAAGTGTTTATTGCGGAAGGACTAAAGTGTAAATTCCATTCAGGATCCTAGTAGCGAAAATTTTACCCTAAACAATACCCATCATGTCGGGTGTGAGCTTCCCTGTCTGGTTTTATGATCGCTTACACACAACCCCCACCTTTCCATGTGATATGTGAAAAATGTCACCAAAAGTGTAAAGTGAAAAGTGAAAGATAAAGTGAAAAGTGAACTTGAATGATGATAGACACAATTAGGACTGTAACTCCTATGATAATTAATGTAATGTGATGTGATGTTATGCAATGACTTGTAGTTTATGACGTGATATATTTAAATGTGATGTGAGATGACGTTTAATATGAGGTGATATGATGTTGTGCCATGACTTGTGCCTATACGAGTATAATGTAATCTTCAAAGATTGAAATGTACAAACACTTTGTAAACTATATATATTATTCTACTTAGCTAATACTTGTTCTTTTAAAATGTATTGTGTCCTAAGGTTCAACAAATAGATGTGAAAAGATGTGAGACTTGGGTAGATGCTTTTGTAGTTGAACTTAGTCACCCATAATAGCCTCATTATTTAGACATTTGTTATTATGTACAGATGCTACGACTTTGTCATTATGTTGACTTGATTGACATTTATGTTGGTGTCATTATGGATTTTCTTTTACTATTTTCATGATACGGATTAGTAACACCATTTTTAATAAATGATGACAATCCGGTAGGAATTGTAAAAGTTTTCCTTTAATGCTTTCGCTATGTTTTGACGTCATTAGGCAAAAATTTTGAAAGTCCATATTTTTAAACGACGGGGGTTACACTTGCCAAATTAAAGCGCTTGTTACATTCCCCTCTTTTTGAAAGAGCCGCTAAACAATCAGACCAAACAAGCGCAGTTAGCTTGACTGCCTTTCCCGTCATTTAAACACAAGCTAGAGACGTATTAGCCTGACAAACCATCATTCCTTTTTTTTCAACTTTCAGCCTTTCAAATACCTAAACTACTCATCCTCTTTATTTATTTATTTAAGTATATTCACATAGTATACCTATAATAACCTAATGAAATTAATTACAATATATATGTCTCAACTCTTAAATAACTACATTATCATCATTAAATCAAGGGTAAATTACAAAAATCATACCTTAGATTTGTTCAAAACTACAGTGGTCATACCTACAATTTAAAAATTACGCGAGCCATACCCATCGTTGTCAAAAATTTACACTGACCATACCTATCACTGACGGCCGTCAATTTGGCCGTTAAGTCAAGTCACGTGTTGTGCATGTGAGGTATCAAAACCGTAATTTCGTGTATATTTCAGGTATCATTTGTGTAATTCACCCTAATAAAAATTATTAAGATATTTATATTTATATTTCATTTATTAAAGTGGGTAGATATTCTATATTAAAATTCACACAAAAAACACACACATACACACACACATATTTTAAAAAAATCTATTTCAAAATAAAATTTTAAAAAATTATAAAAGAATGTCATCATACGATACAAGTTTAGGCTTAGAAATTCTAAGATTAGACTAACGATTAACCCTGAAACTTTAAACACAAAATACTGCAAATTGCTAACTTTGAGATATATTCTAAAACTATAACGAGTATTCGATATTGCTTTACCCCTCTAATTTGAGGGGGATGTCAACAAACCATACGAAAAAATTATATTGCTTTTTAAAATTATATTTTTTAAAATAGGTTTTTATAAATCATAAATAAATAATAATAATATAATAATAATAATATAAAAGTGAAAATTTTAGTAGTTTTGATGGTTCTCATTCTTGTTATATTCACTATACACATATAACAAAATAATAATGACATGTTTAATAATAAATGCATTTTTGTATCAACTATTTTTCTCGATATACTTTTCATTATAAAAATTATTGTTTAATAATATATGTCATATCTACCCAACTTAATAAATGAAGTATAAATAAAACTCTAAAATTCTTAATATTTATTTTTATAGTGAATTACAAGGATGGTATCTGAAGTATGCACGAAATTACAGTTTTGATACCTCACATGCATGACACGTGACTTGACTTAACCGTCAAATAGACGACCGTTAGCTATAGGTATGGTTAATGTAAGTTTTTGACAACGGTGGGTATGACTCGCGTAATTTTTAACTTATAAGTATGCCAAGTGTAGTTTCGAACAAACCTCAGATATGATTTTTATAATTTACCCTTAAATCAATTATTTTTACATTAATAATTACATTACTATCTCACCGCTACCACCAGTGCTACTGGTCGTCGTCACCATCGATACTCACTCACCACCGCCAGTGCATTATGCGAGGATCCTTATTATATTTGGTAACAATAAAGTGGAAGTTTTATAGCTACCTTATCTTTTCCTCCTCCATCCCCAACGTTCCAAATTACATTAAATCTTCGGCTTCTTACTTCTCTTATTCAAAACAATTCATTTGACTATAAATCTTTGTAGCTCCAGACTCTATTCAAATTAACTTTATTTTCCAATCTAACGAATATTCTCCAAATAATCTTGTCTATAGCTTCAACCAATTTAAAATCAAAGTTTGTAGTTTCAAACATTCCTCTCTTCCCATTATCAACGAAAATATCATGTTTCTCTTCCTCATGTACCGATGGTTGATAATTAGAGAAAAAATCAAACAATTTTCATACAAGATAACTTTATCTTTTCAACACAAGTTTAGCATAAGATTCGAATATCGCAATACAACGTACCCATGTGCTTGAAAACCACCGGTTAATTATTAAATAAGACAAATAAATCAATATCTCGTGATATTGATGCAAAAGATGATTGTAAAATTTGTACTTGAAATTATGTGGTTATTTTGCAAACATGTCGATAGTCGGAATAGATTCTGCAATATATTATCTTATATATTGTGTTAATTAAGTGTTTATTATGTGTTTGACCCATAAGATTATGTGGCTTTAATTAAGCTATAATTGACTCTTGTTTATGCAATGTGTCGATCGTGTCTATCAAACTAGCATTGGTAGATGTGCTTTCCTTGTAGTGTTAAGTCCTAACTTGAATCTTATTGATTATTTTTATATATTTATTCATGATTGTAGACTTGAAGTCTTGAGGATTTTTGTTTATCGACGAATACCATCGATCAAATTTTGATTATTTCATTAGATATGGTTAACTTTTATAAAAGACATTTCACAATCTTGATGCCAATTGTGTAGTATATATGATACAAATGAAATATAACCATATGTGTATAAAAGTACAAACTTTAGTTATTGTACATATAATAATTATTAAATCGTATAGTACACTCAAATTTCAAGACTAGTACTCCACATGTATATATCAATTCGTTAACATCTTGATAACAAAAAGTTGAAAAGCATATGATATTCTAGTTCTAGAAGCAAGACAAAGGCAAAAATACAAAATATTATATATTAAACATCATAACATCAAATTTCCCCTAGATAAGCACATGATGGGTCCTTATTTTTCAATCAATGCATTAAAAGTCTACGTGAAATAAAGATTTTGGTCATTCAAACTTATAAAAAGACACTACACTGAATTACACTGGCCTACCACTGTCAACCGCCTACAGCCGGTTACATCCAAGTATTTCTGACCTTAATTTCCGAACTTTCTTCATTTTAAGAACCCTATATCTTGTTAAACTCTCTGATCCCATTGCCTTCCATATTTCCCATAAGCAAAGTACACAACTGTTTTAAGGTACACTCATAGATTCCATCTTTTTGATATTTCCATCATCTCTTAATTATTAACTTTTTAAAAAAAGTTTTGTTTGTATACACAAATTACTCACCTTTATTGATTAAAAAACTTGCTTACTTTAAGCTAAATGTAAGGGTTTTATTATGAAATACTAATTTAGAATATCTTGATTTGTTAAACTTGTTCTCCTTTATCTGCCATGTTATTATTTTATCACATTTTATTAAGTATATAAAAAAAACTAGACATATATAGTATCATTTTATTTTTAACTCTATGTACTTTTTTTCTTTTGGATGATGCTTAAGGGTTTTGTTCTTGATGTTAGAGACAACCTCATGTGATAAATACAACCTATCATATCCTAAAAACCTTTATTTCAGTGTGGTGGTTATGTCTGGATTTCTGTTCAACTTTCTTGCCTAATTAACTTGTCATTTTATAATATTGGTATTAAAAGTATTTGATTCTTGCTTTCTCTTAATTGGGCTATTTATTTAGGTTTTCTTTTGAGACTCAAACTTTGTTTTTTTCTATTTCTTTTTCTTGTTCTCAAGGGTAGATGATCATGGAAGATCCTCGGTTTCATGAGTATACTAATGATTACGTCAATGATTTCTCATTAGATGATGGGAATAATGTGTTTCCAATCTTTGATCAATTTTCTAGTTATGCAACTAGAGGATATAGATTTAGAGATGAGCCTCTAGATCTCAGTTTCTTAGATGTTCCTTCTCCTGTAGCGAATCATGATTCGGTGAGAACCATGAATTCGCTACCAGGGATGGCGTCGCAGATAGATTCTGCGCACGAAGAGTATGACAATTCGGTTTTTAAGTTCTTAAACCATATTCTTGTGGAAGAGAATATGGAGGGTAAGCAAAGTGTGTATAATAATGATCCTTTTGCTTTACAAGCAACTGAAAATTCTTTTTATGAAGCACTTGGAAGTAGCAATCACCGAGAACCTCTTCGTCCGCCTCCTCTTATCCTTGTCCCGAATGTTCAAACTCCAGAAGAAATTGTTTGTGGGAGTTCAAGCGAGTATAGTACTTGTGGTAGCAATAACTCGGTTGATCCACGATGGGTTAGAAGTGATTCGTTTGACACCAATTCTTCGGTTACTCAAGCTAATTCACTTGAGTGCCTTCCTTTTAGGTCTAGTACCACTAGTGTCGTTAATGATGTTAACGACACAATGGATTCGATAAACACACATATGCTTCAACATATGTTCACTGATAGTGAATCTATCTTGCAATTCAAGAGAGGTATGGAGGAAGCAAGTAAATTTCTTCCTCCTAGTAGACCTCTAATTATCGATTTGGACAAGTACAATTTGCCATCCGGTTCACCTCCAGGAGTTCCAGTGAAGGTGGAGAGGGTCGATACGGAGAACTCACCAAACCCACTCAAGGGAAGAAAGCATTTTCCATTGGAAGATGAATATTTTGAAGATGAAAGAATTAGCAAACAGCCGTCCGCGGTGAATGAAGATGAAGAGGCCGAGTTGTGCAAAATGTTTGATCAAATTCTTCTTTGTACGAATGCAAAAGGGGAGCCTGTACCCGGTTTTGGTGATCATCTTCCAAGTCATAATAACATTAAGCATGTGTATAATGGTTGGAATGCTCCTTGGACAGGAAATCCAAGTGACAATATCGATATTAGAACGCTTTTAATCAAGTGTGCACAATCAATTGCTGATGATGATCACAGGATTGCAAGTGAGCAGTTAAAGAAGATAAGAAAACACACTTCACCTTCAGGCAATGCTTCCGAGAGGTTGGCTCATATTTTTGCTCTTGGCTTAGAAGCACGATTATCCGACACCAGTTCACAGCTTTACACATCTCAAAAAGCTACAAAAATCCCGGCTGCTGACAAGCTGAAACCGTTTCAGGCTTACTTGTCAGCCTGCCCTTTTGTAAAGAACGAGGTTTACTACGCTAACAAAATGATACTTGAAGCAGCTTGGACATCTTCAACTCTTCATATAGTAGACTTTGGTATTGCATATGGTTTTCAATGGCCAATCCTTATTAAACACTTGGCAGACCGACCTGGTGGGCCGCCTAAGTTGAGGATAACTGGAATCGAGTTTCCACAACCTGGTTTTAGGCCCGCGGAGATGGTAGAAGAAACAGGAAGGAGGTTGGCCATTTATTGTGAGCGGTTTAATGTCCCGTTTGAGTACAATGCTTTAGCAACTCAAAATTGGGAGATGATTAAACTTGAAGACCTTAAGCTTCATAGAAACGAGTTTCTTGTGGTGAATTCTCAGGCTCGGTTTGAGAACTTGCTTGATGAAGTAAATGGTACTACAGATAGTCCAAGAGATGGGGTTTTGAAGTTGATTAGAGATATGAAACCGGATTTTTTTGTTCATTCGGTTGTGAATGGATCTTATAGTTCGCCATTCTTTGTTACTCGTTTCAAGGAGGCCCTTTTCCACTACTCTTCCTTGTTTGATATGCTTGATACGATATTAGACCGTACAAATGAGCATAGACAGAATTTCGAGATGGAATTTTATGGGCGTCAAGTTATGAATGTGATTGCGTGTGAAGGTCCTCAAAGGGTGGAGAGACCCGAGACTTACAAGCAGTGGCAGGTCCGAACTTCCAGGGCTGGGTTCAAGCCTAGACGTGTGAACCGTGATATCGTTTCACAGTTGAAATGTAAGGTCAAGGTCGGTTATCACAGAGACTTTGTGCTTGATGAAGACGGAAAATGGATGCTTCAAGGATGGAAAGGCCGGATTCTGTATGCTGTTTCGTGTTGGGTACCTACCTAATTCGAGTCTTCAACTATCTTATTAGTTATAGCAAAAGGTGTCCTTTGGGCATGGATGTCCTTATAACTTGATTAAAGGTATGCCTTTTATTTTCTTACCCCCTATTCTACAATTTCTAATTAATTTACGCGAAAGACAGTTCATTAATTGTTTATAGAAGTTGTATGGGTTTTCATCACTATATGATCTGAATGTCATTATTTTGAAATGTGACAGATAACAGTTTGATGAAGAAATTACTCAAGTTGAGCCAGACTGTTATAGAAGCATGCATCACAATGGGATGTTAGTATTGCTGTCAAATTATGGCTGCAGGCGCGTCAATCTTTCTTGGATTAGAATGGTGAGCTAAGTTGTCTTTCAAGTTAGTAATTATACAATGTGAGAATTCAGATTCCAGCTAGCTATATGTTGCAATTGTTTCAAGGGAGTATAGATCCATTACTTTTTTAGAATATCAGTGCCTACATGTATATAAAAATGTAGTATCTGGCTAGGTAATTCATGTTTAATTAGTTAGTTTGTTGGATTTATTTGTTGTTAGCCTAGTTACATGTTTGTATTTTTCCTTGATTACATAGTTTTGTGGTTGTATGTAATTTGGTTGTTCAGTTTTGATATATGTCATCTAGCAAAAGATGTTTAGGTAAAACAACCAACAATCATAGTACCCGTATATGACTAAGGAGTTAAGGCAATTTGATCATATTTCTATACATATGGTGAACTACTTAACCAATATCTTGGTATATTGATTTGTCTCCTATACTGCTGGAAACATAGATCCTATATCATTGCAAATTAAAATGAACTAGTACTTTTCACAATATAATATATATATATATGTGCAGCATATATATATATAATTAGTATATTTACCATGCATTCTATTGAATCTTTGAATATCTTTCTTGGATGCTTCAAGAGTTCAAAAGACGTGCATGCTGCAAGCCTGAACCCTCCAAATACATATCTAATTAATTGGAATACCTTTCTTGATAATTGTATCGAAGAAAAGAATGTACAGATAAATGAATCAAGTACACAATACCATGTTTTTTTTATATATATAAAAATACAGAACTGGCAATACCCATTGAAACTGGCAATCCACGGAGAGGTTTTATCATGACAGTAAAATTATATCTTATGGTTAATGACCCTGTGCCAAGGATCGACCACATGAAATTTTTACCATGTATAAGACATATCTATATCTATATTTATACTATATTATAAAGCAGATTTTCCCTAGATTTTTAACATTGAACTTGATCTATACTATATTATAAAGCAGATTTTTTCTAGATTTTCAACATTGAACTTGAAATTTTCAATATTGATTTTAAGTACTTCCTCAAAATGTCTTTCATATCTATTCTATATTTATCTAAAATAACTATAATACCCTTTCTCTCTCGATCCTCAAATTTCAACCAATTATCTTTTTCTCTCTCCTCTATAAATCATTTATTCCTCCAATTCATTCAAAATCTTAAAAATCGTACATCGATAAATTATAAAAATTGTATGGGTGTTCTTAAAATTTCATGCTCTTTCATTAGAGATGTCATTCGATATACTTTCGACAAATTTTTAAATCCGAGGGCGGAGCCCGTACGGCTAAGGCATTTGACTATCATACTCTATGACATATCAACTCTTATAACCTATCATACTCTATGACCTAGGTATCACCCCCACTATCTCACTGTCGTAACGCGCGGGTAATTGCTCTCGTATAGACCAAAGAGTCAAGCTAGCTCAAGATCTAACATGTGATTTATTTTTACAAAAGTCCTTGACCAACAGAACAAGCTAGTCAATAAGCGGCTCAGGGCTGATATGTACATGTTGGTGAAGAATCCATTTGGTGGTATTAGTTTCATTTAACCAAATAATACATTTTTGCTGTTGTAAGAATCTCACTTGCATATAAGTTAATAAAAAAATGAATGCTAAGTGAGCTTATGCCCTCTAATCTATAAAGCTTAATTAACGGAAGTTGGGGAACTTGATCATCATATACAATGGCAAAATGAACCATGCTTGCTTCTAAGAAAAGATAGACAAACCAGAGACACTTTTGAAGAAATTGTTTTACTTTTTGAAATAATTGTTTTACTTTTCTTTGGTGAGATATGCAGGTTCAAATCGATTTTGGACACTTGCCAATAAAAGTTGGGGTAGTGGAGGATGAGTAGAATAACATTCAGCCGTTTTAAACATAAATAATAATAACTTTTTTTGTTGGAGAATAATTAGTTCTAAGAATTTTGTAGGATACTAGAATGTGAGGATGTTAAACTGTAATATTATTGTTGAAGGAGTTTGATTTTTTCTCCACAAAATACTCTTAAAAACGGCTCCTGGTTGCCATCCATAAAATACTTTTATGGACCTTTTGTATTGGGCCATGTACTTTGATGGGCTTAATGTTTGGCTCTAATAGAAGTCTAGGAGAAAACTTCTTGTGTTATATTTTTCGAAAGACTTGTCAAACTAATTTTTATTTAATTATCACTAAAAAAAAAAAACTCATTTGTTCACATTTGATAAAAAGTGTGAAAAAATTCGTGAATTTAATCACATATAAAAATGTATCGAAAAAATTTGCATTTAAAAGTGTGAATAAATTTCAAAAGTTAGAATTTTTTTCACATTTATAAATGTATAAACAAAATGTTAACACTAAAAGTATGAACAATTGTCAAATATTTTCACACTTATAAGTGTGAAAGTCAATTTGTTACACATGATTTCTTCACACTCTCCATGTGTGAAGAAAACAAATGTTACAAATTAACTTTCACACTCTTAAGTGTAAACAATTGATATACTTTTACACACTTTTAAGTGTGAACTTTTTTTTTCCCCACATGTATAAGTGTGTAAATATGATTATTTTTTGAATATCTTCACACTTTAAAATGTAAATGATTTATACACACTTTTAAATGTGATTAAATTAACAAAGTTCTTTACATTTTTTAGAAGTATAAAAAAACAAGTGTGAGGAAATGACATATTTGTTGTAGTGTATTTTAAAATTTTGGCCCATCCTAAACAAAACCCAAATTTATTTTATTTTATTTTATTTTTTGAAAAACACTAGACTTTAACAAACTAAATACAAATAAAACTTTACAAACTTAGGCCTGTGCTTATAGGTAGGGAGTCCTCAGGATTTCTTGCCTGCTGTGTCAGCATCACATTACTCAGGACTCTCCTCAGGACACTCGCTGCCTATAAGGACAACTTCTTCAGAACTTCTTCACCACATTATCAATTCTTTTAACATTTTTTATAACTATATATATATTTAACCAACATATTTATTATAAAACCACATTTTATTAATAAAACTAAATAACTATTTTTTCAATAGTAAAAAACATATTTAGATTACCAAAATCTAAAAAATAAAAATAAAAATAATAAATTAATTTTAGGGACTAAATTGATAACTTCTAAAACTCAAAAGTTATTTCATACATATATTATACTATAGGGGTAAAAATAAAAATTGTTTATTATTATATATGTATTACATATATGCATCTATCATCTTCCTCACCTGCAAATTACACATACCCACACACACTAAAACTACATATATATGAATATATCTATACCAGGTTATATATGTATATGAAGCAAAAAAGAAAAAGAAAAATGGAAGAAATAAACGCTGGCCCCACACTTACATCGTCTTCCAACTTCTTGGTGGAGAAGTTATTGAAGGACGCTAATGTAAGGACACTCACGGCCAATAGCTGTCCGCGTCTTGGGCATGGGAGGACGCTCGAGAAGACGGCCTATAAGCACCGGCTTTACAAACACATGTGGTATATGATATGGACCTGAAAGAAAGAAGAATGATAAAGAATAAAGTGATTTGATTAGTGAAATATGTGTTTGTAAACTCTTGTTTGTATTTAGTCTATAAATCTAGCATCTTTCTATTTTTTTTTTTTAACATTAATTAGTTTTTTACCCAATATATACTAAGGTGGTATTTGTTTATAACTTAATAAATTAAGTCATGACTTAATAAAAAATTTTAATCCATTAAGTCATCAAAAGTGTTTGTTTTCTTGACTTAATAAACAAAAAACAACTGTATTGACTTAATCCATACAAACGTTATTTATCCATCCAGTCACTTAATTAATTCAGCCACTTAATGGTTAAAAAAACCAAACAAAAAACACATACGACCCCATATTTTAACATTTCTACGAGAAGGTTAGTTTATTTTTAACTAACAAGGGCGTTTTAAAGAATATAATGACATTGGTGGCAATTTTCCAAAAATTTCGGCATACTACAGCAGTTACTTGACATCTCGTAATAGTTATTAGTTTTACAAATCTTCAAACTGGCCGCTTTTCCTTTTCTTCAACCACATACATCCCCACATTTTAACATTTCTACGTTTCACTTAATTTATTCATCATTCGTAAGTAACAATTTACATTGTAATATGTTCCGATGCATGCGTGATATCGTAATTGACTTATTATTGTTTTTTTTTTTTACGATTGTTTACTAATTCTGTTATGTGTTGTTTGGTAATTGATTAATTTTATCAAGGATATGTTTATCTTATATACATTTTGCATCTACTTTATTTGCGTGTCTAGAAAATTGTAGATTGAAAAAGCATATAATATATTCTTTGCTACTGTTTATTATACTATTCCATTCATTTTTCTAACATAAAATGCATGCAAACTCTAGAATAATATCATAATTATGATACGAATATTGTTTGGGCCTAGTATGTTTTTTTTTTTTTTTATTATTGATCAATGATTAAGATAAACGGATTTTACTTTATTCTCGGTTCATGAAATATCTAAGTATCTGTTCAAATATATACATACACTTCTTTTGCAATTGTCAATTTGATAAATTACTGTTTTTTGCTATAAACAAAAAAATTAATTATCACCTTTTGTACGTGTTACTATATATACATGGTCCTCTCGAAACCAAAAGTATAGTAGGAGTAGGCAAAGTAATTCTTGTCATTTGTTTAATATGCAATGCTTGAAGAATGTGATCAATTTGTTTAGGAGGCCATAGACTTATTTTTTTGGCCCATATATGTAATATATAAACGAGAATTTATGGGGGAACAGCGCACTACTGCCCGGTTCCATCATAGTGCTGCCTATATCGACTATGTATTTGTTCTTAAGGCTATAATTTTTTAAATTACGCGCAGTATTCACTAATTTCTTAATCCATCGAGGATCGCATGGTTTCACAGGTTTGTCACTTTAGTTTAAAATGGAATCCGATAAGGGATACGAGCAACAGACCCAACAATCAAAATATGAATGTCTTCTGTTTGGTAAGCCTCATAATGTAGTAAAATAGTTTTAGAATAAGATTTCATCTTGTATTTGATAAAGATTTTCCAAACATGAACTCTGAAATCTTCTTTTGTGGTACATTTAGATGTTGATGATACCCTTTATCCTTTAAATTGTGGATTATCAGCAGAGTGCACCAAAAACATCACTGGTACATATATTGCATTTTCATTTGTTACATAGGGTATGTTTGGTACAAAAGTTTGGAGCTGAGGCTATAGTTAAGGGCTTGAGGTTGGGGCTTTTTTTTCAACTCTCTTCCTACGAGCTTTTATTTTAAAGACCTTTTGGGGCTTTTAGGAGTTTTTCGAGACTAGGGCTTTTGATTTCTTATATATAACCAAACAGGGCTATAATTTTCAAAGGAGCTTATTTTTAAAAGCTAAGGGCTTTTAAGCCCTTAAAAGCTCATAAAATCCCCTTGCCAAACTGATAGTGTATACAAAGTGAACTTTTGATTGTTTTTACGTGAATGCATTAATTGTGTAGAGTATATGGTGAATAAGCTTGCTATTGAAGAAAGCAAAGTGCCAGAAATGTGTGTTCAACTCTACGGTGATTACGGGACAACAATGGCTGGTCTCCGGGCTCTTGGCTATGATTTTGACTATGATGACTACCATAGGTACTTAGCCGTTTGGTTCCCAGAATTTTAGAGTTCGGTGTAATGGAATTTAAAATTTTCTATGCTAACCGAACATGACAAGAAAGAAAATTAGAATTTCATTCCACCAAATTCTTATACATTCTAGGAACCAAACGACCCCTAATCTTTCCAATTCTTTTTAATCATGCAATATAGAACCCTCAAAACCCGATGTTATTGGTGATTTGCAGTTTTGTCCATGGAAGATTACCCTATGAGTATCTCAAACCCGACCCTCTTCTGAAAAATCTTTTGCATAGCTTGCCCTTAAGGAAAGTGGTAAGTTTTAAGCAATTTTAAACTAATTACACTGCTAATGATTTCTGTAGAAATTTTTTTTTTGTATTATCATCTCATTGTTTATTTTGTCAGATTTTTTCAAATGCAAATGAGGCGCACGTGGCTGAAGTCCTTGGCCGTCTTGGATTGGAGGACTGTTTTGATGATGTGATATGTTTCGAGACTCTGAATCCTAAAGGGCAAGACATCGATGACGACAATGATGCTACCAAAAGTTCTGTTATTGGAGATGCCAACAATGAACCTGTTGCTGTACTACCTAAGACTCCTATTGTCTGCAAACCTTTTGAAAACGCTTTCCAACAGGCATTTCTGATTGCAGAAATTAATCCTGAGAAATCTGTAAGTTATATTAGATAATGTCGTTGGATGGACATACCAAATAGGTATCCCTATCATGTTTAATCCTACTATTTTCATTTTGTTATTTCAGTTATTCTTTGATGATAGCATACGCAATATCCAGACTGCAAAACTCTTGGGACTCAGCACTGTGCTGGTAAAATTGGTTTTGTTACGGATATAGACGATGATAGTTGTTTTTACTTAGATTATATGATGTTTTCTCCTTTCTTGCAAGCAGGTCGGGTCATCACAACGTAAACAAGGGGCGGACTATGCATTAGAAAGCATCCACAACATAAGGGACGCGTTGCCGGAGCTATGGGAATCTGTCAATGAGTCAAAAGATGTCGCTGGTTCGCAAAAGGTTGCAATTGAGACTCCTGTGAATGTGAATGCTTAGATGAACAACATTCTTATACTCCTAACATCATGGCTCTAATCTTTGTAATTGTCTTACTCAGTGAATGCAGTCTGGTTCTAACTACTGATTCATGTATATGTATGTATTGATATTGATTATTTTGTAAATAATAATTTATGACTCCAAAGTTTCAAAATGTGTCTAAAGAATTGTGCTTCAAGGTTGTTAGGAATTTATGAAGAACTTGACAAAAGCTTGGACCTTACATAAACTCTAGTGAATGATGCAGACATAATATAATAATAATAATTCAAAAAAACTCATCTTGCTAACAACCACAAAATTAACAAGTATGCTTACTAATTCAATCAATTCAGCACATGAACGGTCATGACCATAATCTCACGCATTTCCAACCATCCATTTTTTTCATTTTTCTCAGCTATCAATTCATGGCTAGCCATCTTACGCAAATCTACTCACCTTCTAATCCAAAGTCTTAGTTTGACTTTTACGAGTCAAGCTTTAAGTTCATACAAATATTAACCATTATGCTTATCTAATGATTTTCCTATAATCCAATTCAACCTTTTGTCGATGTCAACTCATAATAATAATGTCTCATTCAATTCTTGGTAAATCTTGTACATTGCTTTATGTTATTTATTGATGAAATTTGACCATAGAAAATACGATCGACTGATAACGTATCCGTTCCTTGTATTGACGGTAGTGGTTTGGAAATTTAAGACATTATATTATGGCAACGATCCCGCCATCCCGGTCTAATTTGGTGCCACTTTCTAGTACCATTTCAAGTGTCGCGGTTTCGAATCCCGCAAACTAACAGAAGTGGGCACTGGTGGATAACAATTGATATAGAAAAATAGAAGAATTATTATAATTAGATAGAAGACAATAAGTCTTTGAATGGCCTTTAAAAAACATATTGATATAGGACTACATTGTTGTAAATTGTGATCAAGAAATTACATTGAGCTACGTCCCTATTTATAAGAGAATTTGTAAACTAAATAAGGAAACTAAATCGCAGTCTAAAATCTCTTTACTTGGTGCATAAGTCGGTATCTTCTATTTTTGGAGATTATGATTTTGTTTTGATCCAATATTCTAACACTCTCCCTCAAGTTGAATAGTGAGATTTTCAATATTCAACTTGGATTGGTTTTGAGTTTGACTTGAGCTACCACGTTCAGACATGGAAGCCTTTGATTGATTATTGAGCTACCGTCTTCTTCAGACATGGTAGTTTTTTGATTTGGGCTACCGCTTTCTTCAGACATGGTAATTTTTAATTTGAGTTACCGTCTTCTTTAGAAATGGTAGCTTTTTATTTGAGCTATCATCTTCTTCAGATATGGTAGCTTTTGATTTGAGCTACCGCCTTCTTCAGACATGGTAGACTTGATTTGAGCTACCGTCTTCAACATGGTAGTCTCACAATTTTGTTCGTGAGATACCTCCTTTGGACATGGTATCTTTTGGTTTGTGTTGCCGCCTTTAGACATAACATACGTTGATTTTGAGTTGCCGCCTTCAGACATGGTAGCTTTTGGTTTAATTGGCTGAGCCACCGTCGTGAGACATGGTGGTTTGATTTGTGTGGTGGTTTTAATATAATATCATCCTATACTCCCCCTAAAAAAAATAGAGGGTATCATGTGATTTGTTTGGTTGGTTTGCTTGTTTTGGGGTTTTGATTTGAGCTATTGAGCTACCGCTTTTTTAGACATGATAACTTTTGGTTTTGAGCTACCGCCTTCCGACATGGTAACACTAGTCCGGTCCCACTTGGAATTCAACCAGAGATAGAACCAAGATTAAATGTGACCCGTAACACAATTTTTTTCACTGATCTCATATCGGCGTAAAATATTGATAACGTCTAGATTGTTACGGTTTTTAACATTTTTTGGTTATTTCTATTTTTTGACGGGTGTAAAGACATTTTCTTAAGAAAATTTTTTGAAAGTTTAAAGTTAATTAGACTAACCGGTATCACATATTTATTTGATCCATAGCCCGGGTTATATTTCCTTTTAATGTGGTTCCACAATTGAATTCAGACCATTTTTTGATATGGAAATCAAGACAGTATCTATCCCACCATCCTGGTCCTGTACCGATGGTACCATTTCCAGAAAACAACAGAACTTCGTAACTATCCTGGTCCTATATGAACCCGTATTCATACAATACCGGTATTTCTTGACGTTTGCGTAATTTTCTCGGTACCGTAGTAGTACCAATTCCCAAAACGATCAAAAACTGGTAACAAGGACTAGGGATGGCAACGGGCCGGGTATGGTCCGGGTTTAAATCCCCGTCCCAAACCCGGACCCAGACCCGATGGGTACCCGTTTACCTACTAACCATTGGGTAACGGGTTTCCCCACGGGTAATCGGGGATCCGTTAAGATACCCACTTTCACTTCTCCTTCAACAGTGATATCACAAATCTTGACAAAGTAGTTTACTGAGCATGCACCATTTAAAATGCATTAGCTTTATTCTGTAACACATATACATGAGGCTTTTGTGTGATGTTACTGGTCGAAGTCCATTTGGGCTGTTAGTATTTTTGCTCTTTTCGGTAGGTAAGTATTTTAATAGGTGGAACAGTACATATTACATTTTACGTTACATAATAAATATTTTTATACTTATAATGGGTTTCTTATATATACGAGACGAGGCGGGTATATGGGTTCGGGGCGGGTTTCGGGTATACGGGTCGGGTATGCGGGTTTTCATTATAAACTGCCCCCGGACCCGGACCCGGGAAAAAGTATAAAACTATCCCCATACCCGTTCCAAGACACGCATACCCGAACTTGGACCTGGACCAAAAATGTCAGGTTTCGATTTTTCCCATCGGGTACGGGCTTTTTTGCCATCCCTAACAAGGACTCGTCG
This sequence comes from Erigeron canadensis, assembly GCF_010389155.1. NCBI lineage: Eukaryota > Viridiplantae > Streptophyta > Magnoliopsida > Asterales > Asteraceae > Erigeron > Erigeron canadensis. The sequence continues at coordinate 3,613,013 of NC_057763.1, forward strand.
TCATTTCTCAAACGAGGTTTTAAAATTATTTGATTATTCGTAATACCAGGAAGAGACCAGAACTTGTGAGATTATGCTCATCTAATCGAAAACTAGTCGTTTTTTTTTGAAAAGTAATCGAAAACTAGTCTTAAAACAAAGATATCGGTCGGTCGTTGTAATAAAGACTCTGTATGCGCGTGACCCCATCCATTTGCAACTTTTCCAAGTCAACTCATAACTCATCGATGCGTCCAACCAGAATTCCAGAACCTTCTGTTTTATGCGATCCAGATATTGCCCCGTTTCTCATTCATTTCCCATTTACTTTTTTTTTCTTTCTTTCTTTCTTTCAACTTGTTCTCTCTTTCTTTCCGTATCCCAAACGCAACTATTTTCAAGGTACTCCTTCCTATATTCCTTCATTTCAATAAATATATCAAATATTCCTAATTTAATACACTTATTAATTATTGCTTGTTATTATCTGAGCTGAATCGAATCAAATAAATCATCTATCAATTATTTTGGAGTAATTTTCTGTTCTTCATCTCACTTAAAATTACTAATAATATTATCTTTATATTATTTTTTAAACTTTTATAGGGTTATTGTTGATGATAATAACTATGATTTTATTTTCTTGATATTTCAGCCTCATGTGATACAACTTATGTTATCTTTTTGGTTTTATCGTTGATTTGTTTCTATTTAGATTGTATGGAATATTTTCTTGCTTAAAAATTTAATTATTTTCGTTAAATTGCTTATCTCGTTATTATTATTATTATTATTATTATTAGCTAGTTAGTTACCATGTTGAAAATTTTTACCTAATACTGTAATTAATTTTTTGTGTGTCTTAATTTAGGCGTAGTTACTACGAACGAAAAGTTAAGATTCTCGGCCCACGGATAAATTATAGTTTTTTCATGCTTGTTAAGCTTGAGTTAGGATTGGGTATTTTTGGCGAAAATTAGTTTAGTTGGTCATGGAGCAAAGTTATCATGAGTATACGGATTATATTCACGATTACTCGTTGGATAACGAGTATAGCTTACCCGTATTCGATCAGTTTTCATCTCATACCAATGGATACAGGTTCAGAGATGAACCTGTCGATCTTAGCTTCTTAGATGGTTCGTCTACGGTTACACCCACTCTTGATCCTGTATATTCGTTTCCGTTTGTGGGTACAGCCCCACAGGCGGATTCTCCGGATGAGTATGATGATTCCGTTTCTAAGTACTTAAACCAGATTCTCGTGGAAGAGGATATGGAAAGTAAGCAGAGTATGTTTTACGACCCGTTTGCTTTACAAGCCACCGAGAAATCTTTTTATGAAGCTCTTGGTAATAACAACCAACTGCCGAATTTTAATTTTGGCCCGAATGCTGATAGCCCAGAAGAGATTACTTACGGAAGCTCAAGTGAGTATAGTCCACATAGCAGTATAAGTGGAAGCAATAACTCGGGTGATCCTCAGTGGGTTAGAAGTGATTCGTTTGAGGCTAAATCGTCGGTTACACAAACTCCTTCACTTGAGTACCCTCCTTTAGTTTCTACTACCAATGTGGGTAATGATATTAATGACTCGTTGGACTCGATAAACAAACACATGATTCAGAATATGTTTACGGATCGTGAATCTATCTTGCAGTTCAGGAAAGGTATGGAGGAAGCGAATAAATTCCTTCCTCCTAGCAAACCGCTAGTTATTGATCTGGATAAATATAACTTGCCGTCAGATACACCTCGAGATGTTGTTGTGAAATCAGAGAGGGTCGAGATGGATAACACGCCACTGGTATTAAAGGGAAGAAAACATTTTGAATTGGATGTCGATGATTATAATGAAGAAAGAGTTAAGAAGCAGTCTGCGGTTTATGAGGACGAAGAGGCCGAGCTGTCTGATTTGTTTGATCAAATTCTTCTTTGTACTAATGCTAAAGGTGAGTCTATACCTTGGTGTGGAGACATTCCTGCTCAAACTAAACCTCAAAAGACGTATTGGAATGCTCCTGCTTGGAGACCAGGAAATACGAGTGACAGTGTCGATGTTAGAACTCTGCTGATCAATTGTGCACAATCCGTGGCAGCTGATGATTATAAGATGGCATATGAACAATTAAAGCAGATAAGACAACATACTTCTCCTTCTGGCAATGCTTTAGAAAGGTTGGCTCATATATTCGCCCTTGGTTTAGAGGCACGCTTGTCTGGAACTGGTTCACAGATCTATGCAGCTCAAAAGGCCTGCAGAATCTCGGCTGCTGAGAAGTTGAGAGCATATCAGGCTTACTTGTCAGCTTGCCCTTTTAAAAAGAATGAGATTTACTTTGCCAACAAAACGATCTATGACGCATCTTTATCTGCTTCTACCCTTCATATAGTGGACTTCGGTATTTGTTATGGTTTTCAGTGGCCGATCCTTATTAAACACCTGGCGGAAAGACCAGGTGGGCCACCTAAATTGAGGATTACAGGAATAGAGTTTCCCCAACCTGGTTTTCGGCCAGAGGAACGTGTAGAGGAAACAGGTCGGCGGTTGGCTACTTATTGTCAACGTTTCAAGGTTCCTTTTGAGTACAACGCTATAGCGATTCAAAATTGGGAGAGGATTACAGTCGAAGATCTCAAGCTTCAGAGAAACGAGTTTCTTGCTGTCAATGCTCCTACTCGATTCGAGAACTTGCTTGATGAGACGGTTGTTTCAGATAGCAGTCCAAGGGATGGCGTTTTGAAGTTGATTAGGGATATGAAACCAGATATTTTTCTACATTCAATCGTCAATGGGTCTTATAGTGCACCATTCTTTGTTACTCGTTTTAGGGAGGCTTTGTTTCACTACTCTGCTTTGTTTGATCTGCTTGATACAACATTAGAACGCGAAAATGAGCAACGGCGGAATTTTGAGATGGAGTTTTGTGGGCGTGAAGTTATGAATGTTATTGCTTGTGAAGGTCTTCAGAGGGTGGAGAGACCCGAGACTTACAAACAGTGGCAGGTCCGAATCTCACGGGCTGGGTTCAAGACTAGAAATATGGATCAGGACCTTATGTCAGAACTTAAATGTCGGGTGAAGGCTGGGTATCACAAAGATTTTGTGTTTGATGAAGATGGCAAATGGATGCTACAGGGATGGAAGGGTCGGATTTTATACGCCAGTTCATGTTGGGTACCAGCCTAGGAAGCCTATATTTTTATGTAACTCTAGCCAGGGAATTTTTTGCATAGCTGCGGCTCTCAGACTTCTTCTGGCATGGACGTCTTATAAATTTGATCAAAGGTTTGCTTTTCTTTTAGTTATCTTTTTAACTAGAATCTTAAAATTTGATTTTGTTATTATGTTATAAAAGTTGTAAATCGATTCAATGGTACTTAAAGTAGACACTCCGGAAATTCTATTTGTTAAATGAAATCAAAATTTGTATATTGCGTCTAAGAAACTTAACAGTTATTATCTTCTGTATCTATTACTTAGATGAATGTCATGTTCACAGAATATAACAGATAGCGGTTGGATGGTGGAACTCACTCATCATTAGAGGGTGGCTGAATATCTTGACGTTGTTTTGGTGAGGTAATATGTGGTATAAGTCGGTTGCACGTTACTTGCCTGTATGCAGATGGCAGATTGGCAGCCATGCTGGCATGTTTTAGTTGAATATAGATCCATTAGATCTATAAAACGCTATGGTTTGTAATCTGTATGTACATAAAAAAAAAGAAGTTGTATGACAGTAGGTACTCTGCGCAAATATTTCGGATTTGTTTATTAGTGTGTTAGGGTGGAAAGTGTTAACATAGTTATCTGTTTGAAAGTTTTCTCGGTGTTGTGGTTCTGTTTGGTTTTTGTTGATTTGGTTTTGGTCAGTGGCAGATCTAGGAATGAAAATCACGTGTGTCCGAATTTAGTTTAGGTGAAAAATACTTTTGGTTGCTTCAGAACTTTCAAGCTGGTCAACTAGAAGTGTTCTGTTTTCATAATTCTATTCTACTCCACGCAATTTAACCCTGATTTATTCTCACAAATTATAGTCTATTGGCGTGGTAAACACAGGTTATCTGAAAGTTCGTAAATATTTAACCTCCTGGATAGTTATGGATATCCGATATCCCCAATGAAATGTTGAAATCGAGTTGTTTCAATCTGAAACTTATAGTCTTTAGTTCTTGTTTCAACTTATTTGTCAACTCAACCCTTGTTTGAACTCAATCCAAGCTGAAGTACACTTTTGGTGGTGCAATAGTTTCGACAAACTAACATGGGCAAGAGGAAGTGTTAATTTGGTTTGGCCGTTAAGGGCGAGATTTATTTCAGTTATAACTATATTTATTTAAGAGCTTGACTTTGTTAAGTGTTGACACCCCTGGCACTTTAGTCACCCATGGCCACTTCCATCAGGAACATTTTGAATTTATTTGGCCCTCTAGCTGCCGTCTCCACCGCGTGTCAGTTTTCCAGTTTCTTGAAATGTATATACCAAATTCATCAAGAGCTTTCTACCATTGTGAGTTTGTGACGCCCTTAGAGCGTCTTAAATAAAGTTTTTAGTCCAAGATTCAACCCATCATCAAGAATCTTCACAAGTTTCATTTTTTGGATGTTTAATGTTCATCTACAGATCTACACACCTATGCTTCCAGCAATGGCCTTATATATCTTTTTCTGGCATCATTAAACATCAGTCATCGTGATTGGTGGCTGACATAACCCTTGCCCTTCCCGGTGACCTTGTTATATCCTTATTTCCCCCGCTATCCCGAAGACGTTCATCATCACCTTTTTCCGAGTCCGATTGCTTTCTATTACGAGTACTTTCATTTTTTTCATTGAGCCTTTCACATTCAGTGGTCATCATCAGACCATGAGCTGCATTAATAGTTCAATACAGGTAAAAAGTAAGTTGTTAAATCAACTTTTTGCAGGTGGGTTTTTTCGTTTCGTGTTTGCTTTAATTCTTATGGTTAGAATAGGCATGATGTTGGAGATAAATGCGGTTGTTGGTACAATGGTACTTGGCAATACACAAGCTTTCTGATTTGATTTACATTATATGTTTGGACTTCACACTATGTCAGATTTTTCTGGATATCTACAAGTATAAGAAATTGAAAATGTCAACATTTTTTTTATAAAATCATAATGTAAGACTCGAAAAACATTAACTGCGTTTTAAAACAAGAATTTATAAATAGAAAGGGATTAATATATGGGAAAATGTTATATAAAAACTTTTAATTTTCTAAACACGAGATGGATACCCGCGTAATGCAGCGGCGGTGGCAGCAACGGGTGGTGCTAGTGGCTGTGGTGGTAACGATGTTGCTATTAATCTAAAAGTAATTGACGTAAATAGTGGTATAGTGATATTATGGTTAAGGGATATATCTTTGTAAATAACTTTATTAAAAATATTATAGTCTATAGAGATATTAAGTGGAAATATTTAAATTATTTAATAAAGAAGATAGATAGTTTATATAAATATGGGTGTAAAATATTGTATGGATATATTGGGTAATAGTATGTGAGTTATAAATGTGTTAAAAATTAAGGGTTTTTAGGTATTTTAAAGGTAGAGGGTTGAAATGAAGGGAAAGTAGTTTGTTTATTATTATAGTATAGATATAGATAATGAATCTCGTAATGTATAGCATGTTTTTGTCAATTTTGTAATAACAATAATTCTTAAAGCTATGTCTACAAAATCTAACAAACAATAACTCTATTGTAAGATATGGTTAAATTTCATATTTCTATCTTAATCTTGTAACTTGCTTTTAAAATTCTATTTCAATGACACCTCAATTATAAAAAAGTTGCATCTAGTTCTAGTCGATACAATGTCATCCAACTGTATACCAACATTTACCAAAACACAATAATTTCTAAACAACATTATTGGTACATTATACAACAATATCCTGTCTGTTATTTAGTATAGTTGTGTGTAGTATTTTGCCAATATAAGATCACATACATACGAAACAATTTATGTGTGACAAGATATGTATAAAGGGGTGATTGAGTGAACCAGTGGCAGAGTCGCAGAGATAACAGCCTCCCCAATAAGCCAGTTACAATTTCCTTTTTGAACATTCAGTCAGTATACAACATCAGAGAAACCTTACCGTATAATGGTGAAGTCTTATACATACCTTAAACAACAAGATATTGACTATGAGCCCTTAAAATTATTCGGAGGGAAAAACCTCAAGATTTGTCATCCCTAAAGATCAAACTCAATACCTTAGATAAAACCGAGACCAGTTAAGCTATACATGATTGGCTAAGCCCAGTTACAATTGACATTATGTGGTCCGATGTGTCATTAATAGAGATGACCGTTCCTAATACCAAGAAATTTTAGAAGCCCAAGTGGAATTCATTTGCTTATATGAACAGAAATTGTGTCCGATCCGAGATTCCGAGAATCCGAGGTAGCTTTTTTTTAAGTGGGGAGGTGGTATAAAATTTGATTTCCATAAACAAAAAGTATAACCTATTTATGTATTTATGCATAATGTATAAGTACAAATTAATAATGTTTTGTATATGAGATAATATTACCTTATATCACATTCCTTTTATTCGATGTAAACATATGTACTGAATATTTCTAGTTTTATTAAATAAATTCTCTGTCTTTTAAATCTAGAATATCCTAATTGAATTCTCATTGGAAAGTAACGGGCAACTGGGCAAGAGTGTAATCGCGTTTTTTTTCGGTTTTTTTCATCGGCACATTTCAACACTTCTGTTGCCTTACACCATCTTCTCCGGCACAAACAAAATGGTAAATAACATCGGTTATATATATCGGCTCTATGGTGCCGATGCTTGTAAACATTGAGAGCGTGCTATGTGACAATATTCTTCTCGGTTGTAGTGCTAAGCAAGTTTTCGTCAAAAACCTAATTTATAAATTGCGGTTTTCGATTTTGAGGTCAATACTGTGTTTTCAGGGCTTCTATTGCCGTAATCGATACCAGAACCGATTTGTCGATTCTCCTCTATGGATACCCTTACTATTCCGACGAGATTTGAAACCCTTTTGTACTTTTCCAGTGAACCATGTTTTCACTATTTGGGAGTTTTCAAGGTGGTTTGTTTTGGAGGTTTGCATCTTCTTGCATCCGTTCACATCTCCTTGTTTGGAGGTTTCATTTCATTGTCGGCTACTCCTACTGCTTTATGTTAATATTTTTCGGTGGCCATTTTTTTTAGGTTTCCGGTAACTGCTGCTACTATATGTTATTGCTAGTGCTTTTATATGCTTATATGTTAGTGTTTATGCATATTTGTTGCTTAATATTGTTGTTAATTACTATGTCATTAACTTGGTAGTGTTAATATTGCGTTGGCATTGCCAGAATCTTTATTCCCATCTAGTTGCCGTTTTTTTTCCATTAAAGCAATAGTGACCGGAAAACATGGTGTTACTGCCGGTGATGATATCGTTGAACAATTAAGTTGTCGGTTTTATGTTGAATAGGCGTTGATGATAAATATGTTCGTAAAAATGGGACTCGAACGTATCTTGGCGGGGTGGACCTTCGGGGTTAGCAGTCATGGTGTCTTCGACTTCCGAATTCTTGATCCCCAATTTTAGAGCCCAAAGTTGTTTACAAAAATATTTTTACGTTTATGCTTTCCGATAACTTTAACAAATTTTGTTCATGTTTTGATATTTCCGATTTAAATAGTTTTGGTAAGCTTTGGCACCACTGAAAAGTTTTGGCACATTTTTGCTTTATTGTGTATACATGGCGCATTTTGATTGGTCAAAATTCCTTATCAAATTTTGTCAACTAACCCCTAAACTTATCGATCAACAAGATTAGACACTACACCTTTGTTCATAAGATAATTTATATATAATACTAATACTTTGAACTAAATAAAAACAAAAACCTAGTGACAAAAATATCACAATGGTTAAAATAATTAAAAATACTCTGTTCGTTAAAAAGTAAATGCCTCATTGAAAAAACACACACAAAGTTTCGAGGAATGCTTAGACTGTGAGGTATATCTCATCCCATTCCCTTTTTTCAGCCAGAACACCCCTTATCGGCCCCGGGGGGATATAAACGTGTGCCCAGTCCCAAATGGAACGCTCCAGCCTTCTTGTCCTTTTCCTATTTTTTTTGACCGTTTGCTTATTATTTATTAATTTATTTATTTTTAAACCCTAAAATCTATAAAAATAAAAAATAAAAAATAACCACTTTACTTCATTTTCTTCTCCTCGTTCTTATTTCCTTCATTCTTTCTTTCATTTTATACTCCCAACCGAAAATGGCTTGGACTAGATATGAGGAAATGAATTTAGCCAAAGTTTGGCTCGAGGTGACGGAAGACCCGAATGTAGCGAATTACCAACAACAAAGAACATTTTGGACAGGATAAGGGAAGTGTTTGTTAATCTAGAGAACCAACCGGATGTGCAAAGGAACAGTGATAGTTTGTGTGCAAAATGGCACCATATGCACAGATCAATTTACTCTTTCAACCAAATCTTCACTCGTATGAACAATGGAGCCAACGAGGCGCAAATTGAAGATGCTTTAAATGAGTATAGACATATGTATGGTAAACTTTTTCACTACATCACAGAGTGGGACTTGTTACGAACAAGTCCAAAACTTATGTGACTTTATCGAAGATGTTTTAATGATTTTATCTATATATGTTTTAGTTATTTTATATAATATATCTATGTTTTAGCTATTTTTTTTTAATATATATGTATTTTAGTTATTTTAAAACATTACATTTAATTGAAAACATTACATTCAACTGAAAACATTACAGAAAATTAAAACATTATATAAAACTTAAACATTAGGACAAATTAAAACTTAAATAAAAATAATTAACGCCAACCATAAACGAAATCGGTCGATGAAATGTTACTGTCACCGTCATTACGGCGCTGGTATTCATAGTAATAATCACCTGATTCCGTTTCAAATTTGTTTGCGTATTCTTCACCGAGATCGGTCTCATATCTTTCGGGTCTGCCGTCCGATTGAATTCGGGTCTTACCTGGAGCACATGGCCTTAGTCCGTTTTGGGTTTGAGCCATGGTAGAATCCTATACCTCGTTCGATCAATTCTTTGTCAGTTAAGTCGTTTGGCTGTTGCAAGTGCGGGTGGATTGAAAATCCTATTGACAGGTTGAATTCGAGACGACGTGGATGCAATGGTTGATGTTGAGGTTGCGGTTGACTACTTGCTTGGCCTTGTCTTCCTCGTCCAAGTAGCGACCGGATGGGAGAACGAATTGCTTGGCCGCGTGCTCTGCCTCGTCCTCTGCCTCGTGCGGATTGTGATTGTTCGATAGGACGGATTGCTTGATCGTGTGCTCTTCCTCGTCCAGAGTTCATTGCTTGAGTTGTGTGTGTGTTTTCTGGAATTTGAGAATTGTGTAGTGTGTTTTTGAAATGAGGGAATGAAAATATTTACAAGGAAAAAAGAAGATTTTGAAAACTAGCCGTTACTATTCAAAAATATTTGTTAATATTCAAATTTTGTATTTATCTTTATGTTTATTTAGATTGTTTATATATAAAGATTAAAAGAAAAAAAGAGGAATGCCTTATAATGAAAAAATATCTGTTAATATTCAAATTTTGTATTTATCATTATGTTTATTTAGATTGTTTATATATAAAGATTTAAAAAAAAAAGAGGAATGCCTTATAAAGAAATGTCCTACTTTAAGAGAATGGGGGAATTTCCCTCATGTAAGTGGGGTATTCTCTTAACCTTCTACTTCTACTAGTCTTAACAATATCTTCTTGGTTTTCTTAAAAGATAGTAAAATTGTTATGCTATTTTGAAAGTTAGAAATGTATGAATACACATGAAAATGTATGATAATATTTGACTACAGTCTAGTCGTAGGCGACAGCCTTCAAATGTGTCAAAGTGCCTCTGCTTGAATTGAATCATAAGACTTCCAAAGGTCCAATCTCAACATCCTATCCTTCCAGATTATTTGTTAATTAGAATTTAGAAGACCTGATCTTAATCGATTTTTTTGGGTAGGTAGAACAAGACTGCAAAGTTGTTTGATTGGGTTAGAAATATTTGTTTGTTAATATAATAGCATATAAATAATATTAATCTCATAATATAAAGAACTTAGGTAAAATAAAATAAAGTATTAAAGTAAAACAAATAAAAGAATAGGTTTTTGTATACTGAAAATCACCGTGCATCATGAAAATCATTGTAAATCAAATGTTTTGTGAATCTTTGTGCATCAGTTTATTCATAATCTAAGGATGAAGATTTTATTCTATTTATTTTTCTTCAATACTTGTTTTATAATACCCAACCTCATGATATAAATTAGTTATGAGTCATGAAAATGAGATATATATTAGTATGCTCCTCACATGTAATTTGTTTTTTATGTTTATGTAAAAGTAGTTGAATGCATCAATGATATGTCTCATTGTCAAACCTCCACGTGTGTGGACATGAATAGTCATCATGCTAACAAATGCGAGTGCACAAAAGAAATTTTGACTATTTTTTGTTCCTTTTTTATTACTCTATATATAAAAGAGTCGTACTATATTTCTATTCAAGAAACACACGTTATATATAAAAAATGAAAATTTCACGCTATTCAGTAAAGAGCGTATAACGTGTTGCTCAAAAAGAAAAGAATAAAAGTCACTCTGTGATGCCAATGAGGTTTAGATACTTTGGATCTGAGTCAATAATAATAACCTAAATAGAAAAACTTTTATTTTAAAAAAAAGTATATTATTAGTTTGATCAATGTAACCACTCGGTTAAAACCTCTTATGCGGGGCCCCGGGGAGTTTACCTTAAGGTCTTGAGTTCGAGCCTTGGTAGATTCTCATCGACGGTATTTTCCAATTAAGGAGGTGGTATGATGGAAAAGACTATTTAAGATCCGCTTAGTGCGAAACCCTTTCATTGTGCGATTAACACACATCGTCTGAGGTAAAATTCACTTGAAAAAAAAAAAAAAAAGAAGTTTGATTAATGTAATCGATTATGAGTGTCATTCATTTATGAGTTAAAGGTTATTCCAAAGTACTGAACAACTAATAACCCATTAATGATAGTTAGGGGTTTCATCCGATTTTTATTTCTTTCTAGTTATTAAAGTTGTAACTTATGTAAGAAAAATACTTGTAATAGTACTATCAATGTAAGAAAAATGGTGTCGATCAAAATTAATAAGCTTCCAGAAGTCTCGGCACGTTACAGCGAGAGAGTTCGTGTCGCTTTCCTTTCCTTTGATTTAATATAGTTGCCTTCCTCCATTATTTAAACATCAAACCTTTCTTTCTTTCTTTTTCTGCCTTTATTTGATTCTGTTGTAACCCAATATAAATACTCCATTACCCACCTTTCACATTATTCTCATTCGCCTTCTTCTTCTTCTTCTTCTTCTTCTTCCTTTTTACATTACATTACAAAAAACCCACATTCATACGTTTCGCTTCATTATTTTCTCGATCTCTTGCAAGTAAGTTCATCTTATCTTATAATCTTTTTCATGTATACATGATTATTATATTTTGATAATTTGACATGAATGATATGAATGTAGTGTTAGTGGTGTTGTTTGAAATTACTGTTAAACATAAATGCAAGTAAGTTGGATTCAATGTTTTATCATATACATATGGGAAATGTTAAAGGGCTGTATTTAACGTGCATAAAAAAAACTTATACCTTCCATATTAAAAGTCCGTCCCTGATTTTCATGGTAAATGTATAAACGCACTAGCAAACCCCTATATGTATATATGTTTTGTAACTATCTACTCTATGGTCAAATCCAATAAAATGGGAATATGTTAGGGAGAGTGGTAAATGACATAAGGTTTCCTTAATCTTGGTTTCTTATTTTCATGGCCTGGTTGGATCAAATGGATTTTTTTTTTTTTTTTTTTAAGCTTATGTCAAATTTCTTGTTATCACCTTTGCTCTTGGAAATTACTTTTTAAGTATTTGTCACATTACTAAAAAGGGTGGGTCTAGCAGGCTTATGATCCATCAATCAATCAAGAGGTTGTGGTGACCAAATATAAAGAGGTTACTTGTGGTTTTAGTTTTGAGTTCAGACAAAATTATAAATATATTTTGATATGAAAACAAAAGAAAAGGCCATCTTTTTTGGATTGTTATTTGAGAGGCAATGTATACTTTTGTATTCCATTTGTATGTTCTGTACTTCTATATACATCTTGAGTGTATTTCTGCAGTCAAAAAAATCTCCCCCTTTATTTTTTGGTTATGTTCGAATTCCTAATTATTGATTATTTTTTGTTTGACTTTTCATAGATTTTTTCAAGTAAGTTCATAATGGAATTCGAACAACAGTTTCAAGAATCCAAATATGAATGCCTTCTCTTCGGTAAGGCTATAATTTTTCAAATGTGTTAATTTTAGATGTTTATGACCCTAAATATATCGGTCAAGTTTTGTAAATTGCACTAACCTTGCCATACGTTTTTGGCCTTTTAGATGTCGATGATACTCTCTATCCTTTTAGCTCTGGGTTGTCTGCACAATGCACCAAGAACATCATTGGTATCGAATTACTGCTTTGTTTTTCATTTATGTACTTTTATTTTATTTTTTGGTATCATCTTGTATTTGTTAGAGTGTACAACTAAAGGGAATTAACTTTTCTTGCTTGTTACTCAAATGTGATTTTAGAGTATATGGTGAATAAGCTTAATGTCGAGGAAAGCAAAGTTCCGGATATGTGTGCTCAACTCTATAGGGACTATGGGACAACAATGGCTGGTCTTCGGGCTATTGGCTATGAATTCGACCATGATGACTATCATAGGTACTTAATCTTCTATTTTCCTTTTAATCATGTTATACAAAAGCCACAAACTCTGATGTTATTATATACATTGTGAATGATAGTTTTGTCCATGGGAGATTGCCTTATGAATATCTCAAGCCTGATCATGTTCTCAGAAGTCTTTTACATAGTTTGCCCATTAGGAAAGTGGTAAGTTTTCAACTACCTTTTGGACTTATAAGTTATAACACACACACACACACACACACACTTGAATGTTTTCTGCAAAAAGCTGATTTTATTAACGTGCCGTCGTGTGTTTCACAGATTTTCTCAAATGCAAACGAGGCACATGTGGCTGAAGTTCTCGGCCGGCTTGGATTGGAAGATTGCTTTGATGATGTTATTTGTTTCGAGTCTTTGAACCCTAAACCCACTGATACTCCTAAAAGTTCTGCTATAGGAGATAATGACAATGAAACCGTTGCTTTACTACCAAAGAGTCCTATTGTCTGCAAACCATTTGAAAACGCTTTTGAACAGGCTTTCCAGATGGCAAATATTAACCCTCATAAAACCGTAAGTTCTCTTTGAAGAAATTTTAAAATGGTCATAATTAGGGAGTCATTTTTTCTTGTTGATCTCACAATTAAATACTTGTATTTCAGTTATTCTTTGATGACAGTTTACGCAATTTACAAACTGCAAAACTCACGGGTCTCAGTACTGTGTTGGTAAGTTGCTTCTGCTATAAATATAAAACCTGATATATAGTTGCTGTTGCTAACATCTTTTGTCGTGTTTCGTGTGGGTGCAAACAGATTGGGTCATCACAGCGTAAAAAAGGGGTAGACTATGCTTTAGAGAGCATTCACAACATAAGGGAAGCATTGCCAGAACTATGGGAGTCGGTCAACAAGTCAACATATGTTCCTCGTGCACAAAAAGTTGCAATCGAGACTCCTGTTAATGCCTAGATCCATAACTGTGTTATACTTCTAACCTCATATGGTTCAACATTTCGAATCTTCACGTGTAACTGTATTTTCTTCAATGATACAACTCTGGTTCTTACTCTTTGTGTTGACTTATTAGTTGTTTAAATTATAGTTTTGAGTTAAGAATACATAAAATGTAGCCTGAATTTGTTTAGGTTGTGTTGGCTCAGCGTTTGGGGCCGAAAAGGGATCCTTGAATCATGGTTCTTTTTCTTTTCTACTTAAGATGGATATCTTGCATCAACAAAGCCTTTATAACCACTCCATCTGTATGCTTTTTAAAATTTTGTAAGTTTACTCAACAGAAGACTTCAAGCAAGTTATAATATCAAGAATTAAGTACGTCGTACTTAAGGTCACTTCCGACAACAGATAGTTTGGCGCGTTTGGAAGTGGTCTGAAAATAGTTGACTGATAGAAACATTTTAATGGGATCGGCTCATATTGTCTTTTTGGCAACTTTAACATTTTAGCATCTATATTGTCTTCAATTTTGCAGTTAATAGTCAAGAAATTATCAAATGGTAATATTTTGGTTTTGTAAAAAACGTTCAACTGGGAGCTAGTAACCTGCATCTGAATGTTAATTATACTGATTAAGCCGATAATTTGGGAATGATGGTAAAGTGGTCACTTAAAATATGAACTCAGAGACATATGTGGCTTGTAAAAGTTTATAAATTAAGTTAGGTTCGTCTATAAAGTTAACAATTCAAATCACAACAAAACTATACGAAAATAAGTAAAGTTTACATAGATATTTATTCCTCTTGATGAGGTCATATGAACTTATTAAAAAGAAAAAAGGTAAGGGGCTACCTAGAGTGTGCACACCGCATATAACTCATACGGTTACTCATCATTTTCACACATGGTCCACAAGATATAATTTCTCCACTTGCCTTTGGTAAGTTTCAAAACTGTGGCATACAACCTTCATTACTGGTGGACTAATGTGGTCACATGATGGCGGTACAACTGGGGTTCATTGGTGGTCATATGAACTTATTGGACACTTCAGCATAACCTTTAAGCCATTTTTCTTGTTCATGATTTTTGCCACATCGGAATTCAATACAGGTTAGGTTCAAATTAATGAAATCTAAACAAGATGGGCAACTAAAAAAAAACTAATAGTGGAGGGGAACGCCAAGCCAAGACAGTAGTGCAACACCAAGGCGACGCCCAAAGAACCCAGTAGGCGGTAGCAAGCTATTCTGATGGGCCTCTCCCCATAAAAAATAAGATTATGTTAGGTGAGGCATCAGATACTAAGGACACTACTACACTTGATCTTGGCCAAAAGGCCGAGAAAGGTATGCTTTACATCTTCATAGGCCTTGCATCTTGGTGCTACTCACCAGTTCTCTTTTTTCTTCTTCCTTGTGCCTATGTGAAACACATCTAAATAATTTTCTCTGCTGGTCGCACGCTCCTACCAATGGATGCAATTCAGAAGATCTTATATTATGAATTTTGACTTTAAGATTATGAACAATTGAAGTATGCCATGGATAAAACTTTTATTATAGATAGTTAGATACAGGTAACAATTAACATAAAAAGTTCTTTGTTACCATTATACCATTGGAGCTAGTAACACAATTTTGAACCATTTTGAAATATATGACTTACACATACCGACTTATAGAGTCATGACTATAATTTAAACATATTGAGCTTTTAATGTGGGTACTACAATTTACACAACAAATATAGTAAGAACTAGACTTGAATTATTGATATGGACTATTACACATGAAAACAAAAGTACAGTTATGCTTCCACAGGAGTCTCGATTGCAATCTTTTGTGATAATCCAACGTCTCTGGACTTGTTAACCGGTTCCCATAGCTCTGGCAGTGCTTCCCTGATATTGTGGATGCTCTCTAAAGCGTAATCCACCCCTTGTTTACGTTGTGACGACCCAACCTGTTTACATCAACAAGAAGTAGTAAATACGATATTCGGCTATGGTAAGTATCAAAACTTTATGCTTATATCAGAATTGACTTACTAACACAGTGCTGAGGCCCATGAGTTTTGATGTTTGTATATTGCGTATACTGTCATCAAAGAACAACTGAAATGGAAATAAGTAAAGGTGTGAGATAATTGTTCTGCCCATTTGATGATTTCAGTTTGTGTGCCATTAAGATAACTTACAGTTTTATGAGGGTTAATGTTTGCGATGCGGAAGGCCTGCTGAAAAGCATTTTCAAATGGCTTACAAACAATAGGACTCTCGGGAAGTGAAACAGTCGGTTCACTATCATTGTCATCTCCGATAACAATATTCTTAGGAGCATCAGTGTCATTTACTTGGTTTTTAGGATTTAGAGTCTCAAAACATATGACATCATCAAAGCAGTCCTCCAATCTAAGACGTTTAAGGACTTCGGCGACGTGGGCCTCATTTGCATTTGAGAAAATCTGTCAAAGACAATACAGCATTTTGATACATAGTCTCTACAAAAACACCATAAAGGGCTTTATCAATCGAAAAAAAGACCCAAAAGCTTACCACTTTCCTTATGGGCAAGCTATGTAAAAGACTTCTAAGAACTGGGTCGGGTTTAAGATATTCATAGGGCAATCTTCCATGGACAATACTGTAAAATCACCAATATCATAATACTATCAGATTTTAAAGTTACTTTAAAGAAGCAAAAAATTTTAAAAAGTGAAGATTTATAAGTACCTATGGTACTCATCATAGTCGAAATTATAGCCAAAAGCCTGCACAGATAACAATTTGTTGGTTTAATTTTAAAGACACAATACTATATTACGAAAGGTTCATGCTTTAACATAAATACCATACCCGAAGACCAGCCATAGTTGTCCCGTAATCTCTGTAGAGTTGAGCACAGACTTCCGGGACTTTACTTTCATCGATATCCAGATGCTTCACCATGTACTCTATATATGTATGTATGTAACAGCGGTAAGATGTTTATTCTGTATACTTTCTATCAATTATGTATATCGATAAAATGTCAAATAAATAAAGGTTCACACATATAGGTAATACCTCTGATATTTTTGGTGCATTGTGTAGACAACCCAGAGCTAAAAGGATACAGGGTATCATCAACATCTAAGAATTCATACAAGGACAGTTCCATTGAAGATTAGTACAATATGAAAAATCTTGATTAATTTTAGGAAATACGATTCGTCTAAAAAATTAAAATGATTCGTCTAAAAAATTAAAATGATGTATAGAGGTTTTACCAAAGAGGAGGCATTCATATTTTGACACTGAGATCTGTTGCTGGTATCCATTTTCGTATTCCATTTTGAATAAATGTGTCAAACCTGCACAAGCATATCAGTGATGAAATACTTAACAGTCCAAAATGTAAATGTTTTATTTGTTGTTATAACTAAGCAGTATTATGTTGTCTATGAAAAAGCCAAAAAATTCCCCACATATATCTACAACATCTTTTAGCCATCTACAACAAAAATACATATTTTACTGCGCAGTGTACAATTGTGTGAAGCACGCATTGTTGTAGATAACCAAAAATTGTTGTAGATATATCACTCCCCATATACAGAGCACTCAATCTGATTAATCATCAAGAAACCAAAACTAAAATTTTTAAATCAATAGACAACCCAAGTAAATCATTTTGACTGCTTTTTGTGCTCTGAAAAGGAACTCGTATATAAACTAAAAGTATACCCAAACTCATTCATCTTGAGTTAATAATCTAAAAAGAAATTATTCGCGTCGACGAGTAAACTCAAAGTTTATCAAATAAATGTAACGAGTAAATTTATAATCTAACAACAGTTTATCGTAATCGTTAAACAAAAATCCTAAACATGAAACTCAATAAACATGTACTTACGGGGACCAAAGATTAGAAATGTGGGTACGGAAAACGGATTAAGAGGATGAATGAATGAAACTGAGAGTTGAAATGGGGATTGTATTTATAGAAAGTGTTTGGGAACTGAAGAAAGAAGTTGCAACGCGGTAAAATGTGTTATGCAAGCTCTATATTTTAATGGGCGGCTCAACACGAGTAGTCGATTTGGGTTGGCTAGCTCCCTCTTAATAATACTGCAAAACATAAATTAGTCAGTTATTTGTTTCTTATATTTTCTTTATGTATAAAAAAATTACACTACTCTCATTTCATCTTAAATAATGCTACTGAGAAGAATTGACATTTCTATTTTTTTTTTAAGTTCAATGTGATTTATCTAAAAATATATGTACTACTTAACATCATTATAAGATGGGTTAATGACCTGTGGATATAGTGAACTATGACAAATATCTATGTTGTGTATTGATCTAATCGGAGGTCTATGTTATGTAACGAACTTACCAAAACTGTCTAAGGGATGCATGTTACAGGCTAAAGCTGGTCACCAATTTTTTAATCTTAATAATTAATTTATTCATTTAACATATCTATACTTCTATACTCCCTATTAAAAGTTATATGGGGTGTTGAAAAGTTTACAAGTTTGGGACATGCGATTTTACTCTTTTACCCTTTCCCTTAAAACAAAACATAAATATCCTCATTCTATCTTTCACTCTCCAAAACAACACACACAAAATATTCTTTCTTATGGTATACCAAAACAATACACACCCCCTTTATTTCTGTGAATAACCACCGTTGTCGTCCATCATCACCAATACCCGGCCACCGTCGTCCATGATATCCGTCGCAACGTACGGGTACCATGCTCGTATAAATAAATATAAGTTATGGAAACATATATGTATATAAGTTATGTAATTATATAAAAACTGTAAACACCTTCTATCTTCTGGTCGCCACCAACTCCCCCATTTTTCCGATCAACCCTAACACAATCATATACCAAAAAATCAAAGATCTCAAAAATTAAAATCGCATTTGAAGATTACGATCTCTTATAAGGTCAAGAACCTGAAACCAATCACTACATATATTCTCAAACATATACACATTGACACACAAATCTAAGGGTATATATATACAAACCACACAAACAAACAATGAGAGACTAGGGGACGTATTCTTACATGGCTTTTTGAAGCATAACTTAGAATTGAAATGGGAAAGAATAACTAATTGCTAGATTTTAGTTAAAGCAACAAAACAACAAACTTAGAAGAACGCATTACAAGCCTAAAGTTGAAAAGATCAAATCCCCTTGACCTCAGAATTCATCATTTCTCTTTTCGGGATATTAATAAATAACTAAATGGAAACAAGCAAATACCAGTTCTCAAATACTCGGGAGGAGTTGGAAACAATAAATAACATTCATCACTTAGACAGTTTTGGTAAGTTCATTACATAACATAGACCCCCGATTAGATCAATACATAACATAAACATTTTGTCATAGTTCACTACATTCACAGGTTATTATCCCTTTGGATGGTAACCGGCTACCTGTAGATTACCCGGTAACATGCATCACTTAGACAGTTTTGGTAAGTTCGTTACACCCCCGATTAAATCAATACATAACATAAACATTTTGTCATAGTTCACTACATCCACAGGTCATTATCCCTTATAAGATATCTATATCAAATTTAAGTCTTCTATATACACAGCAAAAAAAATCAAAATTTTCTGAAAAGTATACCCAATATTAAGTACGGCCATACACAAAATTTTTAAAGGATGTTACAAATTAAACATTTAAATTTTATAAATACATAATAATGCCCCTTGAATATTATTTATGCAGTCCCCAACATATGTATTGCCCACTATACATATGTTATCCCCATATACTATGGGGAAATGATGGATACAGTAGTTGTACCCAATATTAAGTACTCCCGGCCATACACAAAATTTTTAAAGAATGTTACAAATTAAACCTTTAAATTTTATAAATACACAATAATGCCCCATGAATATTATCTATGCAGTACCCAACATATATACCGCCAACTGTACATATGTTATCCCCATATATTATATATATCTCTATTTTACATTTACATCTTCATTTTTGAGTTTCTTCAACATGTAATAAACTCAATGGCGCGAGTGTTTTCTCTCGTTAGTTGTAACATGTGTAGTAGTAAATGAGTTCTTAAGATTATCTAAATCACTTACGTAAATCAAATGTATTTATTTTCACTCATTTTTAAATAAATTAGAGAAATAAATTGATTTATGGAGTAGAGAGAAAAATGAGTGGTTAAGATTTGAAGATAAAGCGAAAAATGAGTGGTTGAAATCTCTTATAAGGATATTATGAATAAGTGACAGGGGTATCTTCAGGTTTTCAACTATAAAATTGAAGTAAAATACATTATACACATTAGCTAAATCATACTAGCTAGAGTCGTCAACACTTTAACTTTAGTACTTCAATTAATAAATATTATTGTATTATATATGCTCTTGGAGAAACATGCCAAAATCTAAATAATCGATCGAATTTTTTAATATACAACACTTGATGTTCTCACAGTACCAAACATTTCAAACCGAAAGCGAGTTGAAGAAACTAATAGCTGAGGTTGATGATATATTTGACACCTTTTAAAATTCTTTTTTAAGCTTAAAACTCTCTCTTATTTATTCTAGCTTTCTCATTTTTTTTATATTATCAAAAAAATTTATTTGCTTATTAAATAGATAACTATATTTAAAACTATATCATAAATCTTTTTCTATAAAAAAAAATCTTTTTAAATTTTTTAAAGATATATAGTATCATTAAACTTTCCTAATAAATATATATACAATTACCATTCAATTACCCTTCTTTAAAAACTATTATACATACAACCAAAAATTTTATTAATCATTCTCATTGATATTGCTCCTCTCCTTCCTATCTTTAATAACAAATCAAGTTCCATAAATTTTTCGCTAAATAAATACGCTTTTTTTATATCACATTAATTTTATTTTTGATATTTTATTCGTATTTGTTTATTATTTATATTGAATTGTTATGTTATTGTCATTTTTCATCTTTTTTAGTTTAGTTTATTGTCAATTGTAATTTGATTATTACTTCTTTTTCTTCTACGAAAAAGTTTATTCTTTTAAATTTGTTTTGTTCATGTTTTGTTATTTTTCACTTGTCTTTTTATTTATTATTTTGACATTTACCTTTGATATATGTATATTTTAAGACTTCCATTGGACGGGTCTGAAAACTAGTTGTATTATATATACTCTTGAAGAAAACATGCCAAAATCTAAATAATCGATCGTTTTTAATATATGACACTTGATGTTCGCTTAAAGTACCACACTTTTCGAGCCTTGATAGGTTCTCCTCGACGATATTTTCTAATAAAGGAAGTGGTATGGTGAGAAAGACTATTTAAGATCCGCTTAGTGCGGGACCCTTTCGTTATGCGATCAGGATACATTATATGCGTCTGAGGTAAAATTCACTTGTAAAAAAAAAGGTACGAGTAATATATAAAAGCATCTCCAATGATAACTTTAAAAAGTGTTTTTATGATAAAGGTGTAATAATGTGTAACAGATTTTTTTTAATAAAAATTCTTTACCTCCAATGATAAAAATATATTGAAAGATATAAAAATAAGTTTCAATGGGAAACTATATGTTGATAGATATCAAGCTTTTCATCAAATTTATCATATTATATATCATTACTTAATTTAAATTTGAGCTTTTAAAAGCTTTTACCATCGGGTGTAAATTTTTTTTTTACAAACTAGACTGGTGCATGTGTGTTACAACGGTAGAACGATGATGACAATATAAAACATGTGAGATGAAGCGACATCGATAAATTATAGAAACATGAGAAAACAATCATAATAACATTTGAACATAGGCTTATAACACCACAAGATATCAAATAGTAATAGTTCTCGTATTAGGGAAACATAAAGTGGCAAAATTATTAAAGCTACTTGGCCTACCACACTTTTTGAGCCTTAGTAGGTTCTCCTCGACGATATTTTCCAATAAAGGAGGTGGTATGGTGAGAAAGACTATTTAAGATCCGCTTAGTGCGGGACCCTTTCGTTGTGCGATCAGCACACATCATACGTGTCTGAAGTAAAATTCACTTATCAAAAAAAAAGGTACGAGTAATATATAAGAGTATCTCCAATGATAACTTTAAAAAATGTTTTTATGATAAAGGTGTAATAACGTGTATCAGATTTTATAATCAAAATTCGTTACCTCCAATGATAAAAATTTATTGAAAGATACAAAAATAAGTATCAATGGGAAACTATATGTTGATAGATATCAAGCTTTTCATCAAATTTATCATATTATACATCATTACTTTATTTAAATTTGAGCTTTTAAAAGCTTTTACCATTGGGTGTAAATCTTTTTCTTACAAACTAGACTGATGCTCGTGCGTTACAGCGGTAGAACGCTGATGACAATATAAAACATGCGAGGTGAAGCGACGACGTTATATTATAGAAACAGGAGAAAACAATTATAATAACATTTGAACATAGGCATAGGCTTATAACACCAGAAGATATCAAAATATATAGTAATAGTTCTCGTAACAGGGAAACATAAAGTGGCAAAATTATTAAAGCTACTTGGCCTAAAAAAAAAAACGCGGGACATCGTAGGAAGAAGCATAAAGCAGTGCCTATTGCAACTTTTGTAAATTGTGAAAAGGATAAAATTGTTTTTTAATGTTGTATTGTATTAAAGTAGTATAAATATAGAGGGTATATTTGGTATTTCAAAGATAGAATAGTTAAAATGGGGAGGGGACAGTTTACTTTATTATGAAAGTAAAAGAAAACTTAAACACATTTCTAACAAAATAGTCTTTTAAAAGCCACAATATAGATGCCTTAGATCTTGATACGTCAAATAAAATGTATTTGTATTCTATCCAATATCCATGTATCTTGATATTTTTCTGTACCAATATTTATCGTTTAACGTGTCATGTGCTAGGCTGGTCCTTTTAGGGGAATCCTCCCCGTATCTGACGACGTCTGACGCCAAGGCCGGGGAGGACGCTATTAGCACGCCTCGCGTCTTCGCTGTGTCCGAGTCGTTGCTTCCAATGTTAGATATGCGTTTGTGGTGTGTTGTGGGGCCCGTTTGCTTGTGTGCTGTTGCTAAAAAAAGAATTTTTTTAATCTTTTTTTCAAAACCAACGGCTAGTTGGTTAATTTTCTTCTTCTTCTTCTTTAAAAAATTTTCTATTCCTATTTATACCACTTCCACACTACTATTTCAAATCACAACCTAAATATACATATTTCTATCATTTTCAAAGCATTTCAATCACACACCACTACAAAAAATATCTACTTCATCATCATCCTTTAGCGACGATTACGAATCAGTCAATTGGACTGTTACGTAATTGAATGCAGTTTTCAATCCCGAGGCCATAGACGCTTGTATTAGCGTTATCTTTGACGAAGAAGAAAACCAGAGCCAAGAAGTGTCAAGTTCTTCAAGACCAAAGTTTACTAGAAGGGTGATCCAGCGAGATTACGTCGATGCCGCAAAGCTTTTATACGATCATTACTTTGCGCCTGAACCAACTTACCCACCCGACATGTTTTGTAGAAGGTTTCGAATGTGAAAGGAAAAGTTTCTCCGCATAGCGCAAGATATAAACTCCTTTGACAGCGTTTAACCGCTACCGAAGCACTTTCAGTTTTCCCACAAAGGCGCGACAAATGCTACTGGTCGTCCCGGTTTTAACATTTTCCAGAAATGCACTTCTGCCATATGCCAGTTAGCGTATAGCTTTAAGGCTGATGCTTTAGATGAATACTTGCAAATGGCGCAAGATACGGGCTACCAGTGTTTAGACTAGTTCGATAAGGGACATCCAACAATCATGCTTGAAGCGGTTGCTTCATATGATTTGTGGATCTGACATGCTTACTTTGGCCTTGTTGGTTCGAACAACGACATCAACGCCTTCAACGAATCAGATTTGTTTGACAATTTGCTTCAAGACAAGGCTCTTAGAGCAGAGTTTTCGTTTAATGGCCAGCAGTTTGGTAAGAGATATTACCTAGCAGATGGTATTTATTCTTAATGAGCCATTCTTGTGAAGTCTTCAAGTGCCCGATGGACCTGCAAAACCTCCAAGTTCAAAAGATACCAAGAAGCTGCAAGAAAGAATGTCGAGCGAGCATTCGGGGTACTTCAAGGTCGTTGGTAGACTATTGAACAACAAACGTGGCCATACAGTGTGAACAAGATAAAATGTATCATGTTATGTTATGTTGTGTTGTGTGATTCTGCACAACATGATCGTTGAAGATAACGGACACGCAATCACATAGTTTAAAGAAGAGTTGATAGTTAATATTGTCCTCCCAACCCGTACGTGGACTGAAAGGTGTTCAACACAGCTTCGTAAGTACGGGGAGTTGCGCGATAGAAGGGCTCATCATGAACTCCACAATGCTCTGATTGAACATGTTTGGAACCTCCCGGAACACGATCGTCAACATTGATGTGTAGTTTTTATTTTCATAATAATGTCATTTTTAATAATTTATTTAATTTCTATTTTTTGTGTAATGTTTAATTTTATAATAAATGTAATGTGTTTGTTTAATAATAAAATGTGTTTTAATTATAATAAAATATGTTTGTTTAGTTTTGTGAAAAAGAAAAATGAAATAATAAAATAATGGATGAAGAGTGGAAGTTGTGGGGAAGAAGTAGATAGTATAAGGAGGGGCCTTTTGTGTCATGAAGTGAAAACCAATAGCTTAACCATTATTGATGGGGTTTTTTCTCGTGTATTAATTGACTCGACTTTAAAAAGTTATAAATTGTATTAATTGACTCGACTTTAAAAAGTTACAAGAATTTGTTTACCACCGCATATTATGATAGCTACAGTAAATACAAAATCATAATAAACACCTAATTACTTTAACTTCAGATGTTAGTATATCAACGAGTATTATTATTATTTCTTAAAGTAACATGTCAAAAATCTAAATAATCGATCGATTATAATACTTAATGTTAGCATAAAGTACCACATGATTCAAGCCGGATGCGTGTTAAAGGTGGCTAGGTTTTTTAACACATTATATTTAATCATGACATTGACGATTACTTTCACTCCTATTACATAAGAGTAATAATAGATAGGCATGGTTGTAATATCTATTTTACCATTTATCATCTCATCATATATTAATTTTTTTAACTTAATTTTAAACCTATAAATTAAACATATCAATCGTTGATCTATTACAATCAAGCAAGGGACATGAGTTTGAGTAATGCGTATATTATATTTGAACCAGATTTTATATCCTTACCAAAAAAATAAAAACTTTCGTTCGCACACAACTAAAAATAGTGATACCAACCATATATTATACACAAAACCTCTTGTTTATTGCATAAGTAATTGATGTTTGGTTTTCATAATTAACAAATGGCTATCACGTGTCAATGTCCTTCATTCAGCAATTTTTATGAAAGACTTTTTCGTTCGATAAAAAAAAAAAGACTTTCAAGCTTAAGTAAAGTCTCATTATTATTATTCCTTAATAAATTAATCATTTCATACTACATGATTATTCTGAAGGCAATATTATAACTTTATTTAGGAGGTAAACAGTTTGTTAGAATTATTTAATGCATTTCACATTATGAGCTAGTGGGCTAAATTTTGTCGCCAATATGATTAATTGGCCTTTCATTTATGATTTGATAAATCATGCTTGTTAGGCCTATACTTATAACAACCCACTTCTAACCCTATTCATTACTTCTAGATATACCAAGAATACCCCCTTCTTATAACTCCCACTTCTAACACTATTCATCTATTATTATATTATTTACTTTTAATTTTTCATAAAACTAAACAAACCCATTTTATTAAAATTAAAACACTTTTTATTATTAAAAAACATTAAACACTTAAAAATAAAACATAGAACACAATGAAAATTAAAAAAAAAAAAAACATGAAACACATTAAACTGAAAAAAAATAAAAATCATAACAAACAAACTAGATATCCTTAAAAAACGGCATGTATTTCTCGAAGAGGTTTTTACGCGTAGCCCATATTTGCTCCAGCTCGTCTTCATCTATGCCAGTAGGGATTGGCTGCTGCAGAAGTGCGAAAGCCGCCCTGACCTTTTTGCGGAAGCGCTCATCCGCTCTCAATTGCCGCTCCTCCTCTACTTTCCTCCTATCCTCATCAATTTTTTTGGCCTGCTCTACTTGCAACATGAGCATTCGATCAAGGGTATGCAAGGCCTGTTCAGACCCACTCGAACCACCACGGCTAGAAGTGGCATCCGAACTACTTGACATTTTCCGGGCAACATTACGACCCATAGATCGTCGAATTGGGTCGTCCCCAAACAACCGCTCTGTCGCTGCATCCGGGTTTTAGGTCGACTAGCCCAACTCTACAAAATCACCCAAATCAACATACTCACTCACGCCTCTTCTCGGAATACTATGATCTTGCCAAAAGGCAGGACAATCTTTCAACACCTTGTAACATGGCTCAAACTAATACCTGGGTGGTCCATGAACCCCCACGTACTCAATGTGAGCTTGGTTGTACACTTGCTTATCATCGGCGCCGCTCTGTCGCCCCTGCTCTTGCAGCCTCTTCATAATTGCTCCAAACTTCTTTAGTGGTACTTTTGATCTTGTTCCACTTTCCTTGTAACTGGCTTTTATTGCGTTCTCCGGCTGGGGGGTCTTGGTTGTGCCATTCGATCACTTTACGCCAAAACATTGTCTCGTCTTGGCTAATACCAACTCTTGAGTCCTGTGAAGCATGTGTCCACGCCCTGCACAACAATACACACTCGTCCATGGACCACTTCGCCTTCTCAGCTGCAGCCACCCCTTTTTTTGTCACTCGCTTGGGTGGTGCAGGAACCTCTTGAACTTCGTCTTCTTCAGCAGATGCGACACTAGTTCGTGCCGGTTGTGAAGAAGTCTCACCTACAGGCCTCTGGATGGGCCCACCTGCAGCCTGAAGTGCGTTAAAGTGTTGCAACATCAGGAACTGCTGCCACTGTTCGTTTATCGATGGTGTACCTAACAAGCTCGTGAGCGATTGGTTCATCGCACCCAAGCTGCTAGACGCCCCCGCCATATTAGATGACGACATGGAGGAGGGGGGGATCCCATTTGTGAAAAGGGTGCAAAACCTAGAAGAGAATCAACCTCATCAATCACATTTTGATATTGGGCAGGGTTTTGGTTTATGTTTGTGTTTGATTTTGGTTTGCAACATTCTTGTTTTTCCTAGGCATTTTGGTTGATGAATTCTTGAAAGAAATGTGTGTTTTTGAGTAAGAAAATGTAAGAATGTGAAGAAATGATGGTGAAATGGTTGTGGCTAAATAGAAAGGAAAAAATAAAAAAAAAAAATTTTAAAAAGGGGGAGCGGGGTCTTCTACTAGCCGTTGCTAGTTTATGTTCAAATTTTTTGTTTTTTTATTTTTATTTTCGCATGAAACAACGAATTTGGGCCCCACAAGTTCCAACCGACGCGCGTTCAAAATCGGAAGTAGGATCCAGACGCAGCCACAAGACGAACCCATGCTAATAACGTCCGCCGTGTCTGGTGCGTCCGACGCCGAGCGGACGCGATAGCGTTGACAAAGTTTTAAGAACTCTCTCAGGTCTGATAATCCAATGACTTAAAATTTCAAATTTCGATACGATGGTATTATTTGTAACATCAAAATATATATATATATATATATATATATATGGGGATATATTCCCTGCAAATGTATGTAGTAAATTTCTCTACGTTACCATCTTAAAAATACGAAGCGCGTAACCCGACCAGGGAGAAAAGTGTAACCCGACCACCCACTATTAGCGGCGACGTCGCCGCTAATAGTGGGTCCCAGAGTCACATGCGTCTGTAACGTTTGACCGTATCAGGTGGTGGTGGTCCCCACCATTAGCGGCGATGTCGCCGCTAATAGTGGGTCCCCCACTGGCAGATTTTCGATATAAACAATGCAATCCATTCGTTCCTCTTCTCCTCCTCTTCTCCGGAATACTTCTCCTCCTCCTTAAGAATTTTCGTCCTCCTCCATTCTTTCTGCAGGAAAATCCTTTTTACTCCATTCTTATAACTCACAAATCCGGCCATCTATCCCCTCATCATCGTTATCAACATTCCTTTTTACACTATCTACCTTTTCCGGCTTCCCGGAGTCCTTTTTCAGGCGTATTTTTAGCGGCGACATTTTTCCGGCGAAAATTTATTCCGGCCTACCAGTTTTGCGGGGAACGTATTTTCCACCACTGACGTATGGGAAAACAGTTTTTATAGTTTTCCGGCGACTATTATTTTTTCCGGCCAGCCAGATAGTCCGTTTTTTGCTATACATATTTTTCCAGTAAACTATTTTTCAGACGAGGTAACACTCATTTACCTTTTAAATACTTGTTTTTATTTGAATATATAATAATGTTATCAAATATTTATTTCTTATAGAAATTATTAGTTATAGAATTGTTATATATTTTTGTTAGAAAATATATGTTGAAAAAAAAGTTAGAAAAAATATGGGTTAGAAAATACGTGTTAGAAAATATTAGTTATATAAATGTTATAGTTTAATGTTATATAAAAAATATGTTAGGAACAAGTGTTAGTAATTATATGTTAGAAAGTATTAGTTATAGAAATGTTATAGTTTTATAGTTAGGAAAGATTACTTATGTTATTATAGTTAGGAATGATATGATTTTTAGAAATTAATTAATTTTTAGGAAAACATTTGTAGTTATAATTATTGTTTATTATAGTTCAAAGTATGATTCTTAGTTAGAAAAACACTTTTTAGTATAATTGTAATTGTTAATATAGTTGTTATTAGGTTAGTATTAATGTTATAAACGAATGTTTGAAAAAAAGTTGCAAAAAAGTGGTCATTTTAGGTATAATAATTTTGGAAAACAATTTTGTGTCGAAAATATGTTAATTTAGGTCGCACCTTTTTTATGACTTTTATGTTTGTTTATGTTATTTTATAAATTGAGACGGTTGATGTAGGTTAAAATGGCTGCACTTCACGGCGGAGATGGTGGCAACGACCCTCCAAACTGGGGGTGGAATCCCGAATGGGGTTGTAGGCGTACGGGTGGTAAGTATATATTAATGTACGTTGCATATAAATATATGGTACATATGTATATATATTTGTTATTTTATTTTGTTTTGCAGGTATTAGCACAGGGAGAGCTGCTGCTGCTAACAACGATCTGGAGCGCGAGTTTCAGAATTCGGGACGCCGAATCTCGCTTATGTTAAATAACGATCTCAGTAGGTGGCAGGCAATCGGGGACCACGCCAAGTGGTACAAGAGCTATTTGGGGACCTATGTCGCTACCGTCCCACATAATTACGAGTCGTGGGATCAGGTGCCCCAGCCCATCAAGGATGGACTTACTGACTGGCTTATGGTATAAAACTAATTTTTTTTACTTTTTAAATACTTTATTTAAAAAATATGGTAGATGCTAACTTTTACTTGGTACTATTGCAGAGACGGTTCTACTTAGAACCCTATCTAGGTCACCCAGACAATCACCCGTTACGAGAGGCCGTGACCAGGATGATACGTCAGGATGCCCTGAAGATCTACAGGGATAAAAAAGCAAAATTCAAGAAGACTTGGTTCACTAACAGGGGTGGGTCCCAAAGGCTGGCAGAACTGGAGGGTCAACCTCCGTATGGGATGCCTCCACAGGCATGGAGTTATCTACTGGGTTACTGGACCAGCGAGCCCCGGATGATTGCTGCCCAAAGAAACACGACAAACAGGCAGCAACAAAATAATTTTGTCAGTACTCACGGTCGGCAGTCATACGCTCAGCGTGAATGGCGTTACGCTGTAAGTTATACGTAATTATTTATACCCACGTATGTAAACATATATCTATACAGAGATACACATACAAATATATAACTTTGATTAATGTATATACAGGAAGATAATGACGGGCGACGTGAGGACCCGCCCGAGTTTTATTTGCGGGCCCACACGAGACGAGATGGGATGGTGCAGGACGCAGTTATGCCCATTTATGTAAGATCTTGCACAAATCCGGGAAAAAGATATTTTTTTGTATATACAGGAAGATAATAACTAATTTTTAGTTATTCTTAACTTAATTTTCATGTGCTACAGGAGCAGCTTCTTGATACCCACCAAAGACTTTCCCAAGTGCCCAATACCCCGCCTACGTAGACATATGTGGACGCTTTAGGGACACGATCGGGACATACTCGTATGGTTGGGCGTGTGGTTAGGGGAACACGTGGACTGAATGTCCCCCTCCCAGAGGATATAGAGCAACCCTTCCCAGCCCAGCAGTCACCGTCCTATAACGTCAATGATATGTTCGCCCAGGGTAGCCCTTGGACCCGGTCACCATTCAAAGACGGACCTAGCACGTCATCATCCCATGCTGGGCCTAGCACGTCACGGGCCCCCACACATCGGTTGGGTAGTGATAGTGATAGTGATAGTGATGATGAAAGTGATTAGTTTTCCCTTTTTTTAATTGTTTGTATTCATCGTTTAACGGAAGTGTAATTTCCTTTTGTAATCTTGACTTGCGTGAAAATTTCATTTGTATTTTTTTATGTTTTTATACATTTGTTGATAAAAAAATAATTGGAATCAAATTTAGAAAAGTATTATAAAATCAATGTATGTACAACAGAAAAATATGAGAAATTAGTAGATTTAAAACATTTAACGAATTTAATCATTTATTACAATAGGAGGGCCTGGTGGTACTCTTGGCATGTTTGCGTACAACCAATTTTGATACGCATCTTCTTGATTTGCGTACGTTATTGCTAGTCGACGTGCAGGATCGGTTGCGTGAAATTCCCATTCCGGATTCTTGTAGGCCATTGGGTAGTCGCCTGCTAATTTCACTGCAACAAAATGGGTTTCGTTGTTTATCAGCGCAATACTTATCGGTTGTTTGAATAACAGCTGATCTAAGCCGTGATGCATCGGAAATACTGTTCGGGGGTCACGTAGGCTAACGCAGTTGACTATTATACCCAGCTTATTGGCCGGAAGGATATGGAACCACACTTTACTCATCCAATGATGCATGGGTCGGCTTCGTCCATAATAAGATGTTCGCAGCGCCGTCAACATTCGGTTGCCCTCTGTTTGCCCAAACATTTGCATGTACCCTTCGAGGTCAGATTCAAACTCCGCTAGTATCTGCGTACGAACCCACTCTGCACCCATCTCCTCATCTAGCCCCAAAGCTACAGCGGTAGCTCGAAATCCACAGTTACCGTCTCCTTTAACATTTTGTGCGCCTATAACGTACGGCCTTAAGTACGATGGTATCTCACCTAGTACCCAAGCGTAATTTTTGGAAAGACTGGCGTTATACGGTTCCGCAACATACCCAACCCAACTGGCCGATGACTGTGCCTCTGACTCCGGATCCGAAACCTGCGCCTGCCTTGATTCATATATGGGTGCATTTCTAGATTGTGTAGGTGGTGGCCCGAAGATGTCATCTACTAACTTCGAATATGGTTGGTCATAGTTGAGCCAATGGTCTTGGGACGTATCGCCGAATGCATATAATTTTTGTGTCACATATGGTGTATCCCCGACCCCGTAGGATTGGGACGGGTCCCCCCACGTATATATATCATCAAGACCTGGATATGGGTGCAGGTTTCCGAAAATGTCAGGATTATCTTTGACCCATTCTGATTCAGGGTGGGATTGATCGTCGAACAATTTTCGGTTATCGGGATAACGACAGGACTGGGACGGCTCGTACGTACTGTGTCTGGCGGGCTGCGCAGGTGGGGGTTTGTTCAAATCTGGCACCTTGTATTCCCTCGGTCGACTGGACTTGGATTTTCGTAGCCCAGGTGGGTTGGTGTTGAGATCCGGCACCTAGACCATTAGTAAGAATCAGTTTCCTTAACTGAGGTAGTTATATATACTATAAATTTTTGAATAATAAAAATATTTTTTTAGATGTATTATGTATACCTTTGGCGGCTTTTGTTTCGAGCCGACTGGTCTTCCGCGTGTGGTCTTTTGAACAAGAGGATCTTTCACTTGTGTCTTACCAGGCTTAAACATGTCTTTAATTTTTGACAACCAATGTTTCTTTTGAGCCTTGGGTTGCTGATCCAAGAAATTCGTAATACCATCAACAACTTTATGAACATCGTCTTCTTCGTCTTCGTCTTCTACGCATGTCCACGGTGTTAAGTCAAGCTTTTGCCAAAACGGGTCTATGACATGAGGCTGTATTCGAGTCCCTGCATTTTTTTTATATAAATAAGTGTATGAAATTATGTCCTTTTGATGAAAAAATACAAGTAATAAATCGTACTAACCGCGCTGCATGTACTCGGCAATCTTGCAAGCACATGGTAGCCCGCAACTGGACTGAACCTTGCACCCACATTTGTTAACCTGTCTTTTAAGGACTTTGTCTAAGCGTACAATTTCATCAGCCATGATGTCCAAAGCTTTAAGTGAAACCTTTCCCAACAGGTCCTTCATACAGTTGTAATTATGTTTCCCCTTCCGGGTCCCGTAGCTATACCCCAGTTGGCCCCTTATTTCTGCTTCTTGACTGATCAAGACAGAATCAACACATTGGAGGATTCTAGTAAATGTGCATTTCCCCCTCAATTCTTCCTTCAGTAAATGGTGCTCGGCCTCCACTCTGTTTGTGGTGTGGTTTTGGTAGTTGAGGTGTTCATCGACCCAACAGGACCAAACTGCTCTCGGTATGGGGACAACCAATTATCGGTCAGGTACTTGTAGACGCCTGGAAAACCCGCAAGTTTTTCCTTTAACTCCTTCTCATTTGACTTAAACTCATCAAAAGTCCGAGACTGATATACTTTTTTCCACCAAACGTTAAGCCTGTCAATGTTAACATCTTTCTTCATACGCAATGCCGGTTCGCAGTGCTTGATTATGTTTTGCCATATATGGTACCTACACAGTAGATCTTTCGAATCCGGCATAACAACCTTCAAAGCTCTCATCAGGGCCAGCTCCCTGTCAGTAAGAACGACACGAACGGCAAAGCTATCATCAAGGGTGGACCGAAGACATCGTAAAACCCATTGATAATTTACCTCCCGCTCGTTTACGATAAACGCATACGCTAAACTGAAGGTCTTCCCCGTTGAAGTCACGCCGACGATCTCAACTAGCGGCATGTTGTAGATGTTAGTTTTGTAAGTGGAGTCTATTTCAATAACCCAGGGAAATGCGCGCCATAGGGTCATTGATGTTGGATGAATGAAAAATAGGTTCTCCAAGCGTTCATTTTTGTTATTTGTGGTGAACTGGTAAAAGTACCTTTTCTCTTGCAACAATGAAAACATAACCTGCGATTAATGACCAAGATAGAGTAAATAAGTCAATTCCAACTACGTAGTACAATAAAATATTTAATGTTTGTACCTGCATTGGAGTGCGCCCTGCTTGCCCCGACCTTCTTCTCGCTTTTAGGAAGTTCGTAATGTCTCCTTTGCGAGTCAAGTTTCCTGGAAATTCAAGTTTGAGGTTTACCAGGATCTGATGTGGGTACAAACCGCGATC
The DNA here is from genome assembly GCF_010389155.1 of Erigeron canadensis. NCBI lineage: Eukaryota > Viridiplantae > Streptophyta > Magnoliopsida > Asterales > Asteraceae > Erigeron > Erigeron canadensis. Next base: position 3,646,405 of record NC_057763.1, read on the forward strand.
CGATTGGGTTCCCACAAATTCCTTTTCTTCATCCGTCATCCGTCTGGCGTATGCATTCCCTTGCAGATTAGTAGTTGGATCATGATTGTGTCTCCAATCCTGGACAGTTAACCTCCAACCACCATCACGCCCAGAGCGGCCTATTAAAGTGAAAGGACAACCTATCTTACTTGACCGTTTAGGTGGACCAATTAACCTTGCATCGCGCGCTCCACCGTGGTGACATATAAGTGTCACTTTATTGACCACCTCTTTTGAGTTTTTGTTCGTCCGCCGTATAACTAGAACATAACCCAAATCCATTGCTGTTCTTTGAGCCCACTCCGTTAATTCTTCAAAGGAACCGAACACCTCATCAGTTTCAAAGTCCCCAGGTTCGCATTCGTATTCACCGTCTGCAACAGGTTGCTCAAACACATTATCCGGCACTTCAATACGTACGTTTTCTGGGTCTGCCCAAATATCCTCTAAACTATCCATCTGAAACAATTCAAGTCAACATCAACCTCATTAACTATTAATGATGTCCATAATATATATATATGTATATATATTTACACATACATATAATATCTATATCTATATTCATAATACATATATATATATATATATAAACAATAAGCTTGAAAAGGAAAAGATACACAAAACCAGCAACTACAAATATGTAATGAAAACGATGATTCCTATATATGTATATATATATTTACACATACGTATAATATCTATATCTATATTCATAATACATATATATATATAAACAATAAATTGAAAAGGAAAACATACACAATAACAGCAACTACAAATATGTAATGAAAATGATGATTCCTATGTACCCAAATTTTTTTCCGAAATAGACAAAGATTCAGTATGAAAACCACGACTTATTATTACATGAATATTGGTTGTCAAGTATAAGTATACGATAGATAATTAGACATTCCTTATATATATAGTCTCAAATTGTTGCAACGATAATTCCTATGCACTATCTGTTGATCTTATTGAAACAAGTGTTTATATTATTGAAACAAGTGTCTATATTATTGAAACAAATGTTCATTTTACTGAAACAAATACAAAAAACCATTCCCGATACTTAAATTCTCAACCGACACAGACCGACCAGCTTGCAGACTAACGTGACCGGCAGTGCCACGTCATCACCATTAGCGGCGACGTCGCCGCAAATGGTGATGACGTGGCACTGCCGGTCACGTTAGTCTGCAAGCTGGTCGGTCTGTGTCGGGGGTCCCACTATTAGCGGCGACGTCGCCGCTAATACCCTAGTGGGGTTGACCGTTGACCTGGTGGTGTTACCCAATGCCTAAAAATAACAACTCCTTCCTTAAAATACGTCGACTTTTTATTCTCCCTAATCCACCGCCAATTCATCTCGATTTGCTCCAAAATTAATTTATCATTTAAAATCTCATTTCATTCAAAATCATTTTACTTAACTTGCCTCCATAATTAGCACCGGATGTCAACAAAAAAAAGGTATGGTTATGTTTTATGCTTCGATTTATATTGAAAGCCTCATATGTCAAGTCTTTAGTTACATTCGCTTTTGTTTTCACAGATGGACAAGGCACAAATGCACAAGTATGATACGGTTGAGTAGAGGATTTGGCTAATGCACGGATGCATCATTTTTTAGAGAATTTCTTGTTGATGATAATAATTCAAATTTTAGAGAACTAGTCTTTTTCAATCATACTTCGATATTTCCATTTTGTTTTTCCCATTGTGCATAATAAAGTTACTTCATATATGATAATTGAATGTTTCATTTTTTCTCAATTGTGTTTTCACTTTATGGATATAAAAAAATACCGTGCTTGTTTCATCATGAAACCTATTCATTTAGATAGTTGCAATGAAAAAAGGTTAAAAATGTAATGGTTGTAATTTACGATAATTGGATATTGTATTATCAACAAACTGAAAATGGTTTTGAATGAAATAAGATTTTAAATAATAAATTAATTTTGGAGGCAAAATTATGGAGGCAAAACGAGATGGATAGGCAGTGGAATAGGAGGAATAAGAAGTCAACATAATTTAAGGAGGGAGTTGTTATTTTTAAGATGGTAATGTAGAGAATTTACTACATATACTTGCAGGGAATATATCATATATATATATATATATATATATTTTGATGTTATAAATGATTTTGGTTTGTAAAGAAAAAGAGTTTGGCCTTTTTAATTGTCCTCGTCTTAGATCTAATCTTGTTTGATATAATTAATACTATTAACTAAATGTCCAGTTTATACAAATAAGAAGTTAAATCATCGTTTTGAGAGCAATGGCCGATAGTTAGAAAAACCTAAAGTTGATTTATTATTGAATATTAGATGAAAAGAATTATTTGATCTCTTATTTAAATTTTTTTTAATCAGTGACTTACTTATATAATATCATGTTAGAGTTTTGTCATGTATTTAATTTGTTTCAAATCAGACTATATGTTTCTTATATTGTCAAGTCTTTTACTAGCATTAATATAATTTTAATGTCGTTCAATAAGAAAAAGTTGAAATATAAACTATGATTAGGAATTTGTCTAGTGATGGGTTTATTTTGGCTTCTATATGTTCATTATGTTGTAGTTTATATATTTTTATTAAGTATGTTTGTCATTATGTAAATTCTTCAAATTTATTCAATTATTGGAGTATAATTTAATATAATAATTAATTGAGTAGTATTGAGAAAGCTAATTACTAGTAATTTTATGACATGCAATGTGTGAATTATTCAATAACCAATTGGTGATGATGTTTGATAAATTGTCCTTTATAATTAAAAGAATATTTAATTATTAGTATTGAGTATGATATACTCCATCGAATTACATTAGAGTGAAGATTTTCTCAAGCTACCTTAACATGACTAGTCATGTTAGAGTCATTTTAACTCTTAGATAAAATTCAAGCGTGAAGATTCAAAGATAATCCTCAAATATTAGTGGGTTAATATTTGAATCAAATTGAGGAAATAACTTATATCAATCACTTGCATAGAGTCTAACATTATTGGAGAGACTAAAAGTAAATTAAAAATCTAAAAGAAAATATGTTTACTTAATATATCAAGCTACGGATGTCTCAACCCCACCTCCTACGTCTCTACGCCATGACCATTCCCGGTTTCCATTACCTAACTTGTCGTTGACTCGAGCATGCGATCTCTTTCCCCAACTTGAGATCGGCTTAAAACTTAGACCCAGTGACGGTCTTACGGCTGAATAACATAAATTCATACCATATTATTTTGAATATGATACGATCTCTTTATACTAAGGTAGAAATAAAAATGATTTAGCTTTGAAACCTTGTATGATATATTTTTGTAAAATTGTAAAAACTAGTAGTCAACCACCGAGGCCCCTTGAGATGCACAAAAAGTAAAATCTACATCAACTAAAGGGACATAAATTATTAACAAGAGCACAAGTAATAATCTCCATTTTGGTTTGTTGTACTCCAACAACATCCAAGGTTTCTTTCACAATTATATTTCTCATCCAGTTTAGTTCGAAAGTAACCCCTAACTGTTGATACTCAACGGATTTATTGGATAATAATAATAATATAAGTCTTCGATCTTTTTAGTCTGAAATAGAAATGGGAGAAAGGGAATGTGAGACTTCTTTTGTTTTGTTTACCACGTAGAATGAAAAATGAGGAAGTTTGAATCATTTTCACATGATAGAGAATGGAAAAAAAAAATAAAGTGTGCTGATGTTATATATATTAACTTTATTATTATATAGATATTTTAAATTTTTTTATATTCATTTTTTGCTGGTACCACAACATAATCTATTATCTTTTCAAATACTCATTCATTTTCTTACTATTTTCATTCTCTATTATATTTCCATTTTATATAATTTTCTCTTACCAAATACTCACTATTATTATTTCCAAAACTTGGTTTTGAGTGGGCTAATCTCAGTATACATTCATGTTTTGACTAGTTTCCTTTCAATTATTCAAGTTCGATAAAAATGTTATAATAAGTCATCACATCATTGTATAATGTTTCCCTCTGAGCAACGTTTGGGTGTAATTCAAAATTAAAGCCCAATTTCAACCTTATTTTGTCAACCATATCATTGGGCCTTAGGTCCATTCAAGTTTGGGTTTAGACTTTAAAACTTCAGACCAATCATAAGTATAACTAAACTCATATCGTTTTAGGGCATATATATAAACACTGTCTCAAATCTTCATCTTCCTAAAGGTTATCCGATGATCAAACTCAAGTAACATTGTCTTGTCCCAATTTTCCGTACATCACAACCATGGCTTCCCCAATTGTAATCTCACTAACTGCAAACCCATGTCTTGTATCTCCTCCGAAAATCAACAATCTTTCTTTGAGACATTTCAACAAACACTTGGTGTGTGGTCACAACTTTCCCACTACCAAAACCACCTTTAAAGTACCCCTAAAATCTCCATTTTCAAGCAACAAAACCCATTTCATAAACCCCATAAAAACCTCATTATCAGACATTTCTGGGTCAATCTTGGATAACCCAAAACTTGAATCTTTAAAAAAGACCATTTTTGATATTAATCCAATTAGGGCTTTAAAGTATGTAACTTTAGGGGTTATTGCATTTGCATTTGTGAAAAGGGGTGTTAGTTTGTTATCTAGTCCCTTTTTTTGGATGTATTTTAGTTGGACTTGGGTGTTTTGGCCTTGGTATATTGTTATAAGTATATCTATATATGGTTTATATAGTTTCCGTAAACATATAAAAGGCGAAGCTAGTATCGTTGAACAACTTGCTATAGTAACTTCTGCTTTTACTTGGCTTACATTAGTCCCACCTGCTTATGCAAATGGTTTTTTAGAAGGATGGCCTTTCGTGTTTTTTTTCGTTTACCATTATTTCTTTTTTCTAAATGTTAGTATCCGGAAACGTATGTATGGTGATTATTATCTTCGAGATCATGATCCGAAATGGGATGTTAGTACTCCGAATTGGCACCGTGTTTTGTTTTGTTGTGGTGTGATGGTTGGTCACTGGTTAGCAGCATTTGAAGCACCTCAGCTTCATTTAGTTCCGGGTGGTTGGAGCAATGTAGGGATTTGGGGTTTGATAATTAGTACTGTGTTTTTGCAGTATTATTCTTCGTTGTATCTTGCAAAGTATTCGGAAAAAGTTGTGGTGCCAACCGCTGTTGTGCAGTTTGGGCCGTATCGTTGGGTTAGGCATCCGATATATGCGTCTACTGGGCTTTTGTTTTTGAGTTACTTTATCGCACTTCGAGCACCTATCAGTTCCCTTTTTATTGTTGCGGTTTGTTTGATGTACTATGAGCAGAAGGCGCGGTTAGAGGAGGGTTTGATGATGGAGACTTTTGGAGACAGGTACACGGAATACATGAAAAAAGTTAGGTACAAGTTTATCCCTTTTATTTATTAAAATGTTATCCATGTACATTAAATTGTTAGACACAGTTAGCTCTGAAGACTTGTTTTTGATCTCTTTGCAAAAGAGAAGAAGAGAACGTAGAAAAAAGTGGACTTTTGTTATATCTTTGTTGAGTGATATATGAGTTAGAAAGTAAGGATTTTTCAGCAGTAACTATGATGCCTTTTTTGAGATGCTTTGATCGGTCTTATGTTACTCTATCGGCCCTTGCCTAAAATACATTACATATGTAGTATGTTATTTTAGTTATCATGATTAAGTTTAGTGTCTATTATTGATTATAGTTTGTTCTTTTCTTATTGGCTTGATGACATGGGTCGTAAGGTTGTACCTGCAAAACACAATTCACGCTCTCATTCTAAAACCTCATGCATTGTAATTTGCAGCATTTATTTTAAGACTGGTACCAAGGAAGAAGTATACAGGAAATAATTGAATAATATTTTGTGTGATATAGATAAAATGCAGTGTAGTGTGGAGTGGATGCAGAAATGAACAATATATCAATAGGAAATACTACAATCACTTGGTTAATGAAAATTGGTGAAGCAGAAGCAAGACATGTGACGTGTTCCTTATGTACAAACGTTAACCACTGTTAAACAAAATAAAACATATAATGCAAATCATTAGATAAATATATTAGTGACCTACTATCTTTTAGGCAAAAGTGTTCTGTGTTATTTAGATTTTAGAGTGTGTCTTGCTTTCTGATTATATGAGTTATTTTAGCTAGTCTAATTGGGGAGACCTAGAGTGTTCTATCAATGTTTAAACTTATTCCCTGGTATTGATAGGACACAATGAGGTTTAGTTGAAATTTGGTATATAAATGAAGGTTGGAAACTATATTAACAACTGAAAACGATATCAAAATTGCCCCACTACAACACTAATTTAAACGCAGAAGGAAAAAGATGAGGTTAATGCTGGTCTAACCCAAATCTAATACCAAGAGCTATTAGTAATCAGGCGCATGAGCTATTAGTAATAGAGCGTAAGAGCTATTAGTAATAGAGGGCAGACGAAAATCAACAACACAAGAGCTATTAGTAATAGAGTGCAGACAAAAAGTAAAATCAACCGACTATTCCAACATCTTTAAGGCTTTGGCGTGCTCTGGCGTGTAGAAAACATGTAATCTTTAGTTCATTACCTCTGTATCGACTATTTAAGTATCTACGCTCCCTGACTGTAAATGGCCAAATGGGTGTAGAAACTTTAGTTACTTGTGATTTTCTCTATAGGATGTATCCTGTTTGGAATCTGCAATATTTGGGTTTATAAGGATAGTTGAGGATGGATGCATCTTTTTGGGTTTGGGCCTCTGTTCAGGTGTTTTGGTTTGGGCTTCTGTTAAGACTATACGACCCCTGTTTGGGTCCCATACTATCAACTACGTATTAATATTGTTGGTGTTATTTTTAGAAGCTGTTTTGTTGAACTTCAGAGGGGGTCTTTGGGATTTTTTTTTATATTTTTAAGCACTTTTCTATTGGAAAATATAAGCAGTGCTTCGTTATCCAAAATTGCTTATTTCTTATAACATAAGTAAATGAGCAGTTTCGGGTAGAGTGTTTGTTATTGTTTATCTGGGTTAAAAAAAACAATAAAGCAGATAAGCAGAAAAACATTTTTAAGAATCCATGTCATACTATTAACTTAGCGACCCACAAAATTATCTGACATTATGTTTTTGCCTTTAGGTAACTCATTTTTTTTTACCTTTAGGTAACTCACTAACTCATTTAACATCAGTTTTTAGCTTGATAGTTGTCATAGCCTACTGTTTTTAGATTGATTTCATATATATGAATAAAGGATTTGACTTCCCTTCCCATAGTATTCTCGTGTAGTTAGTATTTACATATTCATTTCCCTAAGCATTTGGAGTAATATTTATGATTACATTCCTGGATACCCTTTGTACGGATGTGCATTACTGAAGATTGAGTTTTTGTTAATGTATTGTTACGACAATCTTATTTGTTTAACGATACAATAGTAGTCATATATAATTAATGACTGAATTTTTGTAGTATTTATTGAGGTTAGTATTGAATTGCATAAATAAGCTTGGCATATGTGGTTATAAATTTCATTTCTAACAATTTAGATATGGTATACTGTACAAATGTACAATTGTTGAAAATTAGAAACTTCAACAGAAGCTTTAGAAGCATACACTTCCTAAATTAGAAACTTTACATGTATATGCAGCTTTAGCCTTATTAGTGACCATCTAGTTCACAAACTTCAGGCTAAACTAAGATACCCTTTGGATAATGCTGCTTGTTGGAACCATTCATTTGTGAATACTTTGGTTGCTTGTTTATATGCTTCAGGTGTCGCAGATTCTTCTTGTCTCTAATATTTATGGTTCAGAAAACAGATGTGACAATATTGTTCGTCTATTTTTATTGCTGGCCATAATTATTGACTGGCTTACTGAATTACAGCATTACCGATTGCTTAACACACATAAACGCTAGCTCTCAGATTGGCTCTTGTGGTGTTTGTAATCTGGTCATGACTAATGACCACTTACTTGAGCCAATTCTCTTTGTAGGGCCTTGTAAAAATTCATACCCATTTGGGATGATGTGTTTCACTGTAACAAAAAGTCCACACTATTGAATTATAGAAGACGACACATGTCGTTTTCAATGTTTGACTATATGTGAGGAAAAAAAACCTCATCGACATGAATTATACGTCGACAAGAGTCCCAAGTCGCTCTTTGTAGCTCACATCTTAGTTTTTGTGGTGTTTCGATAAGATGTATCTCCCTCTTCGTTATTTAGCTTATGCATGCACCCGGGCAATGTGTAACGACAGTTGTTAGACTTGAGCTGACCTGGGCTGCAGCCGATTAGGAAGCATGGGAGTTCCCTACTAAATTATGTTAGGACCATTCTACGGACCAATCAATTACATCCATGTCATCATGTCATGAAAGTAGTATCGCCCTATCATTCACTTAAATATCTTTGCTTCTAATCACCCCACATTGTTTGGCCCACATCCTTGGATCCAACTCAAGATTAATACTTACCATTAAGCTTTATGTTTGTGTGGTGTTTGTTCTTTTTAGATCAGAAATGTGTTACATGATATATGGAAAAGGATTTTGGAGACTGAGAGTGTTTGTTTGTCTTTGCCTCCGTGTTTCTATAGAAGTTATCGTCTTCAGGTTGCGTGATTGGAAAATGATGAAGGTTATGAGAAAAAATGATGTGTGACTATCTAAGTTTCTTTCTAACCCAAATACTGTAGAACTTGGTGATTGACAAAGACTTGTTCTTAAAATTTTCGAACGTAGGTCCATTCTATCTACCTTAACCAAGAAACATGTATCAAGGTCCTAGGCACCAACTAGTCATCACCCTTCAATTAACTTATAAAAGTTGGGGAAATACCACACAAAATGATGAGTGTATGATGTATCACAATATATAAGCTTCCAAACATGTGATATGAGTCATATGAGGTTATGATAGATTCATTAATTGTTGTGTGGTATTTCTTGATTGTTTCTTAGATTGCCATTTTGTGATTATTTCCTGGTTTGGGATCTATAAAGGGTGTTCAAACTTACTTAACGAAGATGCTTATAATCTGAATACATCGCCTTTTCTACCTCGGGCATGCTTGAGAACCAAAATATACAATCACATTCCAATTCACTTTTACTTTACTATGTATTTATATTTGTACTTATGTTTATCTAGTATTATTTATTTATATATATCAATTCACAAACATTTTGACAAGTTAATAGTGAGAGTGTGAGTACTAAGGCCGTTAATGAACCGAACGAACGGAACCTTGTTCATGTTCATTTGTTTAACTTGACGAACGGTTCACGAACAGATAAACGAACATAATGGCTTGTTAATGTTCGTTTGTGTTCATGAACGAATGTTCACGAACAAACACTAATGAACGAGCACAATCGAACGAACACAAATGAATGAACACAAACGATCGAACAAAAACGAACATTAATGAATAAACATATAGTTATAAATAATGATTTGGTATAGTTAATATATAATATAAAAGGAAATATTTATATTTAAACTATTAATGAATAAACATATAGTTATAAATAATGATTTGGTATAGTTAATATATAATATAAAAGGAAATATTTATATTTAAACTATTATTAAGTATAGTTGATTGGGTATTAATATATGTAAATGTACATAACCGAACAATTATTCACAAACGACTGTTTTCGAACATAAACGAACGAATGTTCACGAATATATGAATGTATGCTCACGAACAGATTATCTCGAACGTTCATGAACATAAATGAACGAACGAGATCTTTGTTCGTGTTTGTTCATTTAACTAAACGAACGAACACGAACGAAATTCTCGCTGAACGATCATGAACTGTTAGATGAACTTTTCAGTTCATTTACATCACTAGTGAGAATCATCCTTTTTTTTTAATTTTCTTTTGAGAGCATCATAGTTTGTAGATAAGAATATTCAGCTAACAGATAAAAACAAATTCATAAGCATCTTGCATATACCCCTATCTTGCAAGTTTATCCAATTAATCTTTAAAGATTTTTAAATGTTATCTATATAGTTATTCTTTAGCATTTAAAATTATCTAACTTTTTAAACTTGAAAATAAAACTTTTTTTTTAAATTTTTTAACTTCAATTCAAATTAAGTATATACACGAGTTTAAATATAATTTATAACTTACGTGATATGATTTATTAATTACATATAGATAATATATAGTTAAGATACATGATACATATCATAGATATTTGTCAAAATGACTTTTGATAGGCGTCGAAGAATTTTCTTAGATTTCGGTAAAATGCAGGGCCCGTTTTTTTAGTCGGTTGAATCTATTGAGTAAATAAATGTATAAACAATGTTTGTATATATATTAAGTTAAAGTAGTAATAAAAGTAATTAATTATGGAGTACAATATGTAAATAAATAAATAAAAGAATAATGGCTTGTTTGGTTCACATAATGTTTTTGGAATCTATGTAATCTATTAAATGAATTATCTATACTATATTATAAAGCAGATTAAAATTTTAACATTTACTTTTTCAAAATGCCCTTTATATCAAATCTATATTACCAAACACCCTTTCTCTCTGCTCAAATTTCAACTAATCATCTTTTTTCTCTCTCCTCCATAAATAATTTACTTCTCCAATTCATTCAAAATCTTTTATCTCACAAACCGTACATCGATAAATTATAAAAATTATATGGGTGTTCTTAAAATTTCATGCTCTTTCATTAGAGATGTCATTCGATATACTTTCGACGAATTTTTAAATCCGAGGGCGGAACCCGTACGGTTAAGGCCTTTGGCTATCACACTTTATGACCTATCATCCCACCATCTCACCGTCGCAATGCGCGGGTACTTACTCTCGTATAGTGAAAGACTGAAATTTGACGGAATGTTTTTAAATTTTCGAAAAGTCAAATGACTGAAAGAATAAATTTCTTCATGCATCCCCAAAGAACGGAGATTCCATCAAATGATGATTTTTGATCAATCAAACATACTAAAGAATGGAATTCAATTACAACACCATCAAATTGCATCAAATTTTATGAACCAAATACGACCTAAGTGTTTGGGTTAAAGTGAACCATAACTTTAGGACAAACAAAAAAGATTATCAAAATTAAGGTGTATTGAATATTTGTATATTTACTATATAAATGTAAGGGCGAGTTTTAAATATGTACGGTATAACTTTATGATGAATAATGTATGTGTATGACCGTGCTTAACAAATTTAGCTTATGTCTATGAGGGGTCATTTTGCCTTCATGAATACTCATCGGGAGGAGATTGCCTCAACTTAATTTCAATTTCAGGGGTCAAGTTAAACAAATTTTGGCCATTAGATTATAATCAAAGATCAAGATTTAAAGATGATCTTTAAATCTTGACCTTTGATTAAAATTCAATGGTTATGATCTTTTCAACTAGTTGAGGAAATCCCCTCCCATACCCATCATATGCCCATTAACCGCTCGTCAATGAGTGAACATCGCAAGGCCTGAATCATGGTCAACTCGTTATAGTGCCACTCATGATTCTAACAACGATTATTAAAAGGACCTTTAGTGTAAGTCTTACACGTTACCAATCAACAATATGTAAATAATTGTAAGTCAGTCTTAAACGTTACCGATCAACAATACTAGGATCTACGAGATTAAACAACCAACATATAATTGTGACAAATCTTACACGTTATAATATTAAAAAGAAGACCACAAATAAGATTATGAATATGAGCCGAAGCCTTGTATTATTTCAATAATAACGATTACAAGTAAAATACAAGCACTGCTAACAAAATACGAAATTACAAAATACAAATGAAAGGTTCAGAAGTTGCAACTGAAAATTCTACTGAAACCTAAACTTAACATCTATATATATATATATATATATATGATTAAACATGGATCGGACCAGGCTGGCCCAACTGGTTTGAACATCAACAGGTCCAGGCAACACCACATCAACAAAATCACTCCCTACGTACCACCTACGCCTTCCGACATCCCCTAGCCTTTATTAGTCTATTACCCACTATTTATTAGATATACATTAAAATGTTCAAGCTTTAATTTCAAAGTTACTTTCTTTCAACTTTGACCATATATTTTTTGTTTCTATTATACATTTAAAATGAGACAATGAAAATATGTATATACAAACCAATAATGAGAGAGAAAAATATAAAAAGGTAAAATAAAAGGAGAGATTAAATTATAAACAATCATTGTCCTAGCCACAAGTAACTCCATAAGGCTATTTTCAATGTTAAGGACGTTTTTAGACGTCCTTGAGCTGCCACATAATATCTTTACAAATTTTTAACACCCTTACAAATCCTTATATATCCTTACAAATCCTTCAAATCTTATAATTTTATCTCCAACCATACAAACACCCTTACATATCCTTTTACCTCTATTAAAAACAAAAATATATTATGTTTGGACAAGTAAGGGCATGCCCTTAGATAAAGGCATCATTAAAAAAAGCTTTAGTTTTGGACAAGTTTCAATAGTAAATGATACCTAAAGACACCCCATCGGAGATAGCCTAAGAAGCTTATCATGAGTTAGCCCTTATAGTATTCAGTCGTTAATGAGCGGATAATGAACGATGATGAGTCCTCATGGTGGCATGGTGACCCTCATTGTCCTTTTCTAGTTAATTAACATCATAACCCTCTTGCCAAATATAAGATAGGATGACATCAAAGTTAAAGTTAAAATATACAACAAACAACCCAAATCGAATAATCATGAGTGGTCAACATATAGGCTTATAAAGATGATCAAACAACTTGTTCTAAAATATGTCATCAACATGTAGGCAAATGTTTCCTAGTTTTCTTTAATAGGGTGGAACAAGATCTCTTGGAAAAATCTACATCTATATGACAAATGTAGTAATGTGATACGATTATTTGTCTTTTGTCTTATTGATTTTTGTTTCTTTAACATTTCCAATTCATGTAGTGTCTTTAATTGAATAAGATTTTTAAAAAATATCATAGGATTTTTGTCACATGCGAAGGGTTCATAGAATTGGTCTCTATCGCCAGCTAACATGATCTTTGTTCATCATCAAATACTAAAACTAAAAATTGTGCAAGAACAAGGACGAACGTGGCACTCTTGTGGGCACTATACTCTCATCTTTTTATTCGAGTGTATAACCCCACATTCCGACCCACAAGATTCTGCATAGGCCTAAAGATCACAAGTACGGATCATGTGATCTAGAATTAGTCTTTGTCATAACACTAGATAAAACACGAATTAATGCACCAATAGCCAACTCATATATGCATATCTAACAATGGTGGTAGTGGCTGTACATTTTGATGATTGTGTCTAATTAATTACAAGGGAGGGTGTGGCAATTCTCCCTAATTCTAATCCTTTTAAAGTTTTGAACAAAGTATAACCTTTGGATTAAATCATAGATTATAATTTAAGCTTTCTTTGAATTTTAACGTTTGATATTAATACAAAAATTGAGATTGTTAACTTACCATCACTAAAATTGATTACAGCTTTTGATGATCTCAATCAGTTATATATTAACAAAAATATATATCATGCTAATGAGTATCATAATTCTCCTAGAGCATATTCAATTGGAAAAAAGTATTCAAAAGTTTTTTATTGACATCTCACTAATTCATTAGCCTTAACTTATTAAGAAGGAAAAAATATATAAAAAGGTAATTTATTTACTCAAAATACTTAAAAAAGTAACCTATTTAGTTTTCGCCTATTTAAAGGATCCAGTTTTCATAAATTTCTTAATAAGGGGAACATCGTTAGTTTTTGACGTCAAACCTCCGTTAAGTGTCACGTCATTATCTTTTCTTACGTGGCATTGACAAAAATAGAAAATACATTAAAAAAAAGAGAAATAACAAAAATAAATAAATAGAAAATACATATATATGGATATGTTATACACACACATATATATATTATACATGGAATTTAAGCAAATTAATAACCAAAATAGAAAACTTATACCTTTGCGATTAATTGTAAATCACCATCTTTTTAATCGTAAACCACCATTCTTTTCTGTCGATTTCAATTTTTGGGTTAAATTTTGGAGGAATTTCTGGGGGGAAAGAAGTAAGGGGGAAAGCGGGAGAGAGAAAGCAAATAAAAAGTGTAAATTATAAATTATATGTGTAAATCCATAATATATATGTATTTTCTGTTTTAGTTAATGCCACGTAAGCAAAGATGATGATGTGGCATGAGTGACATGGCACTTAACGGAGGCCTGGCATAAAAAACTAATGGTGTTCCCCTTATTAGGAAATTTATGAAAATTGTATCATTTAAATAGACGAATACAAAATAGGTTTATCATTTTAGGAATTTTAGGTAAATAGGTTACATTTTTATGTATTTTTGCCTATTAACAATCTATCTACTTTAATGAAGTACTCCATCCGTCGCATATAAAATGTCATAGTTTGACTTATTTAATCTTTTTCTTTCAACTTTGAGCGTAAATATTTGAGTTTATGTTATATAAGACTTGATATAACATATATGAATTAATTCAGTTTTAAATGTAATTTTCATTGATATAACTTTTATCAATTAATATATAAGAAAAACAAAAATATTTATGGTTAAAGTCAGAAAAAAAAGATTTGACCAGTTAAAGTAGAACAATTAAAATGGAACGGGGAGAGTACTTCTTTTGAAATCTTTTTTTTTTTTTTGTATGTTAAGAAAAAGCTTTTGCTTAAGATGTTGAACATTGTCCACCCATCCTATCAAATAAGCAATTTCAATGACATTAATATTTGCTTAAGACCTTTCTCTAAAAATTGTTTTTCACCAACTATTATTGATACATTGTGTAATACACAGAATCTCTTCCATAATTTTACCATTTTTCATGATTAAGTGGTAATGAGAATTATTAATCTGATTTTTCAAAAAAATATATCATTTTTCTTATACTAATGCTTGAAATTGCATGAAATAAATAATCTAAAGTACCCCACTTGATATAAAAAAAATCACTAAAGTAAAACTGGTTCTAACAATCTCTTCGGCTTTAGTGACTAGCGAATCAGGTAGTTTTAAAATATGTTATCATATTACAACAAAAAAAATAATGATAAGTAAAATATGATAAACTATTATGCAATAACAAAGTTAAACGGAACATATAAGTTGTGTAGTTTACTAGTTTTAAAATATGTTGTCATATTACAATATAAAAAATATAGTGATAAATAAATTATGATAAACTATTATGCAATAACAAAGTTAAACGGAACATATAAGTTGTATAGTTGTAGAAACATGTTGAAACAAAATATGGTTGGTAAGAATAGCAAAGTCACAAAGTTATGCAGAAAATTTGAGAGATGGTATAGTTTTCACCTTCTACAAAAAAAACTAAAAAAAAAAAAATTTCACCCTTTTATCACGAAGATTTAAAATGATTAAAATCTTATACAATGTCATCAAAATTTTAGTGTGTTATTTTATCATATTAATAATCTAACAGGTATACAATATAACTCCATAGTAATGATAATACATTTCAAATACATATTAATTTCTACAATTTTAAATGAGTAAATTACACATATTAAGTTAGAAAACTTATCAAAAAAATATGTCATAATTAGATTAAAAAACATTAAATGGGTGACAATAAGAACGTGTGAAGTTGACACATAAATCATTTCAAAAAAAATCTCAAATCACAATTTTTTATTTTATTTTTATAAGAGATTTGAGCAAATCTTCAAAAAGTTTTTAAAATCTTTAGTCCCGGATAAAACAATTGAACTTGAATCTTTCAAAGATATTACAAATAATACTGTTAATATTTACACTTAAAATTGACGTGAAGAATTTATAAACATTTGTGATGCATTTATGAGTGTAAATTATATGGAAGTGGAATTTACTCACACTAAAAAGTGTCAAGTTTTAAAATTTTAAATTTTTAGACGTAGACTTTCATAGTCAATTTGTCAAACCATTTTTGTCCACACTATATAATATAGTTAGTGTAGACAAAAATGATGTGACAAATTAAATATGAAAATTTACATATAAAATTGTGAATTTTTAAACTTCATACTTTTTTATATGAATCAGTTTTTACACACTTTTAGTGTTATATAATTTAATTACACACATAAAAACTGATGGTCCACGAATGCACGACTTGTATATTAGCAACTAGACAAGAATATAAATAAGTAAATAAATAAACAAGAACAATGAACAAGTTCAAGAGTAATATATCTAGGCAAGCATAATCATATAATTCATTGTTTAAACAGTGAATACATAGTCGATTACACACACTTGACTTACAAGAAATACAAATGAACAAAAGTGAATTGCCAAGTTTAGACACACTAGAAACTTAAGCAATACAAATACAAGTGACACACTTTTGAGGTGACTAACACACTTGTAACAGTGCGGCCGTGTTGCCTTTTATAGAGAAGGATTAGGGCAACACAACCTTCTTTGATGGTGACTTGATGGTGGTTGTCGACATCCAATTGACTCATGGTACTTGAATCATGTGCCCTTGTCTTCTTCACCAAATCGGGTGTGAAAGAGAGAACCCTTGCTTTGGTCCCAACATGTACCTTTGCCATTCAAGGCAAATTACAGTTGATTAACCACCATGTGACTTCTTGTCTTCATTTGATTTGAATTCTTCCCGCCATGAACAACATGTTGGGATATTCAACTTGCTGAAGAAGTCACTTCACCTGCTGATGACTTGCTGAAGACTCGCTGACGACATACGTCAGCGAGCAAGTCTTTTTAACCTAAAACCACTAACCAGATTGAATTTAAAACCACAACTCAGATTCCGATCACTTTTCCTTTTTCAATCATCTTTAAAACTAAAAACCACTAACCAAATAAATCAAGACCAAATCCCCGAATCTGATGATAAAAACAAACACAAATCTAAAAGGAATAAAACCCTCCAAGGCCTCCACCATCAGTCCATCATAAACCCAAATTGAATTTAACCTAACAATTCGTTGAAAAAATCAATATACATCAAACCCAAAATTGATTTGTCAAACATTTCAAACCAATACCACCATATAACACATCAAAACCGAAAATTATAAGGTCGATTTTTATCCTCGATACCAATTAAATCACCACTTAATCATAAAAACTTTACATAGAAAAATATGTATAAAATTTCTATGTACATCTGTGAAACATAAAGTTGAGAAATTTAGCATTCAAAAAATGTCATACATGAAGGTAACCGAATATGAAACAATAAAATTTAGCAAGTGAGAATTAAAAGAACAAAACCCAAATTACGCACCTCATGTAATTCAAAACTCATTTAACTCATCCTTTCATCAAGCAACCAAAATGGAACGGTTACCCAACCCATCAATTTCATTTACGTTTCATACTTGCAGAAAGAAAGTCAAATAATAACAAATAAATTTTGTTGCCGCCGCAATTTCGTACCACCACCTCACTGCCATCTTCAATTTCGGCCACCATTCATGTAAATTCTGATCATTTGAAGGATGGGGAGGGGCCAATTAAGGGTGGGATTGATGTTGATTTGATTGAAAAAACACAGGTTGACAAATCTGGGGGTTTATTGTTCAAATAAATGGGTAAAAACCCTAATTCAACCGCTGCCCAACCACCTCTAATTCTGGTCACTTCTAGGCCAAATTCCGATCAATCAATTGAAGGGGAGGGGGCGACGGATGAATGGATGGATTTATAGATTGATAGATGATTTTTTTCCCCATATATATGTATACTGATATGTATATTTACAAATTGGTGTATATAATATATATGTATATATTCTTAATTATTAAAGATTTTTATCACATATAGTCCCCCTGGTTATCACAAAGACGATTATACACTTGCGTGATTCGAACATGAAAGGTTTCAACGGCCAAATTTAACAATAGTTAGTGTCAAGGGTTTCTGGCGACGAAGACGAAAAAGACAGGGACCAGTTGCAACGAAGAAAAATCACAAGGAGCAAAATGCGAATATAACAAACCACATGGATCATATGTGACATTTTCTCTATTTGAAATGATCTTCATTCTCGCTTATAAAATTGTTGAGTTTGTATCTTAATTATCTTTAGAGTTTGAGTTTGGTTGACTATGGACTCGGACTTTGTAAATCAGACGGTGAAAGGCTAAACGAAAAAATTGCAAGAGGTGTATAATTAACATGATATTTATGATACTAATGCAGCAGATTTAAAGTAATCAATGCATAAAAGTTGCACAAATGACATAGTATATGCATACAAGGCCACTCAAATTTGATCATGAAAGAATATATATATTGCAAGACATTGAAACCAAAAAACAAGGACACACATGTTTCTTGAGTAAGTTTATGGAATTTTATTTTGTTTCTTTTCATTAAATTGCAAGTGACATTAACATTAATTGGACCCTACAATATGATCACATAGACTCCAAACATTAATTGTCTCTGCCTATTTCCTTTTTTTTTTTGGTAATTACATTTTTTTACAAGAGATCGATATGTGCATCATAAATAAACAAGTGTAAGTTAACAGGGTAAGACTTCAATTTTGACCCCTGAAAACAATACTTTCATCATATCAAATGTTAGATTTCTTTATTTCTTTACAGGATAAACTTTAATGGGTAAACCATCTCGGGGTATAGGAAACGGGCCATATTGTATTCCATCTTCTCCAATCACTTCCCATCTACATTTACAAAAGGAAAGAGTTATTTACATTCCGAAATATGTATAACATATATATAATTAATATCATCAAGTACACTTAATACGCATTTGTACGTCTATGTAACAAAAGAACCAAACCAGTTATATGTATCAATTTCACAAATGAAATACGACTTACACACATAGTTTTGAATACGTGCAAGTCGTATTCAAGGTTTTAAAAAGGGCAGTGATAAACTCACAACATATTTTTGTCATCTATAATAAATACAAACAGGTTACTGCGTAATATGTTTTATGATTTTTATTAAACTTGTTTTTAAGCATATACTTTAAATTTATATATCGTTTTTCATGTCATATATATGTATGGACTACCTTATTTTGTTTTCTTTATATTGCAGGCGAGTTAGGGACCTAGTGGAATAATGATGATTTAGGAATAGGTCAAAATGGAATCACGTTTGCGCTTTAGAAGCAGGTGACGTGCGTGCTACAGTACATGAATATGCCACATCATACAATCTATGTCATGACATCTTCGGTTTTATGAAGAAAAAAAAATCCGACATCATAGTCATCCTTTCGTCGGTCTAAAAAACCCCGATACCTCGTTCCTTTTCTAAAAATTTTTTTGGACATCATAGGCATCCTCTCGTCGGTCTGGAAAAAACCGATACCTTTTTGCTTTTCAAAAAAATGAAGAAAGGGTGGTTTGTGGGGTCTCTTTCAGTTTTTTTTATTCATTAATTTTATGTCACTACAATAAAAATGTCGATTAGTGACCATTTTGCTTAATGATAACTAATACTTGGTCACTAATAATCTTATTTAGTTATCATTAAGAAAAGTGGTCACTAAACAAAATTAGTGGCCAAAAAATAACATTTTTTTGTCTCTAAATAAAATTAGTTATGTAACTTTAGTGACGAAAAGTGATCACTCAAAATTTTGATTGTTCGTTACGAAAATTTGGTCATTATGATAAATTAGTGACCAAATTGGGAGTGATCACTTTTCGTCACTAAAGGTCCGTCACTAATTTTGTTTAGAGACAAAAAAATAAATTATTTTTTTTGCCACTAATTTTGTTTAGTGACCAAATTTTAGTTGTCATTAAGCAAAATGATGACTAATCGATATTTTTCTTATAGTGTGTATGTGGGTATTGGGTATAAATTAATGAAATATGAAGTAATGAGGAAAGGGAAACTAAAGTGAAATGGTATTATAGGTAGTGTGTAGTTCAGTTGGGTTTAAGTTTAAGTAGGAAAAAAAGTTTTACCGATCAAAAATCTTTTGTTTTTACGTTTGAACTTTGAAGTGTAATTAGATGTAAAAATGAAGTAGCAAAATTTCACAAGGGAACAAATAGTGTACCATAATAGCATATTTGATATTTTTATATTCATTTGAATTAACACATAAAAGTTAAATGAAGCTATATATTATATTGAAAATGTTACATTTTGAATATTTAAAATTTTTGTTTCTTAATTTTGATTTTAAATATATATAATTTTTTTGCATAATACTTAGTAAAAATTATACCGAATATAAATATATATTTAAATCTCAAGCAAATGATATAACTTTTGTAAACTATAATAAAACACAAGAAAAAATATTTAAATTTAAAGTCGAAAAATAAAAATCTTAAAAATTCAACACAATACACTTCTAATGGAAAAAAAAGTAACAAAAACATTTAAAAAAATGGGTTAACCTTATATATTGGATATATAACACATGTCTATAAAGACTAACTATTAATGAATGAATATTAAAATTGCAGACTCGATAGAATAAAGGGATGTTGATAAACTTACCTAAGGGTGGTGGTGAGGTGATGGATGAGGATGAGCATCTCAAGCTTTGCGAACTCACTACCGGGGCACGAGTGGGCCCCATTCCCGAATGGCATGTACGTGCTTGGTCGAGGCGCAACCTACATGTATATCAATAACCCATTTCGAATATGTCAGTGCCGTACGATTCAGATTCAGATTCAGACCCGACACCAAAAGAGAAACATATGTCCTCATTCGAATGTACGTACGTGCTTTAGAGAAGGGAGAGACACATGTAACATGAAATCAACACCTATTACTACCTTACAAAACCGATAAGTCACGTGATATCATTTCAAAATGCGGGATTTCAGATCAAAATATTATACTTGATTAGTTTATACATCGATCTCTTTTTTTATTTCTATTATTAAAAGATATGATGTACGATATTTTTTAAAACACAAATTTTTATTACTTTTACTCTCGAATTACACGCATTTATGAATGTTTGGTATTAAATTTAAAAATTTCAAAAAACCTTTATTAATTTATCCCATAAATGTTCTAAATGAATCTCGAACCCAGAAAGATTTTTTCAAAGTCAAATACCTAATTAACAACATTCCATCAACCCCATTGATAAAAATGTACGATCTATATATTTTACTATAAATTTTTTTTGGAGTTGGTTGTGTGATATAATATTGAAAGATTCCAACTTTCTATTTTGGGATACGTACATATCTTTCAGGCAATCATTCAAAATGAATAAATGTATACATATACATGTGATCGATCAATTATATTAAAAATTGTATATATATATATAAAAAAGGTAATGATTAATCCTCCTAAGTTATTAGCTTACAAATCCTCCTAATTAATAAGATTGTGACATGTGGAAAATCAAAAGGTGATATTTGAAAAGAGAATTAGTGGATTACATGTGTTTACAAGTGGATATATTAGAGGATTTTTAAGAGGATTGGTTAGGAGGATTTATCATTTTCCATATAAAAAAGAAAGCTAGGAAGGAAAAAAGATGGATACTATACCTCGAATCTTGAAGGGTCGAATTTGTGAGGAAGAGGGAAAAAGTCAGAAGAGTAATGGATGCTTCTGAAGAGGGGAAGGACCTTCCAACCTTTTGGTATCAAATAGCCTTCCATTTCCACGTCTTCTACTACTTCTCTGTATGTAAAAGATAGTATACTCGCCGCTCTAAGCGTCTCTTGTATTACCTATGTATAAATAAATATATTAATTAACTTACAATTAATCATGTTTAACTTGAACTCGATTTTACAGTAATTAATCAAGTATATATGTTGGAGCTAGGTTCGGTTGATCTTGAATTTATAGGGAAGTTTCAATTCGTACTAGAATTGCATATCGATCATTATCAATAATGTTGTTAATTAGAAATAATGAATGGATTTTGGTGAGGATAAGATACATTCATGTATTTCAACTTCATTGACTATATGGAGTACTGATGTATACATTTTCTATGTCCTATCTCAAGACTTTTATTTGTAAACGTGGCTGTTTCCTAGACTTTTTCCCTATCTATTAGAAGATTGTTTACCTGTTAATTAAAATTCGAACCCCAAATATTTTCTAAGACCTTTAGAATGCCTAGCTAGTTACCAATATTATACGAATATAATTAGCGTTACATAATTTGAAATTAAATAAGAAGATTATATATACATATATACCCGTGTAGTGAATGGCATTTGTCTCGTATCATCCCACGTAATCCTACGATTATCTTCAAGTCTTTTGCATCGTAATTCTTCTTGTTCTCTCTGAACATGTATAGATTTTTGCTTAATATATTTAATTATTTATGAATGATTAAAATTAAGTTGAAAACATGTATTAACTATATACATTTCATAATTATTATTAAAAGTTACGTACATCAATATATATAAAGATCAAAATATATTTATGGATTGAATTGAGGTAGAGAGAAGATTAATTACTTTGACAGCATCCAGGAAATATGGATGGTCATGCAGATATTTGAGGAGCCATGTTAGAACACTTGCAGTTGTATCATGGGCTGCAAATATTACCCCTATGATGTTATCTGCTACTTGTGATTCAGTTATTTGCATTTTCCCTTCTTCATTTGACAAAAATGCTCCTAATAATCCTTCACCATTCTCCCCACTCTCCTTTCTCTTCTCTATCATTCTCCTTAATTTGTCATCTAGAGCCTTTCTTGCCTGCAAATTGTGGTATTAAAAGGCTTAATTAGTATATAGGCACTCGAATTATAAGTATGATGAACCAATGTGTCGTAATTTGTAACGTATTGGTGGCAAAATGGGCAGCTCGATCGAGCTCGTCCGGTAATGAGTCTAAACAGGTAATCTATATTTAGTATTTATGTCAAAACAAGTCGGATCAATATAAAAGAAATAAATAAATAAACTGCTCAGTACCACCTTCTACGGGTTTTGAGCCCCAAGATATAAAATTGTGTATAGGGATGGTACGATGTAGGACCTTATCTCTATCTAAGTAGAGTGGATGCTTCCGTTTTCTACCTAAATGATAGAAAAGGTCATCCAACATTTGCATGGGATGGAAATCAAACTCATGACTTCTGTCTTCAGAGACCGAAGTATTTACCATTAATCCAACTATGTTGGATAAGTTGGACCATTTTTTATAAGATGTTATTTCTTTCCTCTCATTTTAACGGTTCACATTTGAGTACTAACGGAAAGTTTAAAGGAAGTGATCAAATTATCATTCCTTTATAAATTGATAAAATGACATTTTTACGCCTAAATGGCTAAATGTATTTGAATAAATTTTCCTTGTTTTTAATAATAGAGATGTATTGAAATTTATCTCCTTTTAATAGTAGACACATAAAATAGAATAAAATGGAATAAACTACAAACTACTCCGTATAAGATAAAAATGTTGATACTTCAAAAACTGAAAGGGACCACTGGCAGATTCAGTGTTAAGGGCACTGTGGAAATATAGAAATAACATGCTATATTTAGAAAGTAAGATACCTTCATTGCTTTGTAGAATGGAGTGCCAGGAAGATTCAAAGGCATGGAGTTGTATCCTTTTTCTAGACATTGATACAAACTTTTTATTCCTTCTCTGTCCTCCTCTAACTTGTTCCCAAAAACTGATAACATTGCCACTTCAAAAGCATACTATATACAAAAAGTAATGTCTTATATTAGTTCTTCAAAACAGTTGAGGGAGAATTGCATACTAGCTTGAAAAAAAAATAATTGCCTATTTTCTACAAAATAAAATACTGATAAAATATGATTTGGAAAAATATGTAATTATACGTTTTAAGTTGAAAAGATATGCAAATATTGTTCCAAGATTCAAGTTAGGAGACATAGAATGCACATGTTGAACTAACTAATAGTATTGTTTTTGATTGTTGACACGTGTAGTAGTTAAGGCTACATACCAAACAATATGACTTAGGAATTTAACCAACTTATCGTGTGAATCTCATTTATTGGCACGAAAATAACTATTGACTATCCAAAATATAGTATAAAGATGTGATAGGAGTATAGTTAGAGACATTTAAAGGCTATTTGGTTCATCGAATTCAAATTAATTTGGTTGAAAAGAATTAAACATCACATTCATTAATTGTCATGTTAGGTGCACAAGAAAAACTTCCGAATTCCTTTCTATCACATTTATTTTAATATATTTGAACCAAACATACCCTTGGAGTATCACAACTCGGAAATAAGCAAATCAACATACATACCTTTTTCATCTCATGCAAGGTGTTGATGGTGTCATTATGTTTCCAAGTAGAAAGAAGCCCGAGAACTATATCCTCGATATGGGAAACGGACCCTTTGATCTTTGATGGAAGAAAAGATG
Organism: Erigeron canadensis; assembly: GCF_010389155.1. Lineage (NCBI taxonomy): Eukaryota > Viridiplantae > Streptophyta > Magnoliopsida > Asterales > Asteraceae > Erigeron > Erigeron canadensis. Next base: position 3,670,868 of record NC_057763.1, read on the forward strand.
ATTGGATAATTTTCTTGAGATGAGAATGGTATGGCCCTTGGTGAAAAAAGACGGCTTCCGGGCCTATCATCTTTTCTTTGCTTGGAGGATATGTAGGCTTGAACATATGTGATCGAGTCACTAACACAATCTTTGCTAGTTCCGGACTTGATACCATGACACAAGGGCATCCCAAAATGTGTGTCTTGAATATTTTCCCATACCTAATTGTAACAAATTTGCCAAAAGAAAATATGTTAAAGCAATGATTTTATTATGAGTAATTTATTTCTTTCCTTAGATTTTGCCAAACATTTTTATCTAATATAATATATACTAGTTATAAAAATGTAGCGGAAAATATAGCATTATGTACGGTTTATGTTACCAGATTTACAGAACATAAATATTTCATACATACGGTTTATATAACCAGATTTACAAAACATAAATATCATGTATTAGACTCCACAAAGGTGGAGTCGATATCATGAAAGTAGACAGAAACGTGTTACTAAATGATTTTGGTTTCTAAAAGTAGTACATGTGTCAAAAAGTTATCAAGTGACAATGATTAATTGAACTTGATACTATGCCAACCGATTACCGACGAAAGCAACGAATAAATGACTATCATCGCCAGATGCGTTCACGTCGGTTCGATTTGACATCTGGTTTTTCTTTAGATGTCTACTTAACGTTAGATGTAACAAAGGTCAGTTAAATCAACTGATCTAATTTGAATGGTGAAATAGGTTTTATTCGACGGTTGTTATTTAATGAAACAGTTGTCTCTTTTAAAAAAAGAATATTATTTTAAGATACGATATATGTAGAATGAAATTAATATTTGAAATGGTCGAGTACGTGAAGTGAAAAAATAATAGTGAACCTTTTTTCTCGGTTGGAGAAGAAGGAATTTGGATTTTCAGTGAAGAGCTTGAGGGTTTCACCTAGGTAAGGCCACCCCATTGAACCTGGCGGTAACCCGAGTTTATTTGGCGATGAGTGGTGGTGGCTCTTCCTTATTAGATTATATACAAGCACAAACACGAAAATAAACGATACTAAGGGAACAAGAGGAAGTGGTGGTGACGGTGGAATAATCGGCCAAGGAAGCATGGTGGTGCCGGAAAATAAGATAAAAATTTAGTGATAAATTGTGGAGGTCGACTTTGAAGTTGCTAGAAAGCGTTTGGAGGTATAGTTTTATGATTTTGAGATATGGAATAATCGGGTTATATATAGAAGAAGGTTGAGAGGGGATGTGGTGGGTAGGAATCTCTATTAAATTAAATTAAAGGATCAATTTTTATATTCTTTTAAGTTTTAATAGCAAATATCTATGCTTCTATGCTATAATATATTTTTAAACAAATATAATTAATATATTATAAAAAAAATCCTTGTTGAAACTTATATGAGAAAATTGTCTAAAATACTTTTGATGATAAAAGTACACTACTAATCCTTTATCTTTTAAAATATCCACATTAACTTTTTAAATCAATTACATTTACATTATTTATCTACATCACTCGACGTGTCTCCACCCCCAACAGCCGCCCCCACCATCATACCATCGCCACCACAACCACCACTACCTTGTGCGGATACCCTGTTAGTATTACTATATCATTCAACATCAACATCTGTGTTTAAGATGGATAATATATATAGTTTTTATTATGCTTATTGTTATAACATGTATGATTATTTTTAGAAAATAGTTTATATGATATATAATTTGTTGCATATAGTTAAAGGGCTTTTATTAACGCTTGTATTAAACACATAAATTAATTTTCATAGACGGTCTTGTTACTAAATTATTCCAAATAATATTAAAGTAGCCTATAGCCGATGATTGAATTTTGGTTTTTACCTCCAAGGAAAAAACATCTGTTAAATCGCTAACTTTGCATTGACAATTAATTTTAAAGTTCTGTTATTTATAGTTATTTACATATATTCTAAGGTAAAGGTAAATATGTGTTGTTAAACATGTAAGTTGGATTAAAACTAATAACATATTACTTTTTTTAATATACATTACAAAATAAGCAACAAATAGTTTACCTAGTGATAAGAAATACACTAGCTTGTGATCTTAAGGGCTTAATTTCGATCCCCACTTGACACATAATTAAACAATTCATATAATATACATATTATCAATGATGTCTAGACCTATATATGAACTTTAAAGATGTGCTTTCAATCCTTAGGGGTACTCAAAACATGTGAGAATTAGAATAGAGGCATATATTATATCATCTTCATATAACTCATGCGAGGTGAGTCGATGTGTGTCCAATTATAATACTACTGTTAGGGTTCTTAATTACGAGTATTTTTTTTTTATTTTACAAAATAAACATGTGACTTTTTGTTATTAAAGTTTCATCCTACTTACATGTATAACAACACACATTCACTCTTTAAAAAAAAAATCAAATTTATACATATTAATTTGTATATCTTAAAGTATCTAGAGTTGATCTAGAAGAAAAAAAAATGTACCATCTATCTTAAATATGTGGGACATGTTATAAAAATTTTAAAGCGCACGGGATTCATATCCCAACCACACATTTTTTGTATCTAGACCACACATACTATTTGTAGCGATAGTCGCTGTAAATAGTGCGGCCCCCTTGTCTGTAATGACAAATCTGGTAAAAAATAGTGGGCCCCTGTCAGTAATCGCTGCAAATAGTTGGATATGGACAAAAACACCACTATTTGCAGCGATAATTGCTGCAAATAGCCTGATTTAATTACCAAAAAAGTGGTCGGGATATCAGGCGCCATTTTAAAGTCATAAGGATCACAACGGAAACAAAATGTGACATCAGTATTCTACTGGCTATAGTTAATCACAGTAAATTTATCTCAATTGTCACTCTTCCCACGGCCGATTGTCACACTACTGTCTTTCTAGAGAACCTTCTTGCATAATAGATTCTTAAATTAAACACTTCGATGGACGATGGTAAACCCTATCATTTAGAGATTCAGAGGAAAACTCACTCAAACCCATCAAAGGTAAAAATTAAATACCTATGAACTATGGTCATCTAAAACATACGGAGTATATACTTACGTTAAGACTCAAACTTGAGCATTCATTTGTGAATGAGCATGTCTCCTTACTCGTACATATGTGGTAGCTAGTCTCCTCGAGGATGTTGTTAAGTAGACATGGAGTAATTAAAGAAAACTCATTAGGCTGTTATATCTTAGTTATGTTTAGGAATCAAGTTACGATTTCATCTCATTAGATGGATACCCGCGCATTCGAACGACGGGATGGCGGTGAAGGAGGGTGGTTAGTAGTGGTGGTAGAGGTGACGGTGGAGAAAGCCATTTTACTTAGTCTCTAGCTTTAAGAAAATTTCGTTTGTTAAAAAAAAAAGAAAAAAAAAAAAAACTCATATCTCCATATGGAGAAAGCCATTTTACTTACATCTCAAAGGATCACACACTTTGATCTCAAGAACAATCTTTAAAACTTTTTTGTTAACATCCTTCATGAACTTGTTATGTCATGAAATCAAACAAGTTGGAGTCGTGGACATCGTTTTTACTTTGCAAAAGTTACGTTTTTCTTTTGTTTAATATAAAATTAGTTTCTCTTATATTATATAAAGCAAATATTTCAAAAGTTTTTTTCTTGGACATTTAGTTAGGGATATAATATCAGTGAAACTTAATCGTATAATGGTGAAACCTTGCACGTACCTAAAGAACAAGATGTTGACTACGAACCGTTACAAGTATTCAGACAAAAAAATCTCAAAACTTGTCATTATTAAATATCAAACTCAAGACCTTTACTTATATGGTAGATATATCAAAAATGATTACGAAAGGCTAATCATAGGTTCTTCTCTCCATTAAAAGAATAGGGTCGTTATGCTCATTACTAAACTTGGAAGATCTTTATATATATCTCAGTGTTTGGTACTCCACGGTTCCATTCTGCAAAATATTAATGTCACTGTTCACTGTAAGTTTGTAACACATCCAAACTATTCTGATACCACTTTATAATTAGGATAACGAAACCTATCACAAATAAATGTAACATCCCATGACTAAACTCTATTAGTTTAGAATTAAAATCTTTAAGAGAAAGGAATGAAACAATAAATGATACAAATGTATGACACCACAGAAATTGTAATTGTTGCATCTATTTGACAATCGATGTTTTATAGGCTTAGAAAAATGTACTCTATCAAGTTAAGGTCATTAAAAACATGTTTTTTAATTGTACTTAACCATGTTTATCACATGATCATGACATCAAGTGTTTCCGATAATAAGAAGTAGATATATTATTCATATTCATCTTGTGATTAAACTTCAAAATTGATGTTTGATTATAATACGTACTACCACGACACCCGTACAATAAGGCAGTGGTCGGGGCGGTAACAGTGTAATGATGGGGGAGAGTGTTGGTGGTGATGACGGCGTCGAATGGTGTAAATAATTGATGTAAAAATAATTGATGTAAGTGTTCATGTAGATATTTCAAAAAATAAAATATTGATAATATAATTTAATCCTTAGTGTTAAGGCCGGTGTAGTATATGAAAGTATTTCAACACAGTTAAAATAAAGTATTACTCATAGTAGTAAGATATACAGTCTTAGTTATCGTCGACTACACTTTCGTAATATTAGATTCTAGCTAGACAACTGAATCTCAAAAACCTAACTTAACGAAATGGAGTAAAAATAATAGTTTATTCGGAATATGAAAATACTATAATCTAAGTACCTAACTTAAGAAAATTGAATAAATATAACACTTTTAGTTTTTTATACTTTGTGTCATCAAGTTTTAGTTTCAATAATAACATGAAACTAGCTTTTACTATCTTAGGTCACTGTCAACCCTGATAATCGTCCTCCTCTTCTTCACTGTTACATCAGTTTTTCTCTTCTAAATCACTTCCTCTTTACTCACTATCAACCATACCTCTTCTTTACTCACTAAAAAACTAAAAAAGTTACAAAAAATGTTTTTTTTAGTTAACGTTGGAAACCGGGCCCCACCAAAACTCATCCTCACTCGGTCCTACAAGGAAGAGCGAGAAGGAAGAGATGCACGCCGAGTCGCTGCCAACACGGTATGAGTGGAAGAGTTTGCACTCCGAGGTCCAAGACTCGCGTTGGCACTGGCCTTATACTCTAGTCACTAACTTTGGCCTTTTATAATTCGGTCATCAAACTTTGGTCATTTAGGATGTGAAAGTTTAATCTTTTATACTTTGACCATCAAACTTTAGTCTTCTATAATATGTCAACCAACCTTTTAATATTTGTAGTTTCACCATCAAACTTTTATCATGTTTTTAATTTATACCCTCTAATCTTTCGTATTTTATAATTTGTTCACCAATCTTTTACTGTGTTTTCAATTTTGTTTTTAACTCTTGATTTTCCATATAGTCCAATACATTTTCAGTTTTTAATTACACTACTCAAAATTATACTTCTGCAGCGAAGCGTTGTGTTTTGTTTTATGTTAAACTTGTTGCTGTTTTTACGCGTCTTAAAAATAATTATGCATTATTTAACCATGTTTTTTATATGGCCTAGTGATCGTTATTGGCATGTTGAAATTGCCAGCCTAGCTAGGTTCGAGCCTATATCCCTTCCAACTTTTTTTCTAGTAGATTTTGTAGTTAACAAAACTCACTTTATCTAATGAGAATTTGTATTCCGGGTTAATGGTCGGATATAATACTAGTTGTAAGCATAATAGAAGATAAATATCAAGAAACCACTAATGAGGGTGTTGGAATCATAGTAATAAAACATGTTTGAGTCACGAGTCAACTTGTACAAGTCGAGTCAATACAAAGTGAAAACAAGATGACTCGGTGGATGACTCGGTTTTGCTCCAGACTCGTATTATGACTCGTGTTTTATTGCGCGAGTCGGTCCGAGTCATGTTTTGAGTCACGGAAAATAATTTTTTTGTCTTAATTTTTTTTACTTTTTTTAAATACAACTCTTTTATAAGCTTTTAAATTTGATTTAATTATAATATTTTATTTTTAGCTTAATACATCAATACAATACTGTAATTCTATAATAAAAATTTATATATAATTATAAAATTATATATTATCAAGTATCATGACTCTTACGATTTAAGTTACGTTTTGAGTCACGAGTTAAAATTTCAGATTTTGAGTCGAGTCAAAAAATATAGGGTCGATAACTATGGTTGGAATATCTATTTAAGTGATAAGGACAACCTAGGTGTCTTTCAAAAGAGTCTAAAAACTAAATGTATTGGTAAGTATAAGTATGGTACCCGCGCAATGCAGTTGTGATGACAGTGATAGTGATGTGGTGACATCGACGAATGGTGAAGGTGGCGGAGACCGTTGGTGCAGTGGCAACAGATGCATCAAGTGGTGTAGGTATTTAATTTTGATATAAAGATATTTGATTTAAAAGAGTAAAAGATAGTCCTTGGGATTTAGCCCAACTGGACATTTAATGCCCCTTATGTCTTTCAGTCAAATGTTGGTTACGGGTTCAAAACCTATGAAAGACATATTGGAAAGTCTTTGACAATGAGGTGGAACATGGGGGTTTTTCTCTAGCATTAGCTAGTTTCCTCCAGAACGGTAGTGGGACTTCCACTGTCAGTCATGCCCTCGAATTGACTGTGCTGGTGACGTGGTCGATCTCTACCGGACAATGAAGAGGCATATCGCTGAATCCAATCACCACTGTTATTCAAAAATAAAAAAGAGTAAAAGATAATAGAATGATGTGTAAGTTAATTTATCAAGGGCAAAATAATAATTTCACATGCCCCAAAAATCTTAACTTTTCAATATGGATGTATAATTTTCACGTATAGATATATAAGGTTAGTTAGTTTTGAGAACTTCAATTTTCGAAGCGAGAATAATCCTAACCTTTGATTTTAAATCTAATTTTTTTTTTAAATTCATAAATTGTATTTCAAGAAAAATCTATCATTAGACGAAAGAATATTGTTGGTGCTTTTAAAATAGTAGAAACAAGAGGAGAACACATGTAACTAATTAACACATATATGTGAGTATATATATACACACAATCTACTATTTTCTTATGATAAAACATTTTTTAAGAGAATCCAAATGATTTTTTTTCGTTAGAACAAAATAAACAAAAGCCTATAATGATAAAGCTTATTATTCTTCTTGCTCACACAATTGCTACGATAATTTTCTACCCAAAACATGTATGACGCGTTTGTATACGATGTTTTCTATTTTTTATTTTTTATCTTTTAAAATATGAAAGAGGTGTTCTTTTAGATACAATTGAAAATTTTGAAAGCATTCTAATTAGAAAATTAAAAATCAAAAATAAAAATGAAAAATAAAAAAACAATAAAAGGATGTTTTTATGTTTTCCGTTGAAAAGTTAAAAAGCATTGATTTATGTTTTTTTTAGAAAATTTTTTAAAAAAACTATGATTGAAACGCGTTTTTTTTTTTTTTTTGATTTTCATGTTTTTCTTTGGAGAAAATTACATTTTTGATACTTGAAGTTGTTAAAATTTTCACTTATGGTCTCTAAGTGAAAATTTTATATTTTTAGTATCTAAAGTTAGTTATTTTTTTCGTTTTTGATACCAAATACATACACCGTTTGTTTTTCCGTTAACACCCTCACGTGACCAACACGTGAGAGTATCAAAAATGAAAACTTTTTCACTTAGAGACTATAATTGAAAATTTTGACAACTTCAGATACCAAAAATGTAATTTTTCCTAAAAATAGTGACAATGAGTTTTTGAAGAGTTTATTTATTTATTTTAAATCATTTAAGTTTTGGGTTTTTCTATACATTATATTATAACATATATATGAGTACTATTTTTAATAATCTTTTAAGGTTAAGTCAAAAACATACGGATAACTTGTTAGTAAAAAAAACCTCATAAAATGTATAACTTGTGAACAGCTTTATCGGGTTTTACAACGGAGCGGAAGATTTCTACATTGACAAACTTCCAAATCGACTGTCATACAATATACATAATCATCTCAACCAGTAACGACTTGGAAGCTGAATTCAATTGTTACGCAATAGAGCTAAAATAGTTTATATATATATAGGGTGACAATCAAATGAGAACCAACTTAAAATGAGAACAAATGAAAACACTTAAAAACTACATTTTGATGCATTAAAAGTCCATAAAACTGATATAGTGTTTAACTAATTATCATTATTTAAGTGTTTAACAACACATTGATCCGTCAAAATCGAAAAATCATGTTTTTTGTTGGATGCATCATTTTAATAAACGTGCATCCAAGATGGATGCACAAAACAAAAAACGTGATTTTTCGATTTTGACGGATCAATGTATTGTTAAACACTTAAATAATGATAATTAGTTAAGCACTATGTTAGTTTTATGGAATTTTAATACATTAAAATGATGTTTTTAAGTGTGCTCACCGTTCTTATTTTAAAAGTGTTCTCACCGGAGTGTTACCATATATATATATATATATATAATAACAAGTTATTCGTATGTTTATGACTTAACCTTAAAAGATTTAAAAATAGTACTTATATATATATGTGTGTGTTATAATATAGTGTAGATAAAAATCCAAAGCTTAAATATGTTAAAATAATTAAATACGAGTAACTTCTTAAAAAACCCATAGTCATTAATTTTCAAGAAAATTATATTTTTGATACCTTAAGCTGTCAAAGTTTTCAATTATAGTCTCTAGGTGAAAAAATTTTTCATTTTTGATACCCTCACGTGTTGGTCACGTGAAGGCGTTAATTACGAAAAAACAAACGACGTTTGTGCTTGATATCAAAAATGAAGAAAAATAACCAACTTCATGTATCAAAAATGTAATTATTTTACTTAGAGACTATAAGTGAAAAGTTTGACAACTTCAAGTACCAAAAATATAATTTTTTTTCCTTGAAAATAGAAAATAAAAAACAAGTGGTGTTTTCTAACCGTAATTCAAGGTGCCGTTTCGGTCATTTGGATGCATCAAAATAAGATTACTTTCTACGCCAATAAACTAGAGGCCGGCCAACACTTGCTGAAGATATAGCTCGTTAAATGACTCTTTAAAATGGAATACGTGGATTTTATATCCATTAATAATCGTCCATTTTCTTTTTTGTATAATCATCAAGATCGATCCTTTCAAAATTTAACAACAATGCAAAGTACAAACAAAGTGATCGAATTCATAAAATTGTACACTAGCCAATGTCAATTTCTGAGCAAACTGGCTTATAGTTTCTCAAGAAATTAAGCCAATGGCCTTTCAAAGAATAAAACGATCGATGAGCTCGATTCATCTTTGTAAATATCGACTGTTGTGCATGATAATTAAAGTCATTTAACCACCAATCTCCAACAGCCAACATGCGATCGATCAGTAATTTCACCGACTTTTTTTTTCTTATAAAATTATATAAGCCTAGTACGTACATACGTGATACGTGTATATATTGTACAAAATCTATGTACTTTCATGCTTCCACATTTTAACCTTTGTTGCAGTTTTAAGCATTTTAAATGGTGTGACCACCGACCATCGTGGAAAGCAGAGATTGGTCTCGGATTAAGCAAAGCAAAAAACATACCCACATTTCCACCATTTATTTCTCCATTTAGAGTTTGCTTCGTCATATATATATATACCATATATATAAATTGCATATCTAAATATCCACGTATATATCCTTCTAGAGTAGATGATTTATTTGTGACGTACGTCTTTTTCCACGTTACTGATCAAGACATGTCCATTTGTTTTGTTGTCATGGTTTCATTAATAGGAGTAGTACTATATATATATAAATATACATATTCATACATATATAGTTTGTTTTAAACCAATCAATAGAGTCGATACCAGAAATATATATGTCAGCGTATGAATTTTAGTTGTTAATTGTATCTTTTTAATATTTGAGGGGTGTATATGTAATTTCCATTAGTATGTATCAATACTACTCATTGATACATTGTATTTTGTGGCTTTTGAGTTTTGATACCATTTGATAATATATGCATTATTTACAATTTTCTCATATGTATAAATGTCCGCTAAACCAAACATTAGTATGCCTACATCTTTCCTATATGTTTTCTCACACACTCTCTAATCTTCCCATTATTATCAAGTTACTTGCCAATTATCAAGAATTATAGTTTATCATATTTTAGTTAAGTGCTTTTCTTAGTGGCACTACAAACATGCAAAAGCTCTTATACACGTATAGTACTATTCAATGTACAGCTAAGACTATTAAGTAAATTAGTCCTATTTTTTTTATTTAATATATTCAGTGAAATTTTATGGTCTGTTTTTTGATTTAATAAACAAAAATAACCATTAATTGCTTATTTTTTACTTAATACATACAGACATTATTTATACATTCAGCTAAACATACCACATTAATATTGTGTTTTTGAATTTTGTTAGATAAGAACACAGAAAAGAAGTGATTTTAAAACAAATTTTGTTCTTAATTTTTTTTAAGGTTCAAAAGTAAATGGAATAATTATTTAATTGTTTTGCTAAATAAATGTTTTATTCATATATGTAAGATGATTTAAAAAGATCACATCTCTTCTATTCTCACATAATCTATGCTCAAATCTTGTGCTAACATGTAGAACAAGTAAGTAATCAATTGACCTATTTAGAGCTATACATATCATTTACATTGAGAGGCTAGCTAGTATAGTATATGGGCTAGAAGATGCTCAATTCCTCTCTAACAAGCCTAGCTTGTATCTAGATTTCCCACAAAAAAGAAAGAAAAAAAATATATATAAGAAATTCTAATAAGCCCCTCCAAATCGTGAAATAAGTCATCATTCCATATCAATAAATAGGAGATTTTTTATTTACATAACTCCACCACTGCACTACTAATTATGCGAAGAACAAAACTTTTATTAATTGTATATGTGATAAAGACGTTAAGCATAAACCTATGCATTAGTGTCTCATCATCAGATGATGTTGATATCGTGGGCTGGTGGCCTAGAAGAAGAGAATGCAATCTAAGTACATATACACGTAGTCATTATTGGTTTTATCTATATTAACAGATTCATAGACTAAAACGGGTAAAAACCAGTCTAACATAAGTCATGAGTCCAATTTGATTGTTTTTTTTCTTTGGATTCTCTAAAGTTGTTTTCAACTTTACTAGTTAGTAAAGTTAAAAGCATTTTGACCTAGTTAGTAAAATTGAAAGCATTTTGATATTTAGATTGAAATCAAAGGTCAAGATTCAAAGATAGATCAATTCAAGGGTTAGTGTTAACAACTTTACCAATAAAATTATAAATAACTTTAAAGGATCTCAATTCTTCTTTTCGGTACGTTAACCTGAGTGTACGACAACTAGACCAATGGCATTGCATAATTATTGTTGCCCATTCATCCATTATGGTATGATTAATTTTAAGAGATTATTATTTCTTTTATGTAAGCAAGCAGATATTTTATACTACATCATGTTGTGGGCTTGTGGCATGCGTTTTGGTGCAATAAACACTACAAAAAAAAATTCATTTATTCACACTTTCTCAGAAGAAGTGTGAAGAAATTTTTTAATTTATTCACGTTTAAAAATGTTTAAAAAATACACACATAAAAGTGTGAAAAATTTTAAAAAATTATAATTTTTTCACACTTATATATGTGGAAAGAAAAAATTCACACCTAAAAGTGTGAATAAATGTCAAATATATTCACACTTAAAAGTGTGAAAGTCAAATTGTAACACCTAATTTCTCCACACCTTTATTGTGTGAAAAAATTTGGTGTTACAAATTATTCCCGACATTTCTAAGTGTGAACAATTGATATAGTTTTAGGCACTTTGAAGTGTGAACTTTTTTTCTCACATATATAAGTGTGAAAAATTTATGATTTTTTAAATTTTTTCACACTTTTAAATATGAATACTTTTTAAACATTTTTAAGTGTGAACAAATTAAGAAATTTTTTCACACTTGTTTAAAGTAAGTGTGAATAAATGACATTTTTGTTGTAGTGAAATATTAAAGAAAGTTCGACATATTTATCACATCCTTTTTCATGTGTTATCTTCGATCTTATCACACACATGCATATTCATGTCCTCCAAAAGTGAGGAAAGTCTAGACATATATGTATCGTATATGATTTATGACATATTTCATTTGGAGATATCAAAAATGAGAGTATGGATGTAATACGTAAATATCTTCGTAAGATATTCCAAACAAAGTTGAGTGGCACTCGGAGGATCTCTATTGGTCCACGTAATTTGAGTCGTCTAGGGTTTTGTGCAATGGAAAGTCTGCGTAGTCAAACTTTGATATTGGCTTAACATAAGTTGATTCTATTGTATCCCATGATCCGTACACGTGGTGACATTTTGACTTTGATTATTTGGGCTCTTTGATACACCCTGGAAAATCATTCCAAGATCTTTTGACCACAGTAAATGCAAATATGCAATGCAAGGATATATATTGACGCATTTCATGGAGTAAAATGATGAAGTAAAAAATATTATAATTAGAAATACGAAACATTAATTATATTTATCTTATATGTTAGTTTCTAGCGGCTATTATTTATATATTTTAAAGTAGATCTTAGACTCGTGTTCAACACTGAACACGGAGTTTACGATATTACCATTATTAGATCTTCATACATTTATATCATAAAAGCTTATAATTTTGAAAATATACGGTTTCAAGTGTTATACTTTGCAAGTTGTATAGTAGTACAATAATCACAGTTTTGTCATTGTCATTATTAGCTAAGACATATTGATGAAATTGTTTACCGTAGTTATTTCCAAGGCACGTGCTACAGTAATTTTCCTATTATAAATTTTTTTGAAACCAGTTGTACTCATAATGTGATGATATTATTATGAAAAATAATTAAGAATTAAATTATAAATATACTTGGGATCTTGTACTTGACAATCAAATATATTTATTTGATCATGATGCGGTTCATAACACGAATAGGTTTATTTTCAATCACTTGTTCTATGATAATTAGCTAACTATTAGGAATATTTTCATATTCTTTGATAACAATTATGATTGTTGATTTGAGTGATAATTATAACTTCAAAAAATTAAATATATTAATAATGTCATTCTAAAAAAAATTCTCATGTTGATGGTTAAAAATAAATATAAAAAAACTTTCTCAAGTTGATGGTTAAAAATAAATATAAATTAAGTATTAATAAGTGTAAATTTTTTATGGAAAACAAAAAAGTGTAAATTAATTAGACTTTTTCTACAAATTAAAATAAATATTAAGCGAGAGTTAATTTAATAAAATTAAGCGATTTGATTGGTTAATTAGTCATTTGTTCTATTGTCTTATATTATATATTAAGATTAAAATTAAGATTAAGATTTAGAGTTAAAAAAATTCTTTGAAATATAACATTCAGATACAACAATAGATATTATTAAAGTATATGAAATCATTCTTAAAATTTAGAATTTTAAGTATTTTCATATCCAAACATATGTAATTAACTAGTACTTTGTATAAAGTTGGTTAAAATCATGTTAAATAATTTAAAGGCAGCAGAAGGCTTGCTTCATATATTAATTAATGTTTAACAAATTAATATGTATATTAAACCAAAATATAAAATATTCTACAACTCATCCACTATGACGCATTAATACATAAAATATATCCTCCTTCTAAATTTATACTCTATTATAAAAATTATCACACCCCCCATCTATCAATATATATATAACAAGATCCTAAATTCTTTTATGGAGAAATAAGGACCGTTAGATGAGTTCAAACTTTTAATTACAACCTTAAATTTTTTATTATCATCTCTTAGTTACATAGAGAGATTGAATACATGGTATATAATTATAAACACATAATGAGTTTGAATTTTTCATTACATGCCTTAAATTTTTTATTAACTTAGTTTAAGTTCGTACGCATATTTAAATTTCAATGCAAGAACAATTACCTTTTATATATTGACAAAATATTACAAGAAAAAAAAAATTAAAAAAGCCATTTTTGATGCAAATAAAACTTTACATAACAATACAATTGTATTTTAACATGTTTTATCTATAACTAATAATTATGTTATTCTTAAAACTTATTGTGTTTATTTCGCGTATTTATATTGACATGTAATCATAGCAATATTCGTGCACATGTGATCAAGAATCCAAATCCCCACATAATTGTATAACGGATGATAATCCATGCCTCCACACAATTATAAATTTCAAAATTACGCATAAGTTATTCAGAAAACAATCAAAAAACAATTTTCATGTAAAGAATAATCATCGGTTGGGCTTGATTTGAAAAGTTCTCAAAAGTTCTCGTAAAAAAAAGGGTTCTCAAAATAACTTTCACTGTATATATATACTAGCTAATGAACTCGGGTTCAACGTGGGTATTTTAATTAAAATTCTAAAAGAAAAAATCTATAAAATGATATATATAAATTTTTATTATTGATATATTATAACTCGGTTTAGAGATACTAAATTGACTAACATAATAATTTTTATATATATCTATTGCATTAACAAAACATAACTCGGTTTGGAGATACTAATTTGACTAACGTAATAATTTTTATATATGAGTATCCTAACAAAACATATAAAGACATTTCTTTATATTATATAAAAAATAATCTTATATGCTTTTAACGAAAAAAATAAAAATTTAAAATAAGCATTTAATGAGCTATTTGTTTTTAAAAATATTGCTAACTAATTATGACATCATAAGCAAAATAAAAAAACATAACTCGGTTTAGAGATACTAAGTTGACTAACGTAATAATTTTTATATATGAGTACCCTAACAAAACATATAAAGACATTTCTTTATATTATATAAAAAATAATTTTATATACTTGTAACAAAAAAGTAAAAATTTAAAATAAGCATTTAATGAGCTATTTGTTTTTAAAAATATTGCTAACTAATTATGACATCATAAGCAAAATAAAAAAATTTTGAAAAAAAATGTAGACATGTCACATCATACTTTTTGCTAAAAATAGTTCAAGAAGACCATTCTTCTTTATTATATACTAGCACGTTACCCGCGCAATGCGGCAGTTTTCATGGTGACGACTGTGTGGTGGTGGGGGACGGCTGTTAGTGGTAGTTGCGGCGTCGAATGATGTTAGATAGTTGATGTATATAAAGGATTAATATGGATATTTTAAAAGAAAAAGGGCTGATAATGTTATATATCCATTGTAACAACCGTCTTAAAAATGTAATAAATAAAATCCACAAATTTTATCTAAGTTCTTGATTTGCTTTAGACTTAAGATATGTGTTTACATGAAGGCCCATTTGATCAAAAATCTTAATTTCTAAGACGAGTCTATAGTTTAATACGATAAAATAGTAGATTTCGGGTCGCAAACGATCGTATTTATGAAAGTTCTAGCCCTAAAATATTCACAAATAGTCCCTACATTTATTAAGATCATTATTATTGGAAAACTATAAATAGAAGAACTTAGTAAGAGAAACTCATTCCTTCATCTTCTTCATCTCACCTCTCTCTCTAAAACACATATTTGCAGCCTCCATTCACACACACAAAATTCATCTTTAGATTTTGGGTTGTTAAACCAAAATTATTTGTACTTTTAACTTCCTTGTGATAATCAAAACATATTTCTAGCATCAAATTTCAGGTAACAACAACAAATTTTGAGTTTTTGATCAAATTAAAAGTGTACTTTTTCAAGTTTATGTTCTTAATGATTTGGTCCAATTTTTGAATGAAAAACGTGTTAATAGCTAATGGGTTTGTGTCTAAATGTGTTTAGTAACCTTTTTGTGAACAAATTTGGGTCATAACATGTTTTAATCTACAAAACCCATTTTTGAAAATGAGGGAAGACTTGTTCTTAATGAGCCACGCCTTATTTATGTTATAGATGGTTTTAAAATCGTTAAAAGCGTTAATGGTTAGTGTTATTATGTATATATGTGCTAGTTTTATGTTCTAACAAGTCTCGGAATCGATCTAGCTCTTCGTTTTTGGTGATTGTATTGTTCAGCCCGTTCTGGAAGAAGGGACGGTCTTGGTGGGACGATCTTGGTCCCCAAGATCGTCCTGGACATCCCCTTGGTTCATAGTTCTTGCTCGTTCGATCTTGTGTGGTGTTGAGTTGTTGTTGGTACGTTTAATGGGTAACCGATCCTTTGGATTGGTTTAGCTCAAACAATCGTTTAAATCAATTGATCTTATGCTTGTTCTTGCCTTGGGTACCTAGGACGATCCTAGTCTGTAAACTAAAGCGATCTTGAGTTCAAAACCCTTGGAACGATCTTGAAACCCTGAGCCTGTGAAACGATCTTAATCTTTGACACTTGAAACGAATTTGAACCATGGAGAATGAGACGATCTTGACTCAGTAACAGAGGGACGATCTTGGACCCTAGCTCCTAGGACGACCTTGAGGCAGCTAGGACGGTCTTGAGGCATCATCAGCTAGGACGATCTTGAAACATGGGAGCCAAGACGATCTTGTACCAAACACTAAACGAACTTGTTCTCTAACATAACATACATGACCCTTTATCATCAAACCAATTCATAACATCATCAATCACATCAAAGGCTACTTGTTAACATCAAAAACTAGTTCACGACTCGATCTAGAACACTGAATTTTTTGCAAACTCTAATCGTATATACAAAGACATGTTCAATCTTGATTATTAAAATACGAAATCTATGAACAACTAAATCGAGTTCTAAAGGCTAAAGTTCATTATTTAGAGACACGTTCAACTCATTAACCTGATAAGTACTTGTGTGTGAGTTTTAAGACGTTCATATCGAGTCCAGTTCGAGTACTTAAAGTTCATTTAAACACTTTTCGAGTCAAAACGTTCAAAGATCTTCAAAGGACCAAATCATCAGTTCATCAAGGTTATTTCAGTGAATAATTAATCACAAGAACTAATACATGTGTTCATCTATGATCAATGACTTGTGATTAGGCTTACATCAAGACGTACTTGGATTCAAATAGATATATCTTACTTATATCTGTGCTCATTCTCTATGCTTGTAAACTACGCTTGTACCGGATCACTGTGAGTCTTCGTAGCCCCTTTTTCTTTACTTATGTTTTGGGGTGAAAGGAATACTACACATGCTTTTATATGCCGTAACTGCTTTTATTGTTCTATGGCTGTTTGACTACTTTGTGACATACTAGCCAGTCATGTTGATGACTGTGAGTGCTCGATTGATACATATTAGCCGGTCATATTGATGACTATGAGTGCTCGATTGATACATATTAGCCGGTCATATTGATGACTGTGAGTGCTCGATTGATACATATTAGCTGGTCATGTTGATGACTGTGAGTGCTCGATTGATATACTTGCCGGTCATGTTGATGACTGTGTGTGCACGATTGATATATGCTAGCCTGGTACCGTAAGTGCACGTTTATACTCAAACACATACTTATGTGTGAAGTTAGTCTCTAGCCACCTCATACTACTTTATTCTCAACATTCTATCGATGGCATAAAACATATTTATACAACTTGTTTGTGTACTCAAACCTACGAACTCACCAACCTTTGTGTTGACACGTTTAAGAATTCCTTTCAGGTAATCAAGCGACTCGTGGCTAGGATTGGTAGCATGGGACTCTTAGCAGACCGCAGGCTAGGTTTTGAAGTTTGCATGCTCTTGTTTATGCTTTGATGGCAATATACCTAGCCTTTTCCCTTGCGTGGGAACTTATCTCATCTCTATTTGAATGCTTGACTTAACTTGTGTGTGATGACTACTATTATGCTTGTTTGGTTATGAAATTGACTATTTATGCTTAATGTATGCACTCATTTAGTATTCCTATGTAACATCCATGTGCGTGTGTGCTTTATCTTACATCCCGAGTTTTCCGCCGCTGTCGGGGTGTTACATCCATGAAGGGTATTTTAATCATTTTCCCCTATGTAATTTGGGATTATTTCCTTTATCATATAATAGCATTGTACCCGCGCGATGCGGCGGTGGTCATGACGGCGACGGTGTGGTGGTGGAGGCGAGTGTTGGTGGTGGATGCGACGTCGAGTGTCGTAGATAATTCATATAAAAGTAATTGATTTAAAAGGTTAATGGAAATATTTTAGAAAAATAAAGGATTGATAGTGTAATTTAATTATTAATGTTAAGAGAATAGTGTATGTGAAAATATTTTAAAGGGTTGTAGCCTTGTAGGTGTAAATATTACGTTAGAGGACATTTTAAACATTTCCCCCATGTAATTTTTAACATGGGGGTATTTTCTTTAATATAGAGTATAGATATAGATAAAGATATGCATTACAAATTGAATAAAACCTTCTATAATTACACGTTGAGATCCAAAATACAAACTTTCATGCATATTATAACAATTAATTAATTAACCATGACCTTAAAGCTATATTTATCATTTCCGACTAATATTATAAATCGACTATTGAAGAAGCTCGATCCTTTTTTAAAATTTTACCTTCGAAACAAACAGTTTATTATCGGTTCAACCAGCAGTTATCCGGTAACATATTGCTACTTTCGATAATAACAGAAAAATATGTTTTTTTTTTTTTATATAGTTTTTTAGTTTAGATAGATGATTTGTAGTTCAGTAATTTGACGAAATTAAGCTCGATCCTTGTATTTTAAATATTTATCGAACAAGTCAATCAAGTTTGCTACTAACTTTGTCATTACTAATGACTAGAAATTCTTTATGACGATTGGTATTGTGTCATTTATGTTTTACACAAGTGTTATACACGTAAGTCACATAGATGTAATTAATGACCCAAAAACAGAAGCACCATATATAAGTAATTCCAAGTTTCCATCATATGATTTACTTTCGAACAATTAAAAATCAAAAAGTGTACAGGATCGATCATGCATGTTTCTAAAGTAGCAATAATTCAAGCCGAATAAATTGACATATATACAAATACCAAAACGATTTGTGTCATGAATTAATGGGGAAACCAAACTTTGTGTCATCAATAAATGAGGAAAGATCTTGTGGATAAAGAAAGTCAAAGTGACAAGTGTCGATGGAGGAATGGGAGGAAAAACAAGTCAACAATATCTAAATGTAAATGCTAGCCGTCTTGTTGGTGGCCGAATACGGTGACGGCTGGTGGTCCGTAAGCCGGAAGAGGAGAAATTACAACCGACTTTTCTTCTATAAATGGTAAGATAGCTTGGACAAGGCTCAAGGTCTAAAATTTTGGTAGATTTTCTTAAGGTACAAGGGGATTAGGAGTGATTTGAATGATTTTACATTTCCAAAATTCTTCAATAACATTCATTCAACTCATTTTATCATTTCAACTCTCATAATCAACCCTCTCAACATTTTTTTATTGACGCTCTATAAAATTTCATCCCTCTCAAATTTACTTTTTTTTATTCTTTTTTTATATTAAATAAACAATTTTTAATAATCTAAACATACTCTTATTTTCAATAATTCTAAAATACTATTATTTTTAATAGGGATTAGTGCGCCGGAATGCAACAAACTATGTCCAAAAGGTTATAGTGTGCACGAACTAACGTTTTTTCTATTGTATGCAAAAACTTAGTAAAAATGTTCAAATTATGCAATGTGTATACGTGTCAGCTCATACGAGCTGCCACGTGTAAATTTTTTTTTTTTTTTGAACAGGCCACGTGTAAAGTTTTTATTGGTCGGTCACAAAAAGTTGCATGATATATATATATATTTTAAACAAGCCACGTGTAAGGTTTGTTGCGTATGTGTTCATATATATATATATATTTATCCATTAAAATAAGAACGGAAAAATCTTCGTTCCAAAAAAATCTGTCGGTCTTCCTTATCTTCTCGTCAGTTTTCATGGATTTCGGGTAGGTTATTATATATATTTTTTAACACCATCAGATCTATAGTATCTATACATATATATATATATATATATATATAGAGGAAAGTTATTTTGAGAACCATAAAAAAAAAGAACGCGAGAACCAATCTGGGTCACACATCTCATCTCTTTTTTTCTCTCTCATCACTTTCATCTAAATTTTTCAAAACGTTTTATCTTACAAACCGTGCATCGTTAGACGGAAAAAAAAGCATGGGTAGTTTTAAAATTTCGTCCTCTTTCATTAGAGATGCGACTTGATATACTTTTGACAAACTTTTAAATTTCAAAATTTTTTTTTTTTTCGATTTTTTTTTTTACCTGCACATGTGTAGGACATACCTACACATGTGTAGGATGTATAACCTACACATGTGTAGGATGTATATGATGTATACCCTACACATGTCCTGCACATGTGTAGGACGTCCTACACACATGTGTAGGATTATCGCTAAAAAAAAAAATTAAAAAAAAAATCGAAATTTAAAAGTTTGTCAAAAGTATATCAAGTCGCATCTCTAATGAAAGAGCACGAAATTTTAAAACTACCCATGCTTTTTTTTTCGTTTAACGATGTACGGTTTGTGAGATAAAACCATTTGAATGAATTGGGTGAAAATGAGGAGAGAGAAAATTAAATATCATCAAGATCAAAATCAATGACCAGAATTGGTTCTCGCGTTCTTTTTTTTTTGATGGTTCTCAAAATAACCCACCCCTATATATATGTATATATATATATATGTATATATGTATGTCGGGTAGGGTTAATGTGAGAATCACAAATATGGAGAGAACCGTGAGAATCATTAGTTTCTCTCCCTCTTTCTTATTTCTTTCTTATTTTTTGTGTGGTTTTTAATTTTTATTTTTTTAATTTTTCATTTTTTGAAACTTTTTTTTTTATTTTCTTTTAACAAAAACCCATTCCAAAAAAAAAAAAACTTTTTGTAAAAAATCATATGTGTTATGTGTTAAGAAAACGTATGGATACGGTACGGGCGTTGCCCTACATCCATTCTATAAGGGTTGTTACTGGACGCATATGGAAATGGTATGGTCGTATGGATTTGATGTGCGACGATCCAAGATATGGTGACGGTTGTTACGGTACGGGCGTAGCCCTTAATTCTAAGGGCAAAGCCCTAAGCCCTTAGAGATGATTTTTCAATGGTTCTCACCATATTTGTTGATTCTCACTTGATCCCTTCACTATATATATATATATATATATATATGACCCTTATTTTGAGAACCCATTTTTGTGTAAGAACCGTGAGAACTCTTAAATTTTATATTGGATCAAATGTTTTTTTTGTTCATTCACATGTGAAACGTTATAAAAATATATGTTGCAGAAGAAATTTATTTTCAAAACCTTATATATAGCTATTTGTCACATGTGAACAGAAAACGTGAACAAATTCATTCACAAGTCCACAAAAGGCTACTTTAAAGGTTTCTTCAAAAATTTTCTTCTACAACATACATTTTTATATCATTTCACATGTGAATAAACAAAAAAAACATGTGAAACATATAAGTTAACAGTTCTCATAGTTATTATAAAAAATTGATTCTCAAAATAAGGAAAGTTTATATATATATATATATATAGAGAGAGAGAGAGAGAAGTAAGTATTGGGTTGTTATGCACCCAACTTGGGTAAAAAACCCCTCACATACCAATATTTTCATGATTTTTATGGTTTAAAAAGGTATATGAGGGGTTTTTCACCCAACTTAGGTGCCTTACAGCCTCTATTCCCTTCCCCCATATATATATACAAGACAAGAAGAAAAATTAAAGGGGGGATGAATTCAACAGTCAAAAAGCAAGGAGAGACCCACAGTTTCGGCAGGTTGGAAGTTAAGCCGGGTTCACAAACCTTCGAGCAACCCGTCCAAGGAACCCGGTGTTACCGACAGCAGTTTAGCCGCCGGTATGAGGCCAACCCGGCGCAACCTGGTACTCCACTCCGTAGTCCGTATGCCCTAAAAACTTACTAATGGGCTACCAAACTATTAGGGAAGGAAAATTACTAACTCCATATTTATACATATAATTAGTTTAAGTAAAAGATATCGAAAGAAAACACTATGTTTTCATTACAATAAAATAATTTAAGTAGATAGGCTGTAAATTATAGAAGATTAGATGCCAAAAAAAACACTTGGACCTTAATTAGTCTTAGTTTTTATATTATACTAGAAACGTACCCACGCGTTAGGATGAGATCTCTTAAAAGCGAGAGTTAAATTATTTGTTACCAGTTGAGTAAAGAAGCCGATTGTATAGGTGAGTGTGTGATGGTAAAAACTATAGAGGATCTTTATGTTTTTTTGTTGTGTGTGTAAGATAGCACCAAGTTAGGGGATAAAGTATGGATTAATAGATAGCGATAGTTATTACAGTAATGACATATTTGACCATTTAAAGACGGGAAAATTTAAAACGAAATAAATGACATTTGCTTTATCAGGAAGTATAGATTTATGACAACCCATCAATTTTCATAAATTCTGATCCATATTAGATGCGTTGTAATTTTGTATGACTTTGTTTAACTAAATTTAAACTGGAAACAGGGTACAATCTAATTAAAACAAAAAAGATTAATAATTTTGAGACAACAATTCTACTAGGAAAATGATAAATCCTCCCAAAAGATCAGTCTAAAAATCTTCTTAAAACTTTAAGAAGGTGATATGTGTTATCCACTTATTCTCTTTTCTAATTTTGCCCCTAATTTTTTCAAATGTTATCATCCAATAGTTATGAGGATTTTTAGGCTAGTTTGTTAAGAGATAAATTATTTCTCATTTCACTATACACATTTTAACCTTATGATGATGTTTTATTCCAAGTTTCCAACGTTCTAAAAAGGTAGGTGGTACGTAGATGGGTTGCAGTTCACGGCCCAACAAACACTTAACCATGACAATGGCCCAGCTGAAACACTTAAATAAATTCAGCATCAAACATATCCAATAAAACTTAATCCCCTTAACAAATAAATCTGGTTTCGTCGTTGGATTGTTTGATGTAAAAACACAGCTAGGCCGGGTTGACGCCAGTCGACATAGTACATGGTTAATGATGGTGTAACTATTGAAGTAGAATATTGTATATTCGTTACTAATAAATCAATTAAATGTTAAAAAAACAAAAACTAAAATAAAATAAATCAATTAATGTTGATTTTAGGACATATTAGTCCATTCACTATATTAATAACTAGATTATTAACCCGCGTAATACGCGGGGTTAACATATATTACTAATTACATTTTGATGTTTTATAATACTAGCTAATTAGCCCGGGTTGAACCCGGACTACATAATTAAAAAGTTAAAATCAAAAAATATATACACTTATGTATATAATTTAGGAAAATTGTGTATGTCTTCAACCGTATTTGCTTCTTTGGCTTGCTGGGAGGAAATTTGGGGAATTCTTACACATACCGCTTGTAATTGTTGGAACCATGCTTGGTTGTATGTACATAGACATGTTTATTACATTTGTAGGTTGATGTTTAATAGGTTTAAATGTCTCTTTACTATATATTGTCCATTTTACGTTAAAGTGTGTTATGTGGTGTCTGTTATTCTTCTCTAATTGTAATGTAGTCAGACAATACTCGACCAACATGTATGGTTACTAAACTTTTTATACTCTCTATCTTTTTCCTCTTTTTGGTCGGAGATGTTTTTGAAAGTAGTCTATCTATCTTCGTGTAGGTTCAAGGTTGTCTACATTCTAACTCTCCCAAACACGGCTTTTGCCGGATTAAGTACCGTTGTTGTTAGTATGTATTTGTTGTCGACACATTATAATTTTTGATATGGAGATAGCAACATATTTATAAAGATAAACATTAGTATATAAACCCGATTAGGTGATAAAAATAGTAAAACTAACTACCATAAATCAGTGGTAGATATAGAATTAAAAATCAAAAGAGCTAGAATACAATCGATCATTTTTCATATTAATTTTATAATGTTACAAAAAAAAATGTAGAAAAATAAATAACATAGGGCCTAATATTAAAAAAAAAAAGTTTTTAAGGTTACAAAATAATATGTAAAAAAATAAATAATATAGGGCCTAATATAAAAAAAAAATAGATTTTTGAAAATAAAGAAAAATAATTATGACATTATAAATTTGTAGAAATAGCTTAAGAGAAAATATGGACATGCCACATAGGAAAAAAATTTCTAGAAACAATTTTGTTTTATTTATATAAGAGATTATACATGTCTAACTATAAATAAGATGATGACATTTTGAAGACTATACAACATTAAGTTAATTAAAACCCACATCTATTTAATTTATAATTGGATATGGACCATATCACTATGAGTCGTTCTTTCTCGTTTTTTTTAAATCAAAACAAAAATAATAAAGATTAATCCAAAAATAAGGTTGTAGTAATTTAATCAAAGAATGGAATGTGAGTCTGTAGCCTTCGTATTTATACCCTTTTTCTAATATAATGGAGAAGTAGAATTTGAAAGAAAAAGATGTTTCTCAAAAACCACATATGAAAAAGGGATAGAAGATGAGATGATTTTTTCATTTTTGGATGGTAATTTGCAAAACACACGACTTTCATATTCATGCCTTTTTTTGCTTGAATTTATATTGTTTTTCGATAAGTAAACACGGAGAAATTATTTAAATGAAACTCATTTTTTCCAAAATAGGATCAAGATCAAAACATGAGGTAATCTATTTCCCAAGGATTCTATATCTCCATGTCTTCAATGTCTTTTTTTTACCAAACAAAAGATACATTCGCTAACCATATAATTAATAACTACACTAACATTTACATCAATTACTCTTAGATTAATAACCACATCGTTACCAACGTCACCCGTTTGTAACACCCCGACTACGGCGGAAACACGAGATGCCACAGAACGACATGGTACAAAAGATTAAATGGAAAACGTCTTAATTAAAGTCTTAAAACCATTCCAAATTAAACGATTACATAGTTCAAAGTAAATTATTAAAAATCATAACATAAGTCCAAATCCGAAATAAAAGATAAACTTGTTTGCATTACAAGTCTTCGTTCACCATGCAAACACAATGTCCAAAAGCGGTCCATAGGCAAACCTACTGCTCTAAACCTGAAAAGCATGAAGAAAAAGTGTCAACTACGAGAGTTGAGTGAGTTCATAGGTTTTTAACTAATACAATAAGCATATATACATATCATTACGAAATAAATTAGGAATCACCAATTTCCATGAACATTTCCAATTCATCCTTTGATAAACGTTTGTTCAACTCACTTTTAACCCATGTAAATAAATCCTTGTCATATGACCACAAGGGTCTAATTCCATTATCTTAGATGAGTATATGCTTGAGCCACTACTACTACCATTTTATTCAAGTCCGATTACAATTCAATAATTCAATTCATAGCACAAGCTGTCAATCAAGTGCCGTAACATTAATAACAATGATGATAATGGGTCGTGCCATGGAGACGCCCGATTATCTTAAGGTAGTTAGAACACCCGGGGGCCAGACTAGAAGTGGAGGTTGTCACGAAGGCAACCAACCTTCCAACGGTACGCTTTGGGTGGGCGGACGAAACCTAGTTGCGCAACTAACTAACTACAGGCCTCCACTTTCGGAGTAAATAGTAGTGTACCGAACGCCGCGGTTTGACAGAATTCAAGCTCATCACATAAATCCTTTATTATCATTTCATACTCATATATCAAGAATCATTTCATATAACAAACTCTCTTTCAAGAAACATTGCATATATAGAAAGTAGTTTCATTTATCATGTTTTTCACCCCGAAAGTAAAACACATAAAAGAGTTTGAAAGGGGGCTATGACTCACTTGATTTGAGAGTAATGGGGGCTGATCAAATACGAGATGTGTGCCTAGTGATGTCGTTCCCCAAGCAAGCCTAAACCATGGTATTCAAATATACACAACGTAAGTGCGTGTTACATGAACTAGTGAACTAGATCATGAGATTTATGCTCGTAGGCTTGCCTATCTTTGGTTGTTACTTCATTATGGAATCGAAGTGTATTATGATGTTCAAGATGTTTGGTTAAATTTGAATTGATGGTAAGAGTAGTTTTTGCGTTAAGCGTTTTTGCGCGTTTGTTGGAATTTCGGTAATTCGGCTTTGATTCGCGAGATTTCTTTTGCACACTTTGCTTTGTACTACTATTTGATATTGGTACAGTAGTATTTTGGATTTTAAAATATATTTTCTAATTTATATTAATTTCCTTGATTTATTATTATTTAATTAATTATTTATTCCATTTATTCATTAATTAATTAAATAATTCCTTATAATTATTCTTAGGTTCTTAAATTACCTTTAAATTTATAGATAATTATATTTTGATTATCTACTGAGTATTATGCTTTTAAACTTGTAATATTATTTATTTATTTAAGCTTTATTACTTATTTATTTAATAATAGTGATTAATTAGTGATTTTTAACTTAGTTAGTTATTCTTAAATTATGTAAAACTTGGTTCTTTCCTTGAAATTACTTTTCTCCAGTAGGTTTAAGTTATTTTAATCCTATTTATGTGATTTTGTCCAAGTTCATGATTTATATAATTTATTATTGATTTATTTATTCCTTAAAATCCCTTTTAAATTCACTAAATTATAAAAACACTTAGAAATCATCACAAGAGTTTTTGTCTAAAATCCCAGGCCCTTTTTAGGCAACTTTTATCAATAAAAATTTGTAACCATTCAATCTCTCTTGTGTTCTTATAATTTGAGGGCTTTTAAATATAAAATCGTTTACCGAAATAGTGATTTTTGCCTCATTTCTCAACCAATTTAAATGCTTCAAAAGGGATTTTTGTTCTTATTTCATTTTGTCCAGAATGTCCATCATATTTTGATGACCTAAGTCGTGATTGTGGTGGTGGTGTGCTATGTGCAATTTTGTACTTTCGGTTGGTGATTATTTGACCCGAAAAGACTATTTTTGAGCTTATTCTTGCCATGCATCAAATGACTTGAGTTTTATACTTTTAATATGTCATATTTCCAGTATGTTCATCACATTTTCATGGTCATATAGTTATGGTGCATGTGTGTGCTCAAAATGCATTTTAACAAGTTTTTGGTTTTCGATTTCAAGCCTATTTTGCCTTGTTTGGTTCAATAATCATATTTTTGTTATTACTATAATTTTTCCAGAATATTAACTTTGATTTTAACACATTTTTCACTTATGAGAAGCCTAGCTTCATCTCATAATCCAAACAATAATCCAACCTTCCTAAATCTAGCATATATGCACTTAAATCAATACTTTTTAACATAAAGCTTTAACTATCAAAAATCCATCATCATAAAAATATATTTTTCATGAAATATTCCAGAAATATATATACAAATATTTATATATCATGTTCATCTTTTTATATAAAAACTTACTTTACAATCTATCAACACAAATCCACCTTTTTGATGCTAGCTTTTATAGATCCAACACTTTATCAATAAAATCTATATTTTTATAAATATTTCCAGAAATATTACTTTCATAATATGTATGAATATAGCCATCTTTCAAAGGAAAAATCACATCAAAGACTATTAAACTTATATCCACACTTTTGGGTCTTAAACTAGTTGAATCCTTGGATCTTTCTTCATGGATTCAACATGCATGAGCATGGAAAGAAAGATCCTATCAACTTTGCCCTCATCAAGTGTATTTTCAAAAGAAAACATGAAGAAAACACAATCTTTTGATAAAACCTTTTTAATATAAACAAGAACAAGATTAATCTAATAAAGAGATGAAGATATATACCCTTGAAGATCACTTCTAGATGATGAAAAATGGCAGATTTTCGTGGCCTATATCTCCAAGAATACTCTTATTCAACACTTGAAACAACCCTTAAACTATTCTTGAATCAACCCTTTGTTTATCTAACCTACAACCCTTATTATTATCAAGTATTAAGGTTGATTGTTGTTGGTTTTCTTCTTGTTTCTTGGCTGCCGAAAAAGAGAGAGAAAAGGGAGAGAAGAAGAGTGTTTTTGAGAGAGAATTGATTAGTGTGTGTGAAATAGGAGTGTAGTGTGTGTTGGAGTGGTGAGTTCCAAGACTTAAGGTATGCAAAATTTGAAATGGAGGGATGTATGTGTGTGAAGGGGGGGGGGGGGGGCGGCCTCATGGGGGGGGGGGGGGATTTGGAGGGGTTTTTTTTTTTTTTTTTTTATATAAAATTTTGTTGTATAAGTATAAGTGTAGGTATATGTTAAGTGTGGATTTAATTTGTAAGTGTTTTGTTAGTAAAATATAAGTAATTGGTTGTTTTAGTTAGGAATATGTATATGTGTGTATAAGTCATGTATATTTATGTGTGTGGATATATTTTTGTATTTTTAGTTGGTTACATAGGTCATTGGTTGTAAATTTGTATTAATTTTTAAGCTTATATGCTTACTTATTAAGTTTTCGACGCTTTTACGTACATAATACGTCCAATTATATTTTTAGTTGAAAATTTTATTTATCATGATCATATCCTCTTGATTTGGTTTTTATTTTTGATTTGTTGGGCAATCCATAGGAATTTTGATTGGTATCTCAATTTGCGAGCCTTAAGTTATTATTATCGCATCGATTGATCACCTCTAAAAATTTTTGTTCCGAGGTACTTTCATTAGGAAATTCTTTTACATATTATTAGCTTTAGATTTCTAATTTGGGGCATTACCTACTAGCTTCAAGTATAACTAGGGCTTGCGGGAACGTAAACAACCTAACTAGCACATATATAATATTAAAAGTACGGTTGTTACACCGTTGCCACCACCGTTGCCGTATTACGTGGGTATCTATCTCGTTTAATTACAAAAGTTAATTGGTAACTTATATTCTATATCTACCAAAAACTCTAAATTCGTAAAACTATAACATATAGAATACTCATAATGATAATATTATAGGTATATCTAAACGTAAAACTTTGATGTCATATTATTCATAATTGTTGAAAGTTATTAATTTGATACGAGTGGTTTATTAGTTGTGTTTTTTTTATAACATGAATTACTTAATATTAATAATGTAGTATTTAGTAATTTAGGGAATAAATTTAAAAAAGGTAGATGATGCAAGCAAACTAATCCAACGGCTAAAATTCAAACTTGCTTCTCATCTAAGGATTATTACTTTTTTAAGATTGAATTTAGGGGGTTGGTTTATTATTATTGGGAGATTTTATTTTATGTCAAGGTGTACATTTGTATATTCGGTGTTTATAGAGAATTTTAAATTGCGACTAAACTGGCTAATCAATCCGGGTTCAACCTGGGCCGCATAGTTAAAAAGTTAAAACCAAAAAATATATAGAATTATGTATGTAATTTAGGAGGGTTCTATGTATATCTGGTTCAACCTTATTTGCTTCTTTGGCTTGCTGGGATGAGATTTAAGGGAGATCTTGCATATACCGCTCATAATTATTTGATCCCTGCTTGGTTGTATCCCTGCTTGCTTGGTTGTATGCACGTAGGTTGATGTTTAATAGGTTTAATGCCGTTTTTACTATGTATTGTCCATTTTACACTTAAGTGTGTTATGTAGTGTCTGCTATTCTTCTCTAATTGTAATGTAGTCGGATGATACTTGACCGACATGTATGGTTACTAAACTTTTTACACTCTTTATCTTTTGCCTCTTTTTGGCCGGAGAACCTTTTGGAAGCAACCTTTCTACCTTCGTGTAGGGTAAGGTTGTTTACATTTTAACTCCCCCAAACCTGGCTTTTGCCGGATTGGGTAACGTTGTTGTTATTATTGTTGTTGTATGTAATTAGTTGTCGATACATTATAACTTTTGATATGGTGATATCAACATATTTGTAAAGATGAACATTTATATACAAAACCGATTACGTGATAAAAAAAAAAAACTAACTACCATAAATTAATGGTAGATATAGAATTAAAAACAAAGAGTTATAATATAATCGATCATTTTTCGTATTAATATGGTTACAAAAATAATATGTAAAAATAGAGTTAACATAGGGCCTAATATAAAAAAATTGTTTTTTGAAAATAAAGAAAAATTAATTATGACATCATAAATTTGTAGAATATATATAGCTTAAGAGAAAATGTTGGCATGCCACATATGAAAAACAGTTTTAGAAATAACTTTGTACTATTTATATACTAGCTAATAATCCCGGGTTTAACCCGGGCACTGTCTAAAATTTTAAAATAGAAAAAGTTAAAAGAATATATGTAGTTTTTGTAATTGATATATTATAACTTGGTTTGGAGATATTAAGTTGGCTAACATAATATAATATGTATGTATGAGCATTTATTGCATTAACAAAACATAAAAAAGAAATTTACAATCAAAAAGTAAGAATTTAATATAAACATTTACTAAGCTAGCTATTTATCTTTAGAAATATTACAATATTAAATATGACATATGACATCATAAATAAAATCAAACCTTTTTGAAGAAAAAATATAGACTTGCCACATAATACTTTTTTAAAAATAGTTTTAGAAGACAATTTTTTTTTATTATATATAAAGATAAGAGATGATTTCTGTTTAAAAAAATTATTCATTATTTTTTAATCTTGTTATATAATATAATATTTGATGAAAATATATGAGTAAGTTAAGTATTAAATATATAATGTTTATATAACTTTCACTAAATACTATAAGAAAAATAAAAAAAAAAATTTAAAGTGAAAGTGGAAAAAGAAAGACTTTTAATAAAAATATCAAAAATGAACAAGTTTGTTGAAACATATGAACAATAAGAAAATAATGTTAAAAAAATGTAAAAGAAACCAAACAAATGAGAGTTATTAACCAATGAGCAATACTAGAGTCATAAAGTACGTAATTACAAACAAACTTTTACAAATTCATGTCTAACCAATCAAATCAAGTAAGAGAATGAAGAAGTAAAAAATAACTTAACATATAATTGGTCCAAATAATTACCAAATCATCTTGTAAAGATTTGTTTGCATTTAGTTTGTATACATAACAATTCTCTTAACCAATATGGTGTAATTGAGAAAAAAATTTTACCAAAAAGATGTAGTTTGAAAACTATTTACTTTTTAAGTGTCTTTTTTATTAGTTTTTATTTAATTTTATTAGTTTATGCTTGCCCCACATATTATTGGGTTATATAACTATTTATCATATTAAATCACAAAGCATGCAACGGAAGACAAGATCTATGCACTTTAATTAATTAACCAAAGTATAGAATATGTACCTTATAATGGAGAGATTAAAACAAGAACAAGGTTTAAATTAACCTCTCTATGATTACACACTCAACGTTGGAACGTATGTATGCTAGTACTTGATCACGAACCGAGCAACCCTTTGTTTCTAGCTATAATTTTCGACCCAACCAAAAACTAAAAACCCCTTTTTCTTGTGGAGGTAGAACGAACCAAGAAGGAGGGAGAGAGAAGAGATTTTTAGGGTTTTAGAAAACCTAATTAATTGTGTGTGAAAAACAATTAACCTAGGCCTCTATTTATAGTGTTTAGGAAACTTAATGGCCAAGTTTAAGGGTTTTGGAACCCTTAGTCGACCGTCCCCCCTTAGAACATTCTAGAGGGGTCTCCTAATTGTTTCCTAATTCCAACTCTTTTCCGTTAAGTTCGTTAATTAAGTACCGTTAACTTTTAACTCTTTTAACGAACCTCCGTTAGATTTTCGTGATCAAACTAATTAATAAATTACGTTTAATATATTAATCAATATATAGTTATATTCACGTTGATGTGTGACCCCGTAGGCTTAAATACTTTTCGAACATACACGTTCATTTTACGTGATCATTTTCTAACACATATGTATATGTGTTGTGATTTGGTAATAATCTGAGTTTGTATATATGTTGGTTTGTGAAAAAGTTGAAATAGATCGATAAAAATTAATAAGAAAAACACTTAAAAATTAAATATTATTCAAACTACAACATTTCGGTAAATATTTTTTCAGTTATACCATTTTAGTTAAAAACTCAACAAATGAAGTATGAAAATTACACAAGAAATTTTATAATGACAAACAACTTATGTGGACCAATCATATCATGAAAGAGAATAAAAAAAAAAGAAAAAGAAAGAAGATAATTCTATTGATTTTTATTGATCCATGTGTGTTTGTAAAAATTTGATTATCATTGTCAATTTCTCAAACTTAAAACATACAAGTATATCCTTATCCTTATAATTATTTCCTTATCCATATAATAATTATAAAAGAAAAATTTAATCAAAACTCTTGAAACCGCAAAGACAAAAGAGTATAAAAGAATACATTTTAGGCCTACAATGATCATACATGTATAAATTAAATCGAAACTCAAATTTCTTTATTTTGAACTGTCGGAGTCAAAGTCAACATGTCGGAAGATCGGCCGGTGGTGGTGGCAGCTTCTGATTGGAGAGTTTCCCGTCGTTAACCACCCATGCCATCCTTAATCCCCACGTAATATGTATCTCAATATGGCAATGCATGAACCACACACCTATCAAACACACGTACATTATAATATTATATTATCCATAATATATACTGTAATATACTAGTTAATTAATTAGTTAAACACATATAACATTTTTATTAATTTTTTGTGAACTTTTGTGCATAAAGCATTACTAATGCTTGGTAATTCATCAACTAATAACTGATAAGTTGAAATATTTGATAAAGAGAACAATTTATTAAAAAAAAAAAAAGGAGAACAATAAATAAAAAAACCTGGATTATCAGCACGAAACCGGATTGCGACCCATCCACCAGAGGGAACACCAACGGTGTTCCTTTCGACAGGATCAACGAGGTTGAAGTTGGGTGGATCCGTAGTCGAGTTAAAGTTGCCGGATCCTTGTCCAACAACAAAGAAATTATATCCATGAAGATGAAGAGGATGGTTTTCAGCTCCAAGAGTGCTAGTTCCTTGCATTACTAGCTCCACGGTGGTGTTATACGGCAGAACCACAACTTTTGTGCCATTAGTCATCATTGTGTTGTTTGGTGTGGTGCCGGTGTAATTGTATGGATTCAACGGCGTGGTCGGGAAATCTGTAGTATAAACCCCATTTGATTGTCGAAGAAAATGTGCATTTAGTAGTGAAGTGGTTGGCATTGTGAAGGAAACATTGTTTATCCCGGCCGCGAATTTGGTTTGGTTTGTTGGTCCTTGGCATGTTTGGTTTTTTGGGCATGGGGTGGTTCCAAGGCCGAGTGCAAAGAAAAAACGTCGTTGGGTGGTTTGTGGAACGTTCGCTGGGAAACGTGCGTTAGCCAAACTACGAAGCCCGTTTGTCCAGTTGGCGACAAATGTTGTGGCATTGATTTGTGGGAGTGGTGGAACCGGAAGGGCTTTAATGGAAGAGTTGGCGACTGTAGTTTTACCTACATCATATTCAAGAACACTGATAACAGTAGTATTATCAAATGTTCCTGAGGCCGCCGTGGAATAAGGTCGGGCGGCCATCAAGTATTTGGCATTGGGTTTAAAGTTTTTAGTCTTTAACAGAACATTACTAGTTTGCCCTGGTGCAATGTATATAGTATCCGTTTTAAATGGCTTCACATAACTTGCATCTGTATCGACGACTATAAACGTGTGATTAGCAATTCTAAAGAAAAGCTCGTCGTTAAGTGCAGCATTGATCATTCTAAGGAGATATGTCTTCCCTGGCTTCACCTTAAGCCGATATGTTTCTACATGAAATATATTCAAATTGTTAGTAAGTTAACGTATTAATCTGAACATATATATGCTACTTGAACTCAACTCTACTTGATCAAGTGTAAAGTGTACCATTTGCTGAACAATTTTTGGATGGGCCAGGGAACCCATTTATTGTATAAGTGTCTGAGTTATTTGGCCCGGCCCCAGTTTGAATGGCCTGGTTAATAACAGCCTCTGGATCAGCTTTCCACCATTCTCCTGTTAC
The DNA here is from genome assembly GCF_010389155.1 of Erigeron canadensis. Lineage (NCBI taxonomy): Eukaryota > Viridiplantae > Streptophyta > Magnoliopsida > Asterales > Asteraceae > Erigeron > Erigeron canadensis. The sequence continues at coordinate 3,704,918 of NC_057763.1, forward strand.
CAATGTCAAAATTAGTAATAATCTGCATAACCAAACACAATATACATCAATTTAAAAGACTTTCATTGTGAAGTTTACCGAATATGATTGGAATTTCCTTGTAAGGCTTGACAAATGGATACGATTCGTGACGTTTAGGGAGGATGATGATCGGGCCATAAAGAGTTGCCCTAATCCATGAAATATGAGCATGGTACCACAATGTTCCTCTTTGACCCGTAATAGTGAAGTTGTAAACGTATGATTGACCCGGTTGAATGGGACATTGGGTAATGTATGCTGGCCCGTCGGCCCATGCACTCTGAAGTTGTCGGATTCCATGCCTATCAAAAACAAAATCCATAAATTCATATCCAAAAATCCCAAATCATCTATATAGGAACCAAAAAGACATATGAAAGTACTTATACCAGTGGATTGTAATATTTTTAGAAACATGATTAACCACTTTTATAACCACACGGTCTCCTTCCCTAGCAACAACCCGAGGCCCAGGGAATTTTCCATTTACGGTTATTATACTCTTTGTTTCACACAATCTTGTCACATTTTGCATCCGAATCTAAAATCAGAGTTACATTAGTACATATGTATCTAAACGAAACATATATAATACCACAAGTCAAAAATCACTCACATTAAACTTATAATGTCTAGTAGTGCTAGTGCTGCCATTCAAGTAGACAAAGCATGTCAGAAAGAGGAACACGCCCAAGAAAGACGAAGGAAGAAAAGACGCTGCCATGACTTATTCGGGGTAAAAGTTTGAAGATGATACAAGCAATTTGTCAAAGGTTTTTTTTTTATAGGCATGAAATTAAGGTTATGTGGGGTTTGGTCCAAATTTCTGAGAAACAGAAAATGCATATTTACCTACTGTATGGTGGAGCAAACTTTTGTAGAGTGTTGTCAAAGTCATTATAATATATGATTTCGACTAGCTGATCCTTCAAATATATGTGCATTAGCTTTTGCCACAACGCATGTTTTAGTATCTACTAAGAGCCATAACTTCATTCTACAGGTACCCTTTTCTTTTCAATTCCTTGATCAAAAAAATATTTCTACAGGTACCCTTTTCTTTTCAATTCCTTGATCAAAAAAATATTAAGCCATTTATGTTATAAGTACTTAAAACATACGAGTAATTTATAGGTCTTAAACTCTTTTAACTATCTGAAGAATTCACATTATGAGCCTGAAGCGCTAGCTACGAACATTTATGTTAACCCACAAACTTCTTGATGGAGATGGATGGTTCCGTTAAATGGATTGTTCCATTAATCCTTAGACAATCTATCCTTGTAGTTATCGGTGGGGGAGCTTGACCCATTTAGTAAGGGGAGTCGAAAGTCATGCAACCCAGAAATAAAACCAATTAAGCAGAAAAACAATTTTTCAAACGAACTAGAGATAGGACTACACTTCAAAGCAAAAAGGTGTACTTGTACCTCTTAAGGTGATATGAATTGAATTTGTATTTTAGGCAAAATTATTATCATGATAGATAAACCTTGAATCACAAATAACAGCTCGTTTTTCAGCAAAGACAACTAGACAAGTATCACATTTTGTAGTCAAAGACTCGAATTAAGTATATATAACTATCAATAGAAAGTGGAGATAGTAATGGAAGATCTTTAACTTGGTTTTGAAGCTTAATCTAAAAGGAAGATTTTTCATGTACAAGGAATAACAAGAAAAACTATAACAGTTCTGTTATTCTGAGTAGCTAAAATGAACACCTTTACCCACATTTTTGTTCCATATGATTACATGAACTTTACCCTATGTATATATATATACCCACACATTTTTTAACCGCCTTAGTCGTAAAGAATCCAAATTATCTAGATACAAGTTAAAGTTACATATATTCGATCTCATGATATATTGATATCATGCAGCTATCGTTCATATTTCCCCAAGTGTGCTTCTTTAATTTCACAACAACTTAACATGCTCTGGTCCCCTTAATATTGTGGTTGTATGTTGGAATCATATATGGGTTTGGTTTCCTTTATTTTGACAGCAACCATACAATGAACTTTTGTGTTTGACAAAATATGCTTTTCATTTCATTCAAGTTTGCAGGTTGGCAACTCAATTCATATATTAATATATAGAATACGTACGGCGTCAATTCAAGCGATTTATATGAGTTATGGTCTTATTGATCGAATCTTTTATGCTAAAATTAAGTAACTACGATGTTTTTTTAACCTCATTTTATATCATTCTTAAAATGTATGCAATTAGGTACAATGACATGTACTTTTCATGCATCAATTTCTTTTATAATTCAAAATTCCATATAGTATAAAACACATGTTTCAATTGGTCAATGATCTATAGCTCAACTGTAAACATCGGGTTTTACTTATGAGACAAAGATAGATCAATTTGTTGAGTCAAGAATTCGCTGAGAGACTCAGCGAGCTTGTTTATCAGCGAGCGTCTGCATCTGCAAGCACGATCTATCTTCAAGTCTAAAGGATATGTTCGATGACTCACCGTCCAGTATTTGTAAGTCAAATATGAGCGGGAAATTGAAGATAAGAAGGATGGTCCCAAGGACACGTGTTGCAAAATCAAGATGAAGCCATGTGACCTTGTACTATTTCTGTGCAATGGAGTTTCTCTTTCATACCGTTTTTGGAAACAAACAAGATGAAGGAAAGAGACCTCTGCAGATCTGAATGATCCACCAATAGATAGTTGACAACCTTCATGTGTCAACATCTACTAGAGTTGTCATGTGATTCCTTATCTGCCTATAAAAGGAATCACTTGACCTAGCCACCATCTTGTTGGTGTGTTCCACATTCTTTACTTTATTCTCTCTGCATATTTGTTAAGTTTTTGTGTGTTCAAAAACTTAACAAATCTTTTCTTTTTGTTTACTATTGTTGTAAAACAACCACCCATGATTTCACCGTTTAGATTGTAATACATACAACTAAACTGATTCTTTACTTCTCGTCTCTATTCTTGTTATTTCATATTTACATTACTGTTTAGTTAATCAAACACAAGTAGTGTATTCGTGGACTGTCAATTGGTATCAGAGCCACCGTTCCTAAATCATTGGAACAAGATCTGTTTGCCTCTTGTGTTTACATTATTTTCTTTACTGTTTAAATTGAAAAATCTTTTTTCTCTTCTTTCTTAAAGATGTCTTCTGTACCCACTCTTGTTAACACGCGTGATTTTGGTTACGTCTCTATTCCTCCAAAATTTGAGCCAAAAGACTTTGGCTCATGGAAGGAACGAATGTTACCACACATAGTGGGTGTAGAACCACATCTAATGACCATCTTAAATGAAGGTCCTTACATACCCATGTATGTCTAAAGGACACCAAGTGCTACACCTGATGCTCCTGAAATTGTGACTGACCTGGTAAAGCCAGAAGTCCAATGGACAGAAGAAGAGCGAAAGCTCGTCAATCTTGATTCAAGATTGAAAAATATGATCGTCACCACTCTTCCCATTGAGGTGATGAAACTAGTCATTAAATTCCCCACTTCAAAAGAAGTTTGGGAAAGACTAGTGAGCACGTATGAAGGGTCAGCTGACTTGATTAAAACCAAGAAAATTGACCTAAAACGTGCCTATGAAAATTTCTTTTCTCTTCCTGATGAAAGTCTCGAGGGCACATATACCCGTTTCAAAGGGTTGCTCAATGACATGACTAATGTTGGCATTACCCATGATAATTTTGAGGTATGCCACAAGTTCATCGACTCTCTTCCTCTTAAATGGCAGAATTTAAGACAAATCCTCCGTACCACTAAAAAGATTCAAGAACTCGATCTTGAGGAATTGTTTGGCACTCTTCAATTTGAAGAGAAAGCCTTGGCCCAAAATATTAGAGCCTCTGCTGAATCTAGGAGACATGCTGGCTCCTCTTCCTCAGCTAGCACTTCTGCAAACCCTCTAACTGACCCTCTTGCTCTCATCTCTGCTGAGCCCATCTACCTCAATAATGATGCCAGCACCTCTACTCTTCCAGCACCCATTCAAGCTCTTGTTGATGAGCTTGATGCTGAAGAGAAACAAGAAATGTTCAGCGATTTCATGGGATTTGCCTTAATCGCTGGAAAGAAATATTCCAGAAAGTGGAACAACCGTAAGTCGGTTGCTCCATATAAGCCTCCTATTGATAAATCACAGGAAGAATGCTGGAAATGTGGTAGAAAAGGCCATTATCAAAAGGAGTGTAGGGTTTCCATTCCAACCCCTGCTGCTCCTAAAACTAACTCATCCACGTCTGCTGATGAATACAGGAACAAGTATTATCAGCTCAAAGCCAAAATGGCTGAAACTGAAGAAGCCAAAACACCAGTCAAAGGTCTGGTTGCTGAAGAGCATGATTGGGCTGATTCAGATGACTCTGATGACGAGGAGTATGTTGACACCATGTGTCTCATGGCTCTTGTTGATAGTGATGCACTGACAAAAGACCAAGTCTCAGCAAGTCAGTGGGTCAACGTCATTGTCAAAAAGGTACATACTCTTCTCTCATCTGCTGACGAGGACAAGACCAAAATTCTTGAATCCTTGTCATGTGATCTTTAGTTCGTAGAAACTCTGCATGCTGAAGCTCACTCAAAACTCATTTCTGTAAGTTCAGAATTGAGTGAAAAATCTGAAAAACTCAACAGACTAAAGAATGTTCATGTAGAACTTCAGTCACATGAGTTGCTGACACAAAAGCTTCAGCTTGAAAATGAAAAACTTAAGCTTGAAGTCCTCAGTCTCAAGAAGATTGTGACCTCTTGGTCAAAAGCTTCTAAGTTTCATCATCAATGCCTTAGTGAACAAGTCCCTGCACAAGTTCAGGCAGTGATAGGTGGAGATTTTGAATCTGCTGCCTGTCTCGCTGACATGTTTAATGATGATGTGAAACCTGAAATCTCTATCCCTCCATCTGGTATTATTTCTCCTGAGGAAATGAAAAAGCGGTATTTCATTAAAGGAAATGATTATCACACTGAAATGGACGTTGGATCCTCCTCATCTCTCTCCAGCGACCCTTCAAATTCCTCTGAAGCTAAAATTGCTAGCTCAACTTCATCCTCTAGCAATATGTTTTCCCATCTACCTATTGTTGGCATGCTGCCACATGAAGGTAAAATTCAATACTCTCCTGAAGGAACATTTCATGGAGACATCTCAAGTGATGGGTACAAACCCATTGCTCCTCAGCAACTCACCTTGAAAACGGCTGAGACTTTCAAAAGAAGTACCGTTGTTGTGCCTTATGATTATAGCACGCCTCAGCGAGCTGATCATCCTAAACAGCAACCTCAGTCCATCTTGTCTGATTCTTTTCCTTCTAAAGTCTATAATGCTGAGGAACCTCAGCATGAACGTCTTATGGTAAGACGTGTAAAGTTTGGAGATGCTAGGTTTCAACATGAAAGCTCATCTCAAGCTAAACATGTTGTCCATCAGCAGGCTACTCAGTCATCTCCACCTCGATCAATTATGAGACACTCAACTCCTCAAAGAGGTAAGATGCCTCAGTCTGTTAATAGACCAACCACTTCTCAGCGAGGGTACATTCCTCAGCAACAAATGAGGAATGTAACTCCTCAGCGAGGAAATGTTCCTTAGCAACAAATGAGGAGTGTGGCTCCCCAAAGAGGACACTTGCCACATCAGCAAGTGAGATCCTCCACTCCTAACAGAGGACAACTGCCCTCTCAGCAGGTACAATCTTCTGTTCCTATTGGAGAATACCTCCCTCACAGGCAAGTGAGGTCTGTAACTCCAAATCGTCAACCTAGGTCCACCACTCCCAGCAGAGTGCATCAACCTAGGACTTCCTCCTCTCAAACAAATCTCAAACAAGCTTGGAGTATTCTAAGAGGATCACAAGGTGCCTCCTCTTCCACTCCTCGTCTAGATGACCCAACTGGACAATCTCTCTTGGGTCCTCTACCACGCTCAAGGAATTCTCGCAAGCAAAAATCAAAGCCTAAGTCCAAAGCAAAGACCAAGGCTTCAACCTCTTCAGACCCTAAAATTGTTGAACATGCACAGCAAGTCAATGATTTGTCTTCTCAACTCAAGGAATTCCTTCTTAGCAATCAGCAAAACAACTCCTCAAATAGAAAATGCTATCTTTGTGGCATTAGAGGACATGTTGCAACTAACTGCAGTGGCTCAAGAGATGCTCCTGAAGTGGTTGTGCAAACAAGTGCTTCCACTTCAGCATGTGTCCCATCACCTGACCCTGTCAGCGAAACCATCTCATCTACTAGGATCAGCGAGAACCCTCCTCCTGAACCTATCACCATTGACACTGGCTCTGTTACTGGCCCATATGGCACTTATCAAACTGACTTAGCTGATTATGTTGTCGTTCAACGTATTGAGATTCCTCATTCTCAAAGTGTTATCTCCAATGCTTGGGGACAACCAACTATGCTGGTTGAATTTAGTGCTCCCAATGTTGTCAGCAAATTTTTTTTTTCTCCAAGAAAATGGGAGTAACACAATGCCCACTGATGAGAATGACAGAACTCATGGGTTTGCTGACTTGGGAAACTATCCCACTCTCGAGGAAGCTCTTTCAACTGAGCCAACCTCTACCTCTGATGCTCCCATCTTTAATCCTGCTGACATGGTTGTCAGCGAATTTGAAAGTGAACCTATCTAAAACCTTCTATTTTATCCATGCAGGGTTCGCTGGGAAAAGGAGTGTGGTATTTGGACAGTGGATGTTCAAAACACATGACTGGCTCAAAGACCTTGTTGGATAACTACGTAGAGACTGCTGGCCCTACTGACTGCTGGCCCTACTGTAGTGTTTGGTGATAATTCCACCAGACAAACGGAAGGTTATGGTCTCCTCTCAAATGGATTAATTAAATTCTCCAAAGTTGCCTATGTAAATGGATTAAAACACAATCTTATAAGCATTAGTCAACTTTGTGATGCTGACTACAAAGTTATTCTTGATAAACATCAAGGGACTATTGTAAACATTAACAAGGAAGTCATATTGGTAGCTCCAAGAAAACGAGATGTATATCTTGTTGACTTCACTCCTATCAAAACTGATAGCGAGACTTGTTTCTTTGCCAAGTCAGCAGCTGAACTAAATTGGTTATGGCACAAGCGTATGTCGCATGTGAACTTCAAAACCATTAATTCACTAGCTAAGAAAAACTTGGTTCGTGATCTTCCTCATCTATCCTTTGAAAAAGATAGGCTTTGCAGCGCCTGTGAAAAAGGTAAAGGCCATAGAGCTACCTTTAAAACTAAGCAAGCCAACTCTGTTAAAGGATGTTTTCATCTTCTTCACATGGACCTCTTTGGTCCTGTGAATGTCCAAAGTCTATCTTTCTTGGATGAATGTTCACGATACACTTGGACTATATTTCTTCATTCCAAGAGTGATGCTGTTGATGAGATTATTAATTTTATTTAGAAAATGGAAAATCTCAATGGCATAAGGGTTAAAGAACTCAGAAGCGATCATGGTACTGAGTTCAGAAACCACACTCTTAAATCCTTTTGTGATGATCAAGGGATCTCACAAAATTTCTCATCTGTTAGAACTCCTGAGCAAAATGGTGTCGCTGAAAGAAGAAATAGAACACTTATCGAGGCAGCGAGAACAATGCTCAGTGAGTCCTCTCTTCTAAACACATTTTGGGCTGAAGCTGTCAACACAGCTTGTCACACCCAGAATCGCTGTCTAATTGTCAAGAGACATGATAAGACAGCATTTGAAATTCTAAGAGGTAAGAAACCTCAAATTAAATACTTTCATATGTTTGGATGCCCTGTATTCATTCTGAACAATAGGGATCACCTAGGCAAATTTGATCCCAAAGCTGATGATGGTTACTTTGTAGGATATTCATCTATCAGCAAGGCATTTAGAGTATTTAATATTCGCCTTCAAAAAATAGATGAATCCATTCATGTCACTTTTAATGAAAGTTCATCTGCTTTAAAGGACATTCAATCCTCTTCTTATGAAAAAGTATTTAGTGAGTTCACTAATCCTTCCAATGAGGAAGCTGACTCATTTTCTGATGCACCTTGTACCTTACCTGAATGTCATCAGCAAACATCTCAGGATACATCAGTGAGTACTGATGAGGAACAAGTTGTTGCTCATATTTATTCTATTGAGCCTATTTTGAGATCAATCCAGGCTGCCTCAGCCAACACTAGATCGTTGACTGAGGATGTACATGCTGATGATCTCGCTGAGGATGAGTTTCATGATGCCTCAGCAAATGCTGAGGATATGGAGTCTGCTGATGACTCCAACATCAATGATAACTCAGCTCAGTCAAATGACTCAACTGATCATCCAGTTGCTGAACCCACCATCACCATTGACTTCTCATCATATAATCCTCTCCCTGCTGTCCCCATCACTCAATCTTCCGCTGACACTCAACTAGGTTCTTCAAGTATTCCTGCACTTAGGTGGACAGCAAGTCACCCCGCTCACCAAGTCATTGGTGATCCTCAGCAGGGTATAGTCACTCGATCAGCGACAAGAAACACATGTCTTTATGTAAACTTCTTGTCAATGATCACTCCCAAAAATATTGGTGAGGCAATGGTTGATCCATCTTGGGTTGCTGCCATGCAAGAGGAATTAACCCAATTTCAACGACAACATGTCTGGTTTTTGGTTCCTTTACCACCTGGTAAGGAACCTATTGGTACCAAATGGGTGTATAGAAACAAAATGGATAAGGATGGTGTTGTTATACGTAATAAGGCTAGGCTGGTTGCACAAGGTTACCTTCAAGAAGAAGGAGTCGACTTCGATGAAACCTTTGCTCCAGTGGCCAGATTAGAAGCTATACGCTTATTCTTGGCACATGCTGCTTCTCAAGACTTCAAAGTCTATCAAATGGATGTCAAGAGTGCCTTCTTAAATGGAAAACTTGATGAAGAAGTCTATGTCGAACAGCCACCTGGTTTTGAAGATCCAGCAAAGCCACATCATGTCTATCGTCTTTATAAGGCTTTATATGGTCTTAAGCAAGCTCCTAGAGCTTGGTACGACACTCTTTCTGAATTTCTCCTCTCTAACAACTTTCAGCGAGGATCTATTGACACACTCTTTTCATCTTTCGAAAAGGCGCTCATATACTGTATGTCCAAATTTATGTTGATGACATTATCTTTGGATCCTCAAGCACTAAACTATGCAAAAAGTTTAGCTCCCTTATGTCATCTCACTTTGAAATGAGTATGATGGGAGAATTAACCTTCTTTCTTGGTTTGTAAATACGTCAGCTCGCTGATGGTATTTTTATCAATCAAGAAAAGTATATTCGAGACATGTTGGTTAAGTTTGATATGTCCAATATTTCTCCCAAGCCAACTCCCATGTCTCCTCCCAATAATCTCCATGCTGATCCTGACGGTAAGCATGTGAACCCCACTCACTATCGTGGGATGATTGGCTCGCTGATGTATCTCACAGCGAGTCGTCCTGATATCATGTTTGTACTTGCTTATGTGCAAGATATCAAGCATCTCCAAGAGAATCTCATCTTCTCGCTGTTAAGCGAATCTTCAAATATCTGAAAGGTACTATGACCTTAGGTCTTTGGTATCCCAAGGAGTCCAATTTTGATCTTATTGCTTACTCCGATTCTGACTATGCTGGCTGCATGTTAGATCGAAAGAGTACTAGTGGAGGATGTCAAATGTTGGGGGGGAGGTTAACTAGTTGGTCTAGTAAGAAACAGCATACAGTGTCCATCTCCACTACTGAAGTAGAATATGTATCGGCAGCGAGTTGTTGTGCACAAGTCCTTTGGATGAAACACCAACTCGCTGACTATGACTTAGACTACTCTAAGGTCCCCATTATGTGTGACAATACAAGTGCAATTGCTATCACACATAATCCTGTTCAATATTCCAAGACCAAACACATAGATATTAGGTATCATTTTATTCGTGACCATGTCCTGAAAGGGGATGTTGAAATTTATTTCATTCTCACTTATGATCAACTCGCTGACATTTTCACAAAACCCTTAGATGAAAAGAGATTTAAAGATCTTGTCAGTAGGTTGGGAATGTTGAATGGTGATTCAGCTACTTAACTTACATATCATTTGTAAGCTAAGATTTTATCAGCAAGCTTAAGTATGTCTTACTTGCTAAACAAAATAAAAGCAATGAAGAGCTAAAAGTCTTCATCTAGTCCAATAGCAAACGGTTATTGGTAAAGACTTCTAAAATCCGTTAATCCCTGTTGCTTTGGGAAAAAGCAAAATAAAGGCAATGGAAAGCCAAAAGTTTCCATCTAGTCCAATAGCAAACAGTTATTAGTAAAGACTTCTAAAATCCGTTAAGTTGCTTTGGGAAAAAGCAAAATAAAGGCAATGGAAAGCCAAAAGTTTCCATCTAGTCCAATAGCAAACGGTTATTGGTAAAGACTTCTAAAATCCGTTAATCCTTGTTGCTTTAGGAAAAAGCAAAATAAAAGCAATGAAGAGCTAAAAGTCTTCATCTAGTCCATCAGCAAACGGCTAATGGTAAAGACTTATTAAATCCGTTGATGGCTGACAATTTGCCAAAAATTGTATCTCACCAACCATATGTGTGTCATATGCTCGCTGACATTAAATAGAAAACGTGTCCTTATCAATGTGTTTGCTGAGGCATGATCTATTAAAATAATATTTGTCTGATTTTAACATATTAAATAAAACATAGGACTATCTCTGAAACTAACTATTTCGGATGTAACTATGTTGGTGACGTGGCACACTTTTTAACCATATCTTTTAAAAGTTTAAACTGAAAAAGGTCACCCACTTGTCCCTTTTGATCACGTCACCTGTCTGCGCTCAACTGTTGATTGACAGTTTTACGGCGTATACTCAAGTATTCTTGGTCAAAATTTCTTTTCCTTTTATTTAAACGTTACTCACAAAAAAAAAAGTTTTATATATATTTTTATGTATATAATATCTATTTTATTCAAACGTTACTCACAAGGATGAGAGAGAAAATGATTTTTTGTCTTTTCGTTCAACCAATCATGGTCCACCACCATACCCTATAAATACAAACCGATACCCTCTTTCCCATTTTCACGCTTCCATATACTCAATCAATTTTCTCTCAAATCAATTTCCTTTCATCTCAACTGTTCATCTTCTTTTTCATTCTTCTTAAGCAATCTTCAAATTAAAATGGCTTCCACATCAGAAATTCCACCTTCTTCCACCACCACCGAACAAACTCCTCCTGTGATTGAACAAACTGTTCAAGAACAGATTCCCATCTCCTACCTAAATTCTCTCACTTTCTCCCCCGAAAATATTACCAAATCCTCTAAAGTCTCCTTCCCTGCTTCAGATATAGTTGTTAAGCCTAACAACCATATCGGCTCGTCTGACGTGCCAAAAGGCACAAAAGGATATAAGCCAATGTTGGATTTCATCCACGCATCTCCTGCCAGTTATTGCATCATGGCAGATTCGGAGAAGATTTTTGTTCATCTTCTTCGAGAATTTTGGTGGACGTGCGACTATGATAAGTCCACCAAGGTGATTACTGGCACTGTTCGTCAGGGGTCAAAGATCATCACCATCTCTCCTGCCTCACTTCGACAAACTCTTCGGTTTCCTCAAGAAACCGATGAGAATAAATTTGTGGAGGCAGTCGGTGATGATGAATGGAAGGCATGGTTACCATCCATGGGATATAATCACAACCTGATTAATCCACCAGTTGCCCCCAGCAACCCCTCCAAAAACAATCTTCCAGGGATATGGAGAGTTCTTTTCACCCATGTCATTCAATGTATATTCGGGATCTTATAATCAGGCATCTTCTACCTCCATGCCGATTATCCATGCTCTTGCTGAAGGAAGATTTGTGGACTTTGTGCTGCTTATCTTCAATGATATGAAGAATAAGATAAGTATGAATCACAGATCTCACACTGTGCCGTTTGTGAGAATCTTCTCACTTATCTTCAAAGAGGCATTAGGCGCTGAGTATGAGTTGCCACATGCTGCCACAATACCTATAGCAAGAGTGGGCAACAACATCTACAGGCAGCCTGCTGAGCACTTGGTTGCACGCCTCACAACACACATGAAAGAGGTACTCTTCTCTCTTAATCCTTCTTTATACCCTAAAGACAGCGACTGGGAGGCAGCACTTCTATCTAATGAAGTGCCTTCAGAGGCTGGCTCGCTGGAAAACCCCCCAGCGACCTCCAAAGCCTCTTCAAAAGCCAAAAGAAAATCTAAGGCAGCATCCCCAACACAAATTCTACAATCTTCACCCTCCGCTGACGTCCCAAAACGTAAGCGAAGTAAATCAAAGGGCCAACCTAAGGTTAGCACGTCCAGTACGCCTATGGACATTAGTACCCAAGCCACCCCATCCGCAACCTCCAAACAGTTTGCTAACGAGACAAAAGGGAACAGCGAGCAGCCACCTCAAACTTCTTTAGGCGAGGTTGGTGAAGATACTGGGTCACCCCAACCCATTAGAGGTCAAAGTCCAACTCCACCCCAGATGATCCCCCTTCATCTTCCATACCACCTGAGTCATTGACAGCAGCCAGATCACAGGTGATGCTAGAGTAAACACCCTTTACGGCCGATGATACCTTAGTGCAACAACACACTGAGGTTGAGGCACCAGGTACTCTTTCCCCAAAAAATTTTTAAATGTCTCGGAAACTGTTTGTGCAGGGACCGAGACTAACATTTTTTGCAGATTTAGAAATGGATGATAACGGCAGCGAGATAGACGTACAAGGTGTAAATAATGATATAAATGATGAGGTAACACTCGCTGCCGCAGAAGAAAGTGAAGAAGAAGTTGTTGTTGGTGAGTTTTTGGAAGGTGACATGGGCTACATCATGGTTGTTGAACCACAAGATGATGAAGAAATGCCTGAAATGTTAGCTGATATGCCCCCTCCTCCTTCTTATTCTCCAAGGCCCACAGCAATTTTTGAACCTATGGGACACTTTGGATAATTTCAAACTGAGCTCACTGAAGAAGAATTGCAAAGAAGGAAGGAGCTTTGTGATAATCAACACATCAGGCCAGGAGTGTTTGTTGAAAACGAAGAACTGGATGATGAAATGATAATGGAAGTGCCCCCTATGCATCATCCAGATTTCTTTGGCACTCCCTGCTCCAAGTATCCAGTTTCATTAAGAACTTTAAGGGTGCCTGAGCCTGAAGATGCTGAAAGAATGTACACCGCAGTTGACTTGCCTGGGCTTGACTACGTTGAAACATATCAATTGCAAGAACTGTTGAGAAGAATACAGGTGTGTCAAAGTCAAGGGAATAAGCATGGGTACTTATTTGCATGGTTGGTTGATCAGGTTGCCCAAGTACACTTAGAAGCTCATTCAAACTTTCAATACTTGGTGCATAGCAGTGACAACCTTAATGATGGGCTGGCTGAGCAAAAAGATGTCATTATCAGGATGATTAAAGCTCAGCAGCAGCACACTGCCTCAAATGAAAGACTCTTCAAGCAAAATCAAACTCTTCTTAATGCGAGCATGTATCGGGTTGGTGTCTCAAACTTCTCTATCTCTGCCTCGCTGGACAAACTCAAAGAACAAATGGCCAAGTTAGCGGCGGTCACTGAAAACACTGCCCTTCTCTCTTCTCTTCAACAACTCTCCCAATCAAACATTCTCTTCACTGCCCATCTCAACCAACTCCAAAATTCTATAAACTCCTTCTCTCGAAATCAGAACAATTTCCTCTCCACTCTCACCAAAGAGATAGATTCTCTTAAATCTTCTTTTAACTTCTCCTCATCGGCTGCTGATAAGCTAAGGATAGATGAATCCATCAGCAGCCAACGCAAGCTTGAACAAGAGGTCCATGACCTCAAAGAAATGATGAAGAAAAGGTGGAAGTAGCAAGTACTTCAACTACTTCCAAGGGGGAGAAAACTGTTGTCAATGAGGAGACCCCAATTGCTGAAAGTGTCCCCCTCGCTGAGAAGGTCAATGAACCGGCAGCACCTGCTGAGGGGGAGCATATTTCTAATGCGGATGCTCCTCAAGAACAAACTGTCAATGCTGATAAGGTTATTGAACCGGCAGCAAATGTTGAGGGGGGACAAGCTGAGAAGGTTGTTAAACCGGCAGCTGAAAAAGAAATAGTGAAGCCTGCTGAGGATGTGCCAGCAAGGCCAATAAATGTGTCCACTTTCAAGCCAACTGCTGAGTTTCATGCTGCCCTTGAAAAGAAATATGCTGATAAGGGAAAAGCAGCAACAGTGATTCAAAGCAAACCCCCAAAGGTTCCCATCTCAGCAACAGCACAACAAGACAAGCTCATGTCTGGTGCTTTTCCCAAGTCCTCTTCAAAAGCATCTGCTGAACTCACTCCCACTGAGATAGTCATTCAAGAAGAGTTGAAGAAAAAGCAAATTCAAGAAGAACTGTCTCAGAAACTTATTAGTGAGTTAATAGTAAATGAGGAACTTGAGGATGCTGATGATGAGACCAAGAGGTTGGCTGAGCAGTCTGGTGGCTTGGAAGCTTTGAAAAAGAAAGAACTTGAATTCTTTGCAAATAAAGAGAAGAAGCTTGAAGAAGCACGCCAAGCATATCTTACTTCAAGAGATGTAAGGCAGAGAAAAGAAGAGATTATGTGGGTCAAGCCTTCTCTTACTCAGCAAGGAATGAACCTTCAAGTTCAAAGGAAGGGTGTGCCCAGGATGTTCACTCTTAAGAATGTCAAATCTGACACTCTTGGGCCCACCGAGTGGATCGAGATCTACAAGCTCATCAAAGACAACAAAACACCGGTCTTTGATCCACTCCTGAAGATGGCTGGTGACTCAATCAAGAATACAAGGAGGATGGAGAAAAAGTACAATGTTGAGGATTCGTTGCTCAGCAAAGCAAGATATCCATATCCTCCTCCTCCACCTCAGCAGCCAAGAAGCGGAGTCAAGAGGACAGCTTCTGGCCAGGCCATCTCTCAGCTTCCCACCATTCTCAGAAATGTGCCTCATTCTGATATTGAGGACGTACCTTCTCTGAATCTCAGAATGCCTTCCAGGGTGCTTTTCATGGAAGGAATGTATGATCAAAAGCTGGGAGGATTCTGCTTTTTGAATATCCATGACAGTCAGCTCTTTTTTAGGACCAGTGAACTGACCATTGCTCCCTCTGGCTTCCTCGTGAAATTAAGGAAGTATTGCATCAAACACTCCAATGATCAAGAATTCATCAAGTTAATTGATCAGGAGTTGATGAAGCCAGAAAGGCAAAAGGACATGGCCTTCATTAAAGCCAAGCAAGAATGTCAATGGGAGTGAATAAAGTTTGTAAATTTTTAAATTGTTGTATTGTAATTTGTACGTCATATAATAATATCAGCAATTTTACAATCTCAGTGTTAGAAACTTGTAAGTTCAAGGATCATTCTCTCAATTTTACGTCATATAATAAGTCGTCACTAGGGATGTGCACGGGTCGAAACCTAGCCCGAACCGAGATGACCCGTGACCCGCGAGAGCATGAAAAATGAAACCGTGACTCGGCCAGTCAAGGTTCGGATCGGGTCAAGTTCTAGCGGGTCACGGTTTTGCTCAACAGTTTCTTGGTTTTAGGCTTCACCCGACCCGGCCCGGTCCAACCTGAGACCCGGGAATGCACCAAAAAGATGACCCGTGACCCGGCCCGTTAGGGTGGGTCGGTTCCGAGTCTGACTTGGTTTTTCGGGTCTTTTGCTCATCCCTAGCCGTCACCCTTGGTTGGTGGAGGAACTTTCAATTTGACAATGTTGCAAAAAAAAGGTTTACTACTTAATTACTCGTACTTGAGGGGCATTAGTTTTTTTTTCCCGAATGGCTAATATATATATATATATATATAATCTCCAATACAACATATATACAGTAATCTATAAGATATACATTACACTAAGGGAAATTTTTTTCCAATTGACTCACATGAGACTTTTTCACCTGATACTTGATAAATAACAATTTAAATTAAAAGTGTATTAATTTTTTTTTTTTTTTGAACATTTAGATAATATCTATCATTTTATATGTGTTAGAGATTATATAATACTAAATTTAAGATACTATAAAATGTTCAATTAGTATTTGTCATAACAATACTATATAAAGATTGATACATAAAAATCAAATGGAAGTTAGATGCAAGATTTTGTGAGTTGGAATTATGTACTCCATAAAATTGAATGATATAGAATTGGAAATATAAGCGTTGAAAAAAGCATATCACATATGTATAAAAAAAATACAAAAAATAAAAGAATATCAAATAAAAGGCAAAAAGATTATTCAGTTTAGAGTTCCACTAATAAATGGCTTGATATTCAAATTCTTGTCCATCTGGACTTCAACTTCATGAGAATTATTCAGTTCGTGGACAACAACTACAATGATAAGTATTCCAAGCTGATCATTTATGTTATCATTTATGTTACTTGGTGTGAATTGTGGAGATTTCAGAATGATGTCATTTTTAATATCCATCCAAATAAACGTGGCATAGTTTTGTTCAATTCTATTGTTACCTTCACTTATTTGTGGTTTTCTAATAGAGTTAAGAAACATAAGATTTCATAGGAAGAATGGTTGGATAACCCTCTTTTGTTTTCACGCGTAGGAGTACCGTCGTATTGTTACTCTTTATTCATATGTATTTATATTTTTGATTTCTAGCATCTTGCTAGTTATTTATTTAATATAAAACTGTCACTAAAAAAATTTATAAAAAAAAAAAAAGAAAAAAAAGCAAAAGATGCATTGGGAAATACAATTGCTCATTAAATGCGAAGATTATGGGCACATTATAGAAATTTTAAATGATTAAATAATGTATGCTTATATATCTATCTAATAATTAACATTTTGTATATGAATGTATATTTTTATATTTGAAAAATTTAAGTCATTAGATGCATACTTACCAATATCTCCCCCTGCATGCGGTTAGTGAATCTAAAAGAAAAACACATGCTAATGTTCAAAATATAAAAATAAATCACATGTTATAACTCGGGTGCGTCTAATGTCGTATTCTCTTTGTACTTACAAAGTTGCAAAAAACCATCTAATTTACCTTTTGCAACGAAACTATTTAGTTATTTGCATTGCTTCAAATACATCCGTACATGCGTGTCTCCATAGAATACTTACTTGAATTTTTCTACCTGATTTAATTAATTTGTTTCGAAGGTACTTTGAATGGGATATCGATAAAATAGGGTTGATTGCAAGATGTTTAAATTTCAACCGCTAATCTTGTTAATTAAGATAATCAATTATGTGCTAAAACTTTTTTAGTGATGTTAATATAACACAATGATGTTTTTAGTAATTCCTAAGTCATATCATGTATATATATACCAGTAATATCTATATTGGATCATTTAATATAACAATAATAATGTTTATGTGTGGACTGTGGAAGCTGTAGGGTTGCATGATTAGGTTGTGATGGCAAGTCACTCAACTAATTTTATGTCCCTTTAATTAACATCTTACAATATCTCAAACATACTTTAAGAGACAAAGATTACGACATTACACCCGAACCATGTTATTAACGCAAAAGTTAATGTTACGCATTTTCGAAAAGACTAAATTAACGTCATATGTGTTAATTTTGCGTCTACAATACTATAAAGGAATTAAGCCTTTTTTAGATTAATTTAATATATATGTGTGGATAAATTTTTCTTACAAGTGTCAATGTTTTTTTACAAAAATATAAGCGTAAAAAGTATTATGATTATTCGGATTAACCCTTTTACCACATTTAAACAAATCGTCAAAGTTTTTCCAATTTTTAGTGTTTTCGTTGCAATGGTTGTCTACTACTTAGATTCACACGCTCTAAGTTATGCACAGTCCTATATTTGAACATACATGGTATTCAAACACTCGTACATTCTAAGAAATTTACCACCGACCGTGTCTTGTGAGACTAGAAGTCTTTGGGCATGGTTGTACCTGAGTTTGGAAGGGTGAAGGATTATGATGAGTGTTCAAGTAAGACTTTCTCCTTCCATACTCCATATGACTCCTTGTCACTTCACTTCAACTGGTCTTCTTCCTTCGCCATGATTTCTCTAACAGTTCTTCTTGTAACTTGTTAGTGGATTCATATCATACTAGTCATATGTCCGTGCAATGTGTGGCGGTACAGTGGTGGCAATGGCGATATGGGTATTGTTATTAATATCATACTAGTCATATGTCTGTGCAATGTGTTGCGGTGCAGTGGTGGCAATGGCGGTACGGGTATTGTTATTAATATCATACTAGTCATATGTCCGTGCAATGTGTGGCGGTGCAGTGGTGGCAATGGCGGTACGGGTATTGTTATTAATATAGAAGTACTTGATGTAAAATGGGTAATGTAGTTAAGTTAAGGGTAGATGTTATAAATTATATTTATTAAAGGTATTATAGATATTTCAAGTAATATTATAGGTTTTTCAAATAGAGATTTTTAAAATAGTAAATAAAAAAAAGAGATATTTTGTTAATGTACTGAATTGAAACACAAAGATAACCATCAATATAGTTAAAATATATTTTTTATAACTTTTTAAGATTTCCAAAACATAATCATTACCTTTTTTTGGTTTGTTATCACAACAACAAAAACTTAATTGACAAAAATAGAAGGGACTAACGTCATGGCCGGGCGAACTCGTTAGAACGGCTTTATAAGCTATTAGAGGACCTCAACGGGGGCGGGAGAAGATCAACTAGTTCATGTTCTTGTTAGATGAAGTTCTTACAGACTTAATTAATAGGTAGGCCGGTTCAAGGATTGATAGCAAACATTCGACATCATTTTTCTATACCTGATGACTGATACAAACAATTGATATTATTTCTTTGATTTCTTTCATATTACACACCACCAACAACAAATATGAAGCTTTTGTAGGAAGTAGGAACAATCACAATGAATTTTGAACACATTAGCAAATTACAAAATCCACATACAAGTTCGATATAATGTAAAACCGTTTCACAATATACTTAATCCCAAATCATCACAACTGCAATGACACCTACTCCAAGAAGCACAGCAAGAAACTTGAAAAATGGTGTGTCAAAGTAAGATTCTTTTTGTGGTTTAAACCCTTTGGAAATAAGATGGTGAATGGCTACATACACAAAAACCCCACAAGCAATGCCCATAGATATGGCATAGATCCAGTCTGCAGTTTTCCCTTCAGTTGTGGCGTCAATGGCTATTCCGATTCCAACCCCAATAGGGCTCGAGATCCCAAAGGCAAAAGAGTAGGCTATGGTTAACAAGAATGGCCTCTTCGGTATTAATCTAAGGAGAGCTATTCCCATTGCAACGGCTGCAAAAATCTTGTGCAGAGAGATCGTCCATAGATTCCTCCATGCTTCTGCTTTTGTAGCTGTAACAACATCAGAACAAAAGTTCTTATTCCATGTGCAACCGTTGAATGTGGAATCCGATTTGGACCCCAAAATATGTATACAACATAAAAAAGAAACGGTGACAATAAGATAATCAGGATGATGGTTTAGAAAGCTAGAAACAACAATAGATATATAAATTTAAGTTTCGTAAGAAGCTGACTGTCGAAGTTCAAGTCAGGAGCCTAGGACAACATATCACTTAGGCATTTTATCGAACAACTGATATGCATTGTATATATATACACATATACATTGTTCACATTGGAAATTCCAACGGTGACTAGATAGATTTTTCATGGAAACAGAAGCCAAATGGCTAACAAGCTATACCGTTAATTTTTTTGCATAGCAGACCTAAGACATTTAAATATTAAATTCATGGATTTTGGCATCATAACGTTACTGTGTATGACCCGTTGGAACCTGCTAAGTACCTAGCTTAGTTAATTAGCAAATAGTTAAATCCTAAAATCTACACACTTAACTATCCTATTATCGTATGTGTTAATAAAATATATCTTAAAAAACAAGAAAACAAATTAAGAGAAGGAAAAAAAAAAAAGAAAAACGTACATGATACGCCAACAGCAATGCCCTCGAAAATCGAATGGAAACACAAGGCGAGGATAAGTAGAATAGTATCACTCAACGACGACGTCTTAACAAGGATAGGGTGATGAGTACTATGCTCCTCCCTATCGACACCATTCGACCTCCCTTCCTCCGCCTCTTCCGCCACTTTATAACTATCTCCTCCACCACCACGACCACCTCGTCCGACCACATATACAATCACACAATCACCAAGCATTGTAATAAGGTACCCAAAACACGCCAACATGAAAGCAAAAGGGTATGTTTTTGTAGTAAGATCACCAAATGTTTCATTGGAATCACTCAAAAAATGCATAAGAGAAGTTCCTAAAAACACGCCTCCTGCGAATTGAGTACCCAATAGCAAAAAACTCTCATTCCATCTGAAAAAATAAGGCGACACGCCACCTGCAAAAGTGCTGAAGAACATAATGATCAGACAATATACTTTAACCAAAACCAAGCCTTTTGCGTGCAAATCGTGCGTGACGCCTTCCTCTTCGTCGTCGTCGTGGTCTGCACCGCCGTGTCCGTAGGTCAGCGACAGGTGCAGACAGACGATACACATGAACAGATGAATGGTTGACTTTGACCAGAAAACATTGAGGGAGGTAGCCATGTTGTAATGTTTTTGTTTTACAGTTATGAATTCTGTTATCAAGTTAGTTATATATGTGGTACTGATGATTTACAGAAAACATGTTGTTAGTACTTAGTACAAAGTTGACTTGGCAAATGTTGTACTGCACAATTAGTTGTCACATATTTGATGTCAACTTGGATAAACTTCTATAATGACAGATTTTGAAGATAAATATTAGTATGTGTTTCCTAAAAAAAATACTGTATCTATAACCCGCATCAAACTCACACGGTTGAAGAGAATAGGATGATGTGTGAAATGACGAAAGATTGAGGAATTAACATATAATTATTTCTTTCCATTATTTGAGAATCGGCGATAGTTTTTAAGTGAAATGATTGTATTTTAATGAAAGATAATGATATGATCAAGACCCAAGTTTTAATTAATCGATATAATTTACAGCCTATTTACTGGGCGAAGCCAAGATTTTGAGTCGTAAAAAAAAAAATTATGATACTAACAAGCATAAAATTAAATTACACAAGTCTGAGACTGTCAAAGACTTTGGAATTAAATAAAAAAAAATACATGTGCTACAAATATAGTGTTCTATACACATTGTGAGGTTGTTATGACCACTCTTGGTCACCCCATAACTTCGCCACAAAGATGTAATATGCACTACAAATAATATTGCATTTATCCACACTTTTAGTTAATGTGAACAAATTAAAAATTTTGTCACGCTTTTATGTTTGTAAAAATATATGGTAATGTGATAAGCCATTTTGATGATCAAGTAGCAGCATCATTACACATTTCTCGCAAGAGTCCCTCTGTTGCATCTACCATATGGGTGACGTTACGCAAATTTAGATTGTATGTGATGGTAATCGAACAAATATGGAATACGAAATGCTACGATAACCCAATGGCTTAAACCTTATATCCAATGTGTGCTTTAATCAGCAGTTTTCTAGAAGAGACTAAAAGGTCATCTCTTGTATCTTTTTTTAGCCATTTGGCAAACCAAGAAATGAACCACCAAACATGTTCGGCAATTCAATGTATGACCAACCCATTATCGGCCCCCACCGACTGGACCAGACAATATATCCAGCAGTACATCAAAGCTTATGTTAACATATTAGATTGGATGTCATTTTCATAAGAGTATTTGTACACTTTGACAGTAACACAAATATATTAGGTTTAACCTCTTTCGTCGTTGCTTATAAATATAGCAATGTTCTTACAAGTCACATTTATTTATTTATTTATATTTATAATAACATCAGTCAAGTTACTCGACCCAATTGGCTAATCCTGGCCACAAAGGAATGAAAAGCATAAACAATTTGATGTACTAAACCATAGATTGGATTCAAGGTATGTCGATATTTTGTAATACGCTTTTACAAAACTAAAACTACGCCGATATGGTGGCATAACAGTTCATATTGATGCTTAAATAACCAAAATGTATCAATTTGGCCTAATAATTTAGTGTTCAAAGAATAAACAAAAACAAAGGGATCCCGGCCTTCAACTCGTCAGTGGAATCAACTTTGGATTCAAACCATGGTCAGGAATCGTGTGATCCTCAAGAAAGTATACAAATATCAAAAAAACGTTATTGACTAACATAATATATCAACAACCATATATATTGTTGACATGGTATATATTTGAATATCTCTAACAATGCCCGCTCAACCCTAAAAATTGAAAGAGATGGCAAAGATCCCACAAAATAAACATCAGAGCAATTGATATTATATTCCAGGTAAGAAAATTATCAGGAAGACATTATCAACTGCATAAAAGTCATTAGATAGCATAGCATAATACGTGCAAACGATAATCCAACTCAGCCTAGAAACATCAATAGCTCTCCGATATGAGCAACATTTTTGTACATAAACAAAACTACCTCGTCTTTCCTTTCCGGTCATCTTTTTTACACCGTCATCTTTATACTGCCTCTGGACCAGCATCAGGAGTGGAACACCCAAGCCTCTCAGATTCTTGTAACAAAATAACTCTATGTATAGACCTTAAACGCTACAGAATGTACAGTTTTTCAAGTACAAACTTACTTTATTTGCAAATAGGGAGCCACTAGAGAGAACATGACAGAAAGAGAGAGAGGAAAAAGGGTAGCTCAAACTAGCCTCCGTTAGCTGTACAGCTTAATTTCCTATGCCTCCTAGGCAGCATGTGCCGACTGCGCAGCAATTCTCCTTTCTGCAGTCAACGAAATCGAAGCGTTATAACCGACAATAATATTAAATACAAAGATGGAAAAAATTACCAATGCAACCAAAGATTCAACTACCCGCACCATAGGCAACAATTCTGATTTTAGAATGTCATATAAAGTAACATTTACAATTTGGTAAAGTTTTAAGTTACAATTACATTATGCCTTCTTACCAAAGACTTTCAGCGATTTAGGTCCATTAAATCCCCTTACCTTTGTTATTCATGGAAGACTACTTTAGAGAGTAACAAAGACTTGACCGGAAACATATCCTAAAACTACCCACAAATACAGTGACTTCACTGGACAAGCTATTCGGAAAAAAATTGATACTTATGATGTTACATGTACCTATCTGCCCATTATCTACATTAAAAGAGTAACGATGTAGTGTGGGTTGAGAAGACCCTTTTCTTGTACAAGATAACAAGGGATATGTTAAACGTATCACATAGATCAAGGCTGTCTCATTACCTGTTGTCAATGAAAATGATTACCAAGAAAAGCAATTAACAGGTTTAAAGGTGATTACAATGGACTGGGCAGCATTAAAGGACATCTGAAATTGAATAAAATGTCTGTTTTTCTAGGGTAGAAGTGGAACAACTAAAGAAAAGGTACTGTCGATAACACAAAAGAGCCTACGCTAACTGTATACTCGAGAGCGAAGAGTAACATGCTTGACTTTGAAAACTAGACCAGGCACTGTATAGATGCAGTGAAAAAGAGAAGAGAAAAAAAAAAGTGAATACGTACCTCCAGCAGCAACAAGTTTCTCTACACGTGCAACGATATGTTTTCCATAGGTGTATTTTTTAAGTGCATTCAAATGAACCTTAATTCGGGACAATATGTGCTCACGTTCTTGATCACTACAAGTTTCAAGTACTTTTTGCACTACATAATTTGCAAACTGATCTTTCATCATCGCCTAAAAGAGAATGCAAACATATGTATCAGAGACCGATTCGAAATGTTCAATCTCCCAAGAAATAAAGAGAAACTGCAACACTTATGAAACAACTTTATCGTCTTGCTCTCATCTCCATGAACAACAGATACATATAGTAAATAATTAGACCACTAACCAACCAGTAATTGTTAAAGAACGTGACTACTTCAACTCTATTAAATTTGCAAGACTAAAAGTACCAATTTAAATTCATAACATAAACTATTATATATGTTTTATACACATATGAACAGTAGCCTGTTAATAAATCTACGTTTACATGAGTTTAATGGCATCAGACGTATCAATATATCATAAACTAAAAAACCTAAAACCATCAGAGAACACTTTTTCTCTTTTCATGAATTATGGCAATAAAAAAGACCAGAAGAGAAACCTGAAGAGGCTCATTTTCGTCAGTAGTACCAAGCATCTCGTTCACAAGGAGTTTGCGTTCACTAACATCACCAAATGTCAAACATTTTTCTACCACATTCGATGCAAACTTCTGTTGACTCATCTGAACAATCTTTCCAGCCAACTCTTGGATTATTATTGAACGTTCATTTGGCTTTCCATGTTCCAACACATGCTGGTCCAAGTTTATTGACCAAAAATAAACATCAGCCAAAAAGATAAACTTTACGAAATAAGCATATTAAAATAGATGAACAAACCTGAATAACATAGTTTCCATACTGATCTTGTGCTAGCAGGCTTACACAAGCAAGGATTTCATCCATCACTTTACTTTGAGTTCTTGGATCCTCGCAATGCTCGAGAACCCTCTGAAAGATGACCAAAATGTAAGAGTGGGAATTTCAATTTCAAGAAAAAAAACATACTTGTCTCGTTGAATTGTTTATTTTATCAATACAAGTAAGAAAGAAAGGACACAAGCAAATCATTACCAACCTGTACGACACGACACCCATATGGGTGGGTGGAAAGGGTCACAACTTGATCATAGAAAGTTGTGATAATAAACTGTATGTGTTCTTCGGGGACACATTCAATACACTTCTGAATAACATGGTTCCCATTTTGATCACGCACACAACGCATGATATGACCATCAAGCTCTTCCACCATCTTAATCTTTTGATCCAAGTCAACAACTTCAATAGCCTAAAGATAACAAATATAAATGATAGAAACTGGTAAAAACTTCACGCTAGTAACAAAGAACTTAAAACACATCATAACTATCAACTAATAATGATAAACAAGAGCGAAAAACCTATTAAAATTACCTTCTGGATAACTCGGCAGCCATACATTTGAAGACTAAGTGTCAAAACATGGCCCAACAGCTTCCCAGCCAACTCTCTTCTCTGATCTGGCATCCCATGCTCAAAAAACTGAGAAAAAAAAAATCAATCGAAAAACAGTTATAGATTTTAAAAAAAACATATTATGTCATATTGCAATAAAAATAAATAAGTAATTTACAACACCTTCTGGATCACATAATTTCCAAAGACGTCAGTCATCAAAGTAAGAGCCTGAGGGAAAATCTCCTGAAAAACCATATTTTTGTCCTCTGTTGTTGCTGTTTCAAGTTTCTGTTGAATAAAACGGCTACCATACTGGTCCGCACTGATAATCATAAGTAACATGAAATTAAAATAAAACTATATGATCAAAAAATAGGAACAACAATACGACATTTGGTATCTTGTATCCACAAACCTAAACTCGACGACGTGAGTAGAAATTTCAGATAGCTCGAAGCACTTAGTTTTATTGCTT
Source organism: Erigeron canadensis (assembly GCF_010389155.1). NCBI lineage: Eukaryota > Viridiplantae > Streptophyta > Magnoliopsida > Asterales > Asteraceae > Erigeron > Erigeron canadensis. The sequence continues at coordinate 3,730,533 of NC_057763.1, forward strand.
TTGAACTCTTCAAGCAAGGAAGATGCAAAGCTAGCATCACCACCATCAAGATGCCAATGTCCCATGACACCACTCCCTCCACCTAGATTTCTCATTTGAGGAGAAAAACGTGTGTTCAGTTCACTGAGCCTGATTGGGCTTCCAGGCCCACCAGGAGAAAGTGGGCTTGCTAATGGGCTTCCAGGATATGACAAACCAGCTCCAAATGCAGGATTTCCATAATAACCATGGTGGTGAGGACTCGTAGATGCTCCTACATATTGAACGCCGCCATATAGAGACTTCTGTGGTGATAGTAAAGTTCCAAGATACGCTTTTTGCATCAAATCATTGTATGAGTTTCCAAGATAGTTGTTCCGGTCAATACTCGGGTCACTTAAAGCAGCAAGTTGAGCAGCAGCTGCGTATTCGGTTGCTTTCAAGTATTGGAGATACATAGGATCCATAAAAGATGATTGAAGTGCATTTCCCCCAATTTGATTCCCCAATCTGGTCATATGTGTTGATTCCAAGCCGAATCTTGAATCCATCCCAGGATAAGCCATGGCAGAAGCTGCGGCTGCGGTTTCAAATAACGGGGGCAGATTCAAATTGCCGCCATGTTGACCGGACATCATAGTTGGTGAATTGATAGAATACCCTGCTGACCCATTGTTCAAATAATCAAACTGCTGATAATGAGATTGCAAGTTAGCGGGAGATCCATCAGGGTACAATTTCTTCTTAGTAACTTTCGGATTCCGTTGCATATTCATCAGAAAAGTATTCTGATCATCATCATTTTGGTCAAACTGAGCTCGGTTTGACTCTACACCAACAACACCATTCGACAAAGTCATTCCCGACAATGCAGTCACCAAATCAGCAGGATCTTTTGGATGTGACAGAGCTCCATCAAACAGACCCGGACTATTGACATTTTTCCTCTCTGAGGGAATGACCCGCCCACCTCCTATAGGGGTTGGAATTGGGCTCGGGACCCTAGCAATGTGTTGTGGGTCAGGAGTGGTGCTTCTTGATAGAGAAGCACCCAAAGCTGCAGCATAAGAGTATGATGTGGGTGGACCCTTCGCACCATGAGATTGTGTCAGCTCAGCGTCAATGGGACCTAAGGTTTCATCATTGTTTTCAAAAGCAGTACGGCTAGCCGGTCTAGAAGGGTGTCCAGATGGTGGAGTTGAACGGCTTAAATCGTCCTGCACAGTTAATATACTCTTATATCACACAATGACCCTTTTACTTAATAAAATAAGCCTACATAAAATGCAGGGGGGGGGGGGGGGGGGGGGGGGGGGGGGGGGGGATTCAAATTCTTTTACTTCAAAATCTAGGATACATCCTACATAAATTGCATCACTGGTTATCATCATACAACTCTAGCAAGCAACATAATCATCATCACATAAAAATGACATTTCAATATTATCAACATATACAACGTAAGTTCATGTTATACATTATACAAAGAAAATCGTATGGAAGATCACCTGGAAAATTTCAGCAAGGCTCTTCTGTTTACTACCTAATCCTAAACCAGGCAAACCGATCAACCCATCACCGGCCCACTCTGCAGAAACCTTAACTTTTTCGGTTTCCAAATTTTCATTCTCCTGCTTCTTTGAATTAAAGCCAGGCGGCATAGAAAACAATGACACGCCTCCACCACCACCGCCACCATCAGCCTTGTTCGCTTTCCTCTTATCACCAATCCCACCCAACCCAGACCCACCACCGCCCTGCATCCTCTGCGAAAACCGCCAATCCTCCTTCGACAACAAAGGCGGTGGCAACCTAGGATTCAAATTCACATTCGAATAATAGTAAGACAAGTAAGCAGGGTCAGCCCTAAGTTCTTCCTCAGACATAAATCCATTACCACCAGCAAATTCAGAAAAAGCTAAACCATTGCTTAGACCATTACTATTACTATTAAACAAACCACCAACTGCACTTAATGAACCCTCTACCGTAGGCGGCGCCGAGCCACTTCTATACATGTTTAACTCTTTTTCGCGGTCATCGGCTTCTCGCCTAAGTATCAATCCTATCTCTTTTTCTAATTCATCCCCATATGAACCCTCACCACCACCACCACCACCACTACTAATCATATGCCTCCTACCCATTTCAGATAACATCTTTTTTTTTTTATCAACAAGTAATTATGCTCTCATACCAAAATCCCAACACTAAAAAGTTGTGTGAAATTATATCAAGAAAACAAATTTCATCAAGATTTCAGAACACCATTATCAAAAAGCCCTAAAAACCCTGAAATTAAACACAAAATTAACAACTTCTGATAAATAGCTTAAACACAAAAAAGGGTATTAATCAGCTCAAAAAACCCATAAAGACTGAAGCTTTGATCATCAGAAATTTTCAAAAAAGTTGATACCTTTATACCTAAAGACTTGTTTTCTTGATGATCAAGAAAAAAGAAAGGAACAATTTTTGGTAACAAATTTCAACTATTTTCACATTGGATTGTAAAAACAGTAAGCTTTAACAAAAGGGTTGCCAATTATGTGTTAGAATAGAGATATAGATATATATATAGATATATTACATGTATAAAAATAGAGATAGAGATATGCTATGAAACAAAAGTTAAGAGATCAATCTGGCGGCTAACTGGTTCTTTCAAAGAACCCTTTTAGGGTTTTTTGTTTTCAACTACTCAATACTAATGAAAGATTATATACAGTAAGTTTAGTATTTCTGTTTAAATAGTATCTTTTCCAAAAAGAATTAAGATATTTGTATTTTGTTGAGTTTTTGGGCTATAATTTTGTTACAATAAACTAGAAAGTGAAATAAATAGGTGTTTGATTGATGATTAAAATTTAAGGTATTATAATCTTTTAATATATGGATAAGGGAAACATGATATGCTTCTGATTATTTAAAATGTTAATATGTTATATATTATAGTTTTGTACATTTGAAGTATTTATATTTGTTTATTGTATAAGTAGGGTATTGAGGGTTTAATGGTTTATTAGTTGACCAACCAAAAGTATTCCGATTCATCACACATGATTTTTAAGGGATCTTGACAATTTTAGTGTATTGTAAATATTCTTTGATGAAAATGAAAGAGACTACACATACGAACTTATTAGAGTATTACAACACAATATATTTGTATTATACGTCCGTATATGTGATTTTAATAAATGAAAATTTTAAAATTGTTGATTTATTGTCTTCATATTACTCTTTCATGTGAAACAACGATAATTTTTTTTTTTTTAGTTTGGAGAAAGTTTCAAATGTCATTTGTGATTCACCCCAAATCGCAAATAGTAGTGGTTGTTTTTAAGAGACTCTCAATGCCCTCGTTATAAGCTTATCATCCATTACCATTTAAACCAGGCCATTAAGGTCGGTCCTTATAGCGTCTCTAAGGCTGAGTCCGACGTTGGGCTGGCCTTAGACGCTATTAACACAGGTTGCGTCTTCCATGGCGTATGGGGGGTTTCTCCTAGACTTGGACGGGCGTCTAAGGCTGCGTGTGGGACCATTTTTGATTTTGTGAGTGGAAGAAAGTGGCATAGTTGTTAAACTTTTACGAGTCACGAGTCGAGTCGACTCGTTAGATGATTCGTTATTGTTCAGACTATTACAAGTCGCTGTGTGAACTTGGACCGAGTCACGAGTCGCGAACTTATAATTATTGTATTATGGATATATATTATATATTATACTTAATTTGCTACATTATTTTACGGTTATTTATGTAGTTTTGATCATTTTATTGCGAATTTGGATATAAATTGTAAGTCATGTCTGAAAACTATTAAATATGTAATATTTTGGTAAATTTATTAAGATAACGAACTTATATTTTGCTTCTAAAGACGTCACATATATATAATTATACTATATTATGTAGCACTTAAAAATGTCCTGACTCTTACGAATCAAGTCACATTCCGAGTCACGAGTTAAAAAATCATGTTTTCAAGTCGAGTTAAAAGTTACGAGTCGACAACTATGAAAGTAGGGAAGAAGTGAATAAGTGGGAGGGGCCTAAGTGTGATTCATTATTCACTCATCAACTAATGGTTAATTAGGAATGAATCATGCAATTTTTTTTAATTTCTTTCTACTCACACACACAATATATGAACTCAAAAATAAGTGAGTCCTATATTAGTAATTCGTTAGTGATGTATTGAAGATGTTGTATAAATGTAGCGATGGCAGAGCAAATTTTAGTGATTTATTAGGGATCTTGTATGGAATTAGAGGTGATAGAGGATTTTTCTGATGTATCGCTTAATGGGGATTTCACAGGGCTAGTGTTAGGTTGATGATGAGTGAGACGATGTGAATGCTCCAAGGTAATACTTAATTAATTTATAAGAAATTGTTTCATGCTAAAATACATATGTGTTACCAAAAGATAAATCAAAAATAAAGATGGATGAAATCTAAAGCAGCGCTAATAAAAGCAATATGTTGACTTTGATTACAAGTTTGTTATATTAAATACGTACCATTTGTGGTTTATTCTTAAGGGGTCATGTGTTTAAATCCTGCCACATAGAAATGTTGTAGGCGGGTCTAAACAATATTATACTCATTGAACAAGAAAGAGCAAACCCTTTAGGGCATCGCCAGATTTACAACCCGATATGGACGCACCAAAATTGGGGTGTTAGTCATTTATCCGATTTGTCTTTGAACAAAACACCATTTTATTTTTTTACCCTGTGGTTTGAATTTATTATTACTTCACCCTGTGGTGACTTTTTGTTTCATTAGAACCCCCTCACTTTAACAGCAGTTAATTTAGATCCGTTAAGCCCCTCATGTGCATCACACATGAAGGCATTTTAGTCTTTTTCACCAAAAACACCCTTTCTTTCTTCTCCATCTTCTTTTTTTAGATTCAACTCAACCTTTTTTCCCAAATCCAAACACAAAAAAATAAAATCCATAAATATTTCATAAACATCAAAATCAAAACCTAAATAACAACACAAAAATATATCTATCTATATCTATATATCTATAATTTTATTCAGATCCATCCGTCTTTCTCTGTACTCTCTCTCTCTCTCTAACTTGATGACATCGCCGGCAATTTTTTCATCATCCACCACCATGAACTGCCGCAATTATCATCATCAACATCACCATCACAGCCTTATCTCAGTGGGCAACCATATCGCCAAAAGCCAAACCGCCGTTAACGTACCACCTTTAAAGTCGCTGCTCCGCATCACTACCCCCACTTGCACCACCGACGCACCACATTTAATACGCTGCCAAATTAATTGAAGGCTAGAGTTATTGTTGGATAGTCACGTAGGGGAGCAGCCAAAAGAGACAAAAACCACTTTTAATTTGACCAAAGAAACCCACGATGTATAAACTTCCAATTAACCCTTTACCACCACTAATCTTCATTCATGGCTTCCGGAAAATTAGTTACGTCGTTGCGAAAAACCCTTCTGGTTCATTAGATCTTTGAGCTTGTGAGTATGAGGTTGCTTTGATTAACGCAAATTAATGTCTCTGAGATTTTTTGGTTGTCGTGAAACTACTTTTTGTAATTAAAGAAATAGATGGATGGATTATATATAAATCTATATCATATATATGTATATACCAAAACAGCAGCTATAGATAGATAGATATATATTTGTGTTGTAATTTAGGTTCAGAACTAGGTTTCTTCTTACGAGATAAAGCCATAAAGGTACTAAAAGAGTAAAAATCATCTTTCTTTCTTTTCTTATTAATTGATGTGGTCTTCTTTCTCTGATCTCTAGCTGCTGCTGTTGCTACGAGTGCGAGTGTGTATAGAATGTGGTGTTATGTATTGTATGTTTTAGGTTTTGTGTCTATCTTTTGTTTTGGTATTTTGGGTTTAGGTTTAAGTTTAGAGGTGTTTGTTTTGGTAATGGAAAGAGTTCCTAGATCTGATAAAGAACACAAAAAGAAGATGGAGAAGAAAGAGATGTGTTTTTGGTGAAAAAGACTAAAATGCCCTCATGTGCGATGCACATGAGGGGCTTAACGGATCTAAATTAACAGCTGTTAAAGTGAGAGGGTTCTAATGAAGCAAAAAGTCACCACAGGGTGAAGTAATAATAAATTCAAACGACAGGGTAAAAAAATGATAAAATAGCAAACCACAGAGTGATCTAATGAAATTTTCTCCTAAATATATATAAAAGAGAAACCTTAAATAAAAAATAGAGAAGTTTGAACCTTTGGATAAAGTCTAACTTTTAATTAAACCATTAGATCAAAATGCTGATGTCATATACTTTTTTTTAACTTTTTAGATTTAATTATTATTTAATAAATTTAAATAATTATTATTTCCTTATATAAATTTATAGACAAAATAATTATTGTTATTTAATGATACAATTATGGAAACTAATATTATTTACGTTTTACATTATTTTTCATATTTAAAATCAAGTTTGTCTTTTTTAAAACAAAATTTCATGTTTTAATGTAATACGTTTTTATTAATCTATAAGTTCTAGAATTTTTATCATATAACGTAATAAATAAATATAAGTTATAAACATTTAGTTTTACGTCATTAGTATCTTATTATATTTAATTCAAAGTTTTGATAACCAACCGGATGTTAAACCAACCTTCTTACCATTTCATTGTTCGGCGGTCGGATCAATCGAGCCGGATTAAAAAACCGGATAATATAATATGTATACACACACACACTAGATTACGCCGGTGCGAAGCACAGATTGACATACTTTTCAATAATTATTCAACGAATTTTATGTTATTAAAAAACTAAAAAACATATACGGAATTTATAGTAAACTATCATATTTATATATCAAAAGAATATTGTATGAAAATCGCAAAGATATTATGAATAGATTAGCACAATATACGATGTATAGTATAGATTGATAATAAAATTTGCTTAATAATTTTAGTGGATAACTAAATTATTCAACGAAAACATTAAATCACAAACACAATGACAATACAGACATACTCGGATACATGAAAGACATCCAAACAAAACGAAAACCTTACATAACGAGATCTTTAACGAAGACGTATCCATTTTCCAATGGTGTGATCACTTTAAACCGGGATTTTAACGACCACTAATTTAACTTCATGTTTTTTAATGGTTTAATATTTATCGGCATAAATATTTATCAACTTATGATATTATATAAATTTAACATGTCATTCATTATATATGTTTCCCGCATATCATGCGGGTAATAATCTAGTTTAATGTAAGAAAAAAACAAGTTGGTCTCCTTCACTATTCATAAGCACACTCATTGGTAGCATTGGTCATAGAAAATGGTAATATAAACATACCATGTTAAGTTTGATTTATATTTGTGAGGTTATGAAAAAACAGATAATGTATTTACATGATTTTAATATATCTAATTGGTGAATTCGTTATGTCTTTATAATGGTTGGTCCAAAAGATAAAAAGCAGTACCTCTCTAAAATTAGTTGGTAATAGATATTAAAATTTTCCTAATAGTGACTTATTCATCACTTATTCGTCATCAATTTCTCATTTCATTAGCCATGACAGTATGACACATTTCTGCTAATAACAGATGTTCTTCACTTCTATCACACTTTTTTCTCACTAATTAAAACAATCGATTTAACACAAAAATAAAACATAAACATACATATGCTAAAAAAAAGCTTTTTATTGGTACAAACACATATATCTATGTATGAAGAAACATACTCCATAAACAATTTACTTCGCAGCAAATTAAAAAAAAAAATATTTATCTGGTGAAAATTTTACCTTATAGCATCTAAAATAATCTATATCTATACTACATTATAAAAAGAACAACCCTCTTTATTTTTGGAAATGTTGAAAATATATAACATTTTTCACTTAGCAGGCCTTAAAATACTTTCACATACACTACCCTCCTAACATTTAATGATTAAATTACACTACCAATTCTTTATCATTAAAAATATGTTCATTAACCTTATATACACAAACTCAACGCTGCTCCACCACCAATAGTCGTCCAACCATTACACCGTCACCGCCACGACCACCGCCGCATCACGCGAGTACCGTGCTATTAAAAGATTAATTTTATGGACCCACCTCCATTTACTTTCCTTCATCTTCATTAAAAAAATTTTAAAAAAAAAACAGTAAAAAAGAATGCATTTGGCCCCAGTAGAGCCCCCACTCCACTTCTTCCTCCTTACGACAAAGATCCACGACAAAACATGAAGATGAAGTCGTGCCAACGGCTTCCATGATGACAAGGTGAAGGAGAGATGGAGTCGAAGCCGTTGAAAGAGGCCTTACATTTTCTTAACAAAGAAAGTCCCTCTTCCGTAATAGTTAACAAAATTAATGTTAATATCTTTTAAATGGCCGTATACCCTTTTATTTAGTTAAACTCACTTTCGATCTTTGATGTAAAAAATAACCTTCTATTTGAAGTTATCTTATAAACAAACCCTAGAGAATGTCTGTAAAAAAAAAAAAAAAATTCTTTTCCAAAGATTGACTGTGAGAAGAAGTAAAACCCTATTACTATCTATACTCTCTATAGAAACTTATGTTTGACTCGAGCGTCTGCAATATGTAAAAAAATACTTTTCTCATCCACTCATTCAGTATCTTTGTTTCAAAAGCTCATACACATAAACTGGATTTTGGGTTAAGTAGCTGGTAACGTGACAATTATGTTCTATTTGTTTTTCCTATATATCATTTGATGTATTCCTAATTAGTATATTTTTGCATTTTTTTATAAAAGTATCGAAATTAGTGTAAAAGAGCCTTAAACAGTAAAACATAGTTGATAGTAGAGGTGCAAAAATAGGTTAACTGGTTCCGGTTATTTTTTTTAGTAACCGAAATTGGTTAATTTTTTTAAAAAAAAATAATCAATTACGGTTAACCTATAACGGTTAATAACCGGTTAGTATACGAAAAAACCTTAACCGGGGTAACCGATTACGGTTAAAAAAAATGGTTAACCAAATAGGTTAATCTATTTTCGGTTATTATTAACTGAAGCAGAAAACTATACCGATTCTTAATAATATATAAATATCCACTTACTTATTTAATAATATAAATAATATAAATATTATTAATAATATATAGGTTAACTGGTTATAGGTTAATATTATTGAAAAAAACCGGTTAATGGTTAACCGGTTAATAATCAATTATTGTTTTGAAAGTGATGATCGGTTACTAAACTACGGTTAATAATAACCTATAACCGATACAGTACAAATCGGTTAGTAACCGGTTAGGTTAACCAGTTTTTGAACGGATTGGTTAGGTTAACCGTTTTTTTTTTACACCTCTGGTTGATACTTGATACTTGAAAAGTTGTTTCAAGAGGACATGCTGGTTGGCCCGTGAACCCTTTACGCAAACAACATGATACATGATAAAGGCCCAAAAGAGTGAAGGGCTTTTAATCTGTAGTCCATGACCTTGAAATACAACTTAAAGTTTTATATAAATTTTGCTTAAATGATACAAGAAAAATAAACGCGCCATAGATACTTTTGTCATAAAAACCAGCTTAGAGTGAATATTTGGGATGTACATGTGCCTAAACCAAAACATGCTGCCCCCCTAAAAAAAATAGAAACCCGAAAGTTGTAGAAAGTGAAACCTAAACCAGGATGGGTGTAGCATACCCCGGGCTTGGAACAGGTCGGGTTTGGGCCCGGGTTATCCGGCTCTAAACCAAAATTGTTTACATGTATATGGGCTTGACTACTGACTCTTCAAAAAATTGTATCACTTAAGTAGATTATTTTATCTTAATCGGGTATGAACTATTACAGAGTGCCTGTCCAAAAACTGATGTCACGTAAGGTAAACTATATTATATTAATTGGGTCTACTATTATTGAGTGGCTCTCCAAGAAAAAATTTCACAAAAATATCAACGGTAAAGTTCAAACTGATAACCTACAAGTAAAACTACAAATGCATTTGTTAATTGATCTAATTTTATATGCTATGTATGTCGTTCAACATGCTCGAGGACAACAACATAATATATTGACATTCAATCCTTGTCTGGATTTATTTTCAGGTGGACCGGGTCCTCATACATCCATGGTCATAGACTATTAATGAAGCATGGGCTAAGAGCCCAAAACCAAAACCTTGACAAATTTTAATTTTTGAAAGTGGATCATTTGCTCGCAATAGGGAATCTAGCTTACGTTGTCTTAACCGGGTCCGCACTAGAGAGCCTCCTCACCCTCAATACCTAGTAGAAGGAGAAACCCTCAACTAAACCGCCCAAAGGCACGACATTTAATTGGGGTAAAACCCTCTGCAAGACCCAAATCTGCTTTACTGGATGACTTTATTTGTGAAAATCCTTTAAATGTCTTTCCTATGTCTCGAACTCGAGACCTCCAACATGTAAAGTTGGTGCTCAAGCATTGACAAAGTTTAATTCTTTTTATATTCTAAATTTATAATCTATATCTATAATATAATATATAACATAACATATTAATACCTTATAAAAGAGGAACCCACCCCCCAAATATCTCAAATAAGGAATTAACCTATCTAAAATAGTCATCTTCTTTAATATAAACATCTTCACCTAATATATTTATAATATCCTTAATGAAATAATTTACAAAAAAATATCTCAATCCTTAAAATAATTACACTACATACTTTAAGATCAATTACCTTTACAATTAGAGAAATAATCCCTACACAACACAATTTTACCATACACAACAATATATGTATTAAAAGGTTGTACAGTACAACTGTCTGATGCATGTATTGTTGTGTATGGCAAAATTGTGTTATGTAGGGATCACCCCCTTACAGTTATCACCATATCCGTCCCTACCACCCGTCATTGCCACCATCACCACCTCCACCACCCCGCGTCACCACCATCATCATCGTCGTATTGTACGGGTATATAACTCATTATTCTTTATGGATCATGTTACAAGACCAGGCCTATCATACATGGCAAAGCCTTAACACATGAATTACCTTGCTTTTAAAAAAAAAAAGTCAAATACATGAATTACCCTAATTTCAACGGGTACAAACACTCAAACATCAAGTCTCATTCAGCATAATCAATAACCACAAATCGCCAGGTCCTTTCAAAGAGAAACCCATCGTCTTATGCTCTCTCGATCAATCACCAACCACTTTATTTTCGTCAAAGTCTAAGAGCTTTGATAAGTATGCATTGTTATCAGAGTCGGTTCAAGTTTTTTGATGAACTTAAACAAGATAGATGAAGGATCATTTCTGCCTTATACATTGTGTTGCTGTCAACACTTCCTTTTTTAGCGGCTATTTAATTCTTACCTCGTCTCCCTTCTTTTATGCCCCCCGCTTATTTCTTTTTTTCAAAAGTTAGGGCTTATTTCTTATTACAGTATTTGGTATAACATTAGCCCAAGTATTATAAACATTAAGTCCACTATACAAAAAATAGAGGTCTTGTACTATGGGGGGCTCAAAACAATTGCTTGACCCACTTACACGTTGAAGTCGGCTGTGACTGTCATCAACAATGAAAAGTTTTTTTTCCCCATTTTACAGTATATTGCTATAAAATTTAAATTAGCATAAATGTTTAAATATTCTTATTTTGATTAAATTTTAATAATGTATTTGATTGACATTTTTTCTATATAGATCGTAATTGCAAGATCAAGATAAAGTTTAACATGTTCTTTTTGTTTATTTATTTTTTTCCCGTCAGTTCCAGATAACGTTTCCGTTAGATTTAGTATTGTCAGTCTTGGGCTTAATGATATTGTCATAGAAGAGAAAAAAATAAGCATTTCCGGATAAGGTCACTATCGTTAACTATATGGTAAAAAGGATAAACTTATCAAATTTTGATCGTTTTTATAATTCTCCTCTCAAATTGTTTAGACATCAAGTGTAAGAAATGCATTATCGAATTATATTTTCCTCATCCTGTCGTTATAATGAGACCCACAAAATAGAATATATACGTATCCAAAGCAAGACCTAACAAACAAAGAAACAAGCGTGCTAGCTCTAAACCAGTAGATTTTTTGTTTTATTAACAATAGTTTTTGAATAAGTAGAATTAAAACAAAAGTACAATTGAAAATAATCTTTAATAAAATTTTATGGTGCGTTTAGTCATCGATTATATATATATATATACGAGCGTTTTTTTTACTCGCACCATGTGCGGCTATTTCAAATAGATGTTTAAGAAAGTGAGTTTTTGATTGTATATTATTATATTTGACAAATTATAAATTATAAGAATTAATATTGTGTTTGACTAATAAATAACTCAATAATTACAACAACATTATATAGATCTAATTTTATTTGAAAGATGCACTATTTGTTATACGTATTTTACCATAAAGTTTATAGAGAGAAAAAATATCCAATATGCAATGAAATCTATAAAGTTATTATTGTTATGAGATACACGTCCAGATCAAAATATTAATATATTTAATTAGCCATCTGTTTTTTGATAAGATTTGATTCGATAAATATGAAAGAAATTTGACTTTTATTTTATTTTGGGTATATATATATATTGAAAAAATACATGGAGATGCCACATAGGATAAATCCTATGTGACAACGTTTAAAAATAACTATCTGTTTTTTGATAAGATTTGATTTGATAAATATGAAAAAAATTTGACTTTTATTTTATTTTGGGTATATATATATTAAAAATAGCTATAAGTTAAAGAGGATGGTTTAGATAGCTTGGATTCCTACTGTTTTATATAGATTATATATACATATATATAAATTAACTTTTCCGTTTTCATTTTCCATGTAAATAAGCCCTTTAAAAATTCTGAAAACATGTTCACTTGTTTAGTTTCATTTTAAAAAAAATACAAGTGTTTCAATCTAAAGTTGAAAATATTTTAAAAATTGCAAAATGAGTTTTTCAGCATTTAGTTTTAAGTTGAAAAACACGATTTTTTGTTTTTAATAAAAATATAATTTTGAAAAAAAATCACATTTGAATATATTTTGAGAAAATAGCCTAACTAACAAAAAACATTCTTCAATATACAAAAATACTCATAAAATCGCAAGACCGCAAGGAGGAGATGCGGATCGCAAGGACTCCTTGCGATCCGCAAGGAAGGCTTGCGATTTTATTTTTTTTTTTACTAATCCATAAGTAAAATTGTCAAGAAAATCTCACAAAAAATCTTATCCATAAGTCAAAAAAAGTCAAAATCGCAAGCATTGCTTGCGGATCGCAAGAACTGCTTGCGGATCGCAAGCCTTGCTTGAGAATCGCAAAGTGTCCTTGTGATCCGCATCTCCTCCTTGCGGTCTTGCGATTTTATGGGTATTTTTGGTGAATTAGAAAAAAATTGTGTATTTTCATATATTGAATATGGTTTTTGGTTATTTAGACTATTTTCTCTTTCCCGAATCCTTCTATAACAAAGCATTTTTAATTTTCTATGGTTACATATCTTTTCAAATTAATATCATTTGAAAAGTATAGATTTGTGCTTGCAAAAGTAACAAAGGGAAAAAACTTTATATACCAAACCTAAAAACAAACATTAAATAAAGTAAAGCTGAGAAGCAGAAGAAAGAAACAGATACACAAAGACAAGCTTTTTTCCTGTATTCCTTCCTGCACATTTCTACTTTCTGGAAAGTGTTACCAACTGCCAATCATCTTCAACCTTTCCACTGTAAATCCAATAAAAGATTTGCCTGTTTGTATCAATAATTATAGCATAAAATTTAAAAACTGTCACTACTATTCTAAATTGAATAAGAACCTACTATCAATGGCAAAGTTTACCAAATTTATGGCTTATGGCATCTTTTATTGAATACTGATCAGAAGATAATTATGCTGTGTTTGGGTTCGGAACGATGATAGGTTGACCGGCTTGAATCAACCAATCGAAACCCAACCTTTAAAATAAGCGTGCTCTAACTTTACGATGATGTAACGCTAATGTAACGTTAAGAAAAACCCATTATGAGTGCTCTAACCAGTAACTTATGCGCGAGTTATGGTTTGTGTATATTGCATTTCTGAAGCCTCATATACTTAAACATACGTGTCAAGGCATTTATCAAAGCCAAAACCCAAACAAACACCACCCATTTAACAAACTGATTATACAAATCACAGGGTCACCACGAGTCCACGAGTCACGATCCGTTTAGACCCAACATGAACCCTCTTATTTATTGTCGTGTTCACAGTCATTACCACCCCACACTACAGTAGCCATTTTTGTGACTTTATCTTACACTCACCCTAGCCAATCTTGTGACTTTATCTAACTTTCAACTTTAAGGCAACATTTCATTTGTATTTAGCTAAAAAACCTCAACAAAAACCAGACTAGTAAGTGTAAAGATGATTATGTTCTGACATTAAAAGGAATGAACTTACATAAATATTAGGAAAAAAAAAAAAAAACAAATTCACAACATATTTAGTTGAACATAAATAATTAATCAAAACTTATGTACAAAACTTGTGGTTAATTATAACTTACAATAATCATTAAAAATACAATTGAATTCAATCCTACCATCTAGACAAACCATGTTGTTCATCAAAAATCCAAGTCCTATCTCTTCTTCTACTAGTCATCCTACGAAAAACCGAACTCGATACACTCCGACTTCTATTCATCGACACCCCATTCGTATCCGAATTCGTCCGTGTCCTCGACCCCGTCCTCAATCTCCCAAAAAACGAAACCACATTCCGAATCGCCCTCCCGAATCCGCCTTCCCCTCTCCCTCTATCCCTTCTTCCTTCCCACATTACCCTTCTAGGCGTCCCTAATCCGTTACTAAACCCTCCGTCCATTTCGGTATATACTACAGGGACCTCTCTCTCATTTCCAACAACTCGGCCTCTTACGTCTTGCGAAAACCGCCCAACGGCGAATCCGCCACCAGGTAATCGCCATATAGTCAGTCCAGAAACTTCTCCGGAACGTTCTAGATTGTTAGTTGAATCCGTTAAATCAGTTTCTAATTCGTAACGGCAAACAGGACAAGAATTCCGTAAATTTAGCCAAGGAATTATACATTCAGAATGATATATATGTTTACAAGGCATTTCACGTCCTTCTGTACCTATAACAAACTCTTCTTTACAAACCGCACAGTGTAACTCACTCTCAATTTCCTTGCCGGTGATTTCGATCACCGGCATCGATTCCACGGCGGATTTAGACGCCGGCGGATTTTCCGACCGGCCAAATCCGTTTATCTGAGATAACTGATCGAGTAACCGATCAAAACCTGATCCCATCAGAAACTCCGACATAGTTTCCGGCAACGGTTGTAAGCCGGAGCCAGATCCGTCGTCGTAATACAGCTCAAAACCTCTATCTCCGGCGGCGATATCGTCTTCTCCGCCGCGAAGAACGATTACCGGATTAAACGGAGATCTGTCGTTACGACGGCGTAACCTCAGATCTGAACGGTGAGATTCCGGTGGTGAAGAAGGCGCGTGAGAGTCAACCGCTTCGATGAATTCACCTTCACAATATGGACAGATAACGGCATGGCCGGTAATTAGCCTGACGACACGTGTGCATCGGTGACACCAATACGACGCCGTTCTGGACATTGTTTTTTAAGCGCGTTGACCAATAGAGGATGAAATGTGAGATCTGTGAAATTATTTTATTATATGGATATATAGATATAGAAGATGTGAGTATTGTGTGTGTGTATAGATAGAAATAGATAGATATAGAAAGGGCGCCCGCGGGGGAAGGGGTATAGAAAAGAAAAAGGAAATGGGAATTGATGAGATGGAGGAAAGTAAGGGGAAATTTGGTTCATAAAGTTTCCACGCGTGATGATGGTTGGGGTTGGGTCTGGCTTTTAACGGCAGTAAAACTAACAGAGAGGAGCGTTTTTGTTGTCGTTTGGTGGTAATACCGAAAATTAAAAAGTAAACAAATAAAAAAAAAGCAAAGCTGCAATCGTATCGATACCAAATACCGAACTTATAGTACTCGGTATTGGTTGATACCATATTTGTGTTTCGGTACTTTTGAATTGAAAACTTGTCAACAATACCGTAAAAAAGCTTCTACCAAAGGTGTTCAATTCTAGTGATTGATGATTTTGTATAGTTTTGACTGCTCATTTACTTCGATATACCTCTCGTATTGTTGTGTTTGGGGTAATCGAGTATGGAAGGTCTAACGTTAACAGAATGATAGTGTATAAAAGCTTCTAGTAATAAGAGTGAAATATATAATAGCAACAATTTATTATTCGGTGAAATTACGAATCAGAATAAATATATAATGGCATGCAATAACTCAATTACTCAAACACTTTAACCACTTATGAGCTAACGATGATTCATGGCTCGTGAATTTGTACCTAACGAACGATGGTCAACTAAACTATCATCAATATTATGCCAACAAAGAAACGAGAAAATTTTTAAGCATTTTAAATTTTAATATTGCTATTGCTATATATCTATTAATTAATACCCTCACCCACTACACTCAATCGAAATAGGTGCTAAATGCAGCCAAACGTTTCCTTAAAATAGTGCAATTGGCCTTAACAAACAAACTCATTCTAGCCTTTGATGATAAACATGGGCTCTATTGTAGTATTGTGATTTGTGCTTTTATAGACTACCTTAGTTTTAATTTCACGTACAAAGTTGTATATCCGAGAAATGATACGTATATCTTTTTAAAGAGTAGTTTAAAAATTCTTTTAAAATCATAAAATACGATATGAATTATACTATACGAGCATGATACCCGCACAATGCAGTGGCAGTAGTGGGAAGACGGTCTGCTTTATTAAGGATTTTGGGTAGTTACGTAAAAAAAATATATAAAAAAGTCCAAAGACAAATAAGGTATTTCAAAGACAGAAATATTTAATAGGGGGATTTGCTTTATTAGAAAGTAAAGATAGAGATTGAAATTTATTTCCTAATGTTATCCTTTTATTGAAATTTAACAATCCGCAATTGCATATTCGGCCTAACACATATTTAGACAATGTACGAGTGTCTGTTAAGATTTAGATTGATGTCCATAAAACTATAATAAATTAATATTTAATTTTCTTATATAGTTATTATTAATCCTAATACTCGTACGATGTATAATAGCTATATAAATAAAGAAATTCAAATGTGGCTCATACATGATTCGTGAGTATAAATAAATTGCGGTTAATATAAATCGATGATCGAAGCTAAATAATAATAAACAATAATGATAAATATAATATACGTTTAGTTACAGTTTTGAATTTATCTTAAATTTTTAGAATCACATCAAAATTGGAAGTTGTAAACATAGTGGATGATGGTAAATAACCTTGTGATTTCGGATAAAAAACTCAAAATTTTGAAGTCTTCATGTTAATAATTTATTATAAGTAACATGAGTTGAAGAATTGAGAAAGAAAAATAGACAATTTATTAATGACAAACAATCAATCAAATAAGGTTATAATGTATTTTATAATAATAAGCAAAAGGTTAGAGTTTAATTCTAAGTGTAATAAGGAAATTGAATCTATCTACAATTAAAAAGTTAATTTGATAAAATAAATAAGTTAAAATTGCTAACGCCTATGATCTTGGTGTTTTTCCATCCGAATTCTTAATTATAACAATCAAAGCCTTGGGGTTTTCTCAAAACATACGGAAAAACTCCTGGTTTACCTAAGATGTTGAGTTTGATTCTCAAGGATGACGTGTCTTGTAGATTTTTTCTCTGAATACTTGTAACGGCCAAGGTATTGAGGTTTTTCTCAAGACATCAAGAAAAACTCTTTGTGTTACCTTAGGTTTTGAGTTCAATTATCAAAGATGAAGAGTCTTGGGGGTTTTCCCTCCGAATACTTGTAACAGCCCAACAAAAGCCCACTTACTTTTCAAACCTAAAACACTTTTCCCAGTTGACAAATAATAAGTCACCTACAGGCGTACAACCGCTATATTATCTTTTTCTCTCTCCCCTCTTTGTTTTGACGGGAAAAACAAACAAATATGTTTGGATCGCAATTTCTATCAACTCGGTACGGCGAACCGAAGCTCCTGGAACGCGAATTTCAGCCTTTGATACGTTAAATCTGGTATGCTTATACTTACGTTCTGGATCGCGTTTCGCCTTCGTCCGGGACAATTTCGTACCACGTTTCGGTACGAGGTGTACTGTACGAAAAACTCAGCTTCGTACCCGTTTCCTGTGACTATGGATTTGTGTATCCATTTGCGCAATTTGACTGTCTTTGTGATTTGTGTATATATATTTATATATGTATGCATAGATTTGTGTGTATATGTGTATCTATGACTTGTGTGTATATATAGATTTAGATATAGATACAGACAGGCACGACTCCAACATGGGGGCAATTGTCCCCATCCTAATTTTTTCACAATGTAATATTTTTTATTTAAAACTATATTTGGAAATTTGCCAACACCAAAAAAAGAAAAGAAAAAAGAAAATACATATGCAATCGCTAATCAGTGACATACAATTTCAATCGCACATTTCAAATGTCAATTTTTATATGATAGTAGCTATGAGCAGATAATCTCCATTCTCTTTCTCCATACATCTTTTCTTCTTCAACGGGTAATACTTTCATTTTATTGATCTAAATAAAAATATCCATATATATTTTCCCTAATTATTAGAGTTTCTTATTTTCTTTTGGTTTGGATTGAAAGATGAAAGTGTGATGATAGATTGGAAGGGCCGAAAGGGGGTTTTGTTTTGTGGAATCTCACACTAGACAACATATTATTGTTATCTTGCATTGATTTAATATGAAGATGAGTCGATACAGTATAGCATTATATGGGTCGTCTAAGTTTAGTGAATACTTCGTGCTTTTGGTTATACGACGAAGTTGTAGTTGGTTCGTTATGTCTTCTTTTAGGTTTGCATATTGGTTGTAATTAGATGGTTATTTATTTTCCGGTATAAAAATTTATCGGAATTTGATCGTTATATTCAAAATTTTTTTTACCTATATAATGAATTAAATTTGCCCCCTTATGGTAAAGTTTCTGGCTTCGTCCCTGGATACAGATATATTTGTATGTATGTATAGATTTGTGTGTGTATAGGTGTAACACCCCGAGCTAGGCTCAAAATGCACCGAAAAGCATGACACAAGATGGAATTATCGTAGAACGAGACTATATGAAAATAAAAGGATTCCGTGAACCCAACATTTAGTTTACAAGTTACAAAAGCACAAGGAGCATACAACCATCAAGAGTTTTACAAAAATGATATCAAAAGATGGCCCATGATCCTAAGCGAGTCCCATCAATGGGAAATGAATCACGGATCCATGGTCATAATCGAATTGACAAGTTGAAGATTCAACTCTAGTATTGTTAACCAACAACATACCTGGACTATTACTATTTTGACAATCTGTCAAGTTTTGGAGCATCTTTTAGTATATGTAGGCATGTAGATGTATATGTTAATTTCTTACTGTAAAGTTTGAATATTTATTATGGGAATTTTGTGGAGATCAAATGTTGAGGGTTCATTGTGGTTTTGTACAGATTAAAGAAGAGTTGAATGTAGAGTTTGTGACTGATAATGATGCTTATGGTCGGTGATCGAAGACACGTTAGGTGTGTTCGTATCTTTTCAATTATATATATTTTTATTTCTATGTTGTACCAACTATTGTGATTTAGTTAAGTAGCTTTTTTACAGTTGGAATTGATAAAAATAAACTTGTTATTTCAGGTTGTATAGTATGATGATTCCGACATTGATGAGCAAGTTACTAGAATGTTTGAGGCAACTGCAAATTGTAGAAAATGGACTGTACTTGTAAAAAAAAAGGTTGTCAAACATTAAGGTGTTTAGGATGAATTCTCATTGAATCGACTAGGGAATTTATAATTTAGAATTTCACTGTTTCAATATTTTAAAATTTTCATTGCAAATAATATTATAATATATCCTTGTTTGAACATGAACCCCATTGTGTTGTTACACTGCTACAGGAAGTTATATTGATGCTTGAAGGCAAATTGATGGCAAATGTGCTGTAAAAGTCGAGTCAAATATCTTCACACTTCAAAAGCGTGAACATAAAAATGCTACATGTTATCATAATACTTCACACTTAAAAGTGTGAAAGAATTATGACAAACATGTTCACATTTTCAAGTGTGAAGTATGATGGTAAGCATTTTATCATAACGAGAGATAGCGCATGCGTGTTGCAGCGGTGAGATGGTGGGATGGTAGGTAATAGGAGGTGATAAGGCATAGAGTGTGATAGCCAAATGCTTTAGCCGTACGCCTTTGAATTTGAAAATTCGTTGAAGGTATATCGAATGACATTTCTAATGAAAGAACACGAAATTTTAAGAACACCTATACAATTTTTATAGTTTATCGATATACGGTTTTTGAGATAAAAGATCTTGAATAAATTAGAGGGATAAAATGATTTATGGAGAAGAGAGAAAAAATGAGTGATTGAGATTTGAGAAGAGAGAAAAATGAATAGTTGAGATTTAAGGGTATTATAGTTATATTAGGTAGAGATGTTTAAATTAATGAATAAAAAAGATAGGCAATATAGGTATTTCAATTCATCTTTTGAGAATTTCAAAAAAAGAGGTCCTCCTTTATAATATAGTATTAGATATTTCACACTTAAAGGTGTGAAGAATTATGAGAAACATGTTCACACTTTCAAGTGTGAAGTATTATAGTAAAATGTTCACATTTTTACATGTGAAAAATTATGACTATATATTCACACTTTCAAGTGTGAAAAATTAAAACAATATGTTCACACTTTCAAGTGTGAGGACTTAATCTTGTTTTGTAACACTTATTTTTTTCACACTCATTTCAAATGTGAAAAAAATTTTATTTTGACAAATGTGAATATATGCATTAAAAATATGTGAATAATTAACCATTTTGTTGTAGTATATGTAAATAATCAAATAGCTTAGTAATGTCGCCATCGTACTCAGCAATAAAATCAATATCATCTAAAAGCTACAGTAAGTTACAATGTATATTGGATCAGATAAGTATGATAGCTCATAAGAATTAATGTTGCATGCGGTAAGAAACTATATAAATAAAAAACTATATAAATCAAAACATATATATGAATAAAAATTTTTATAAACAATAAATAACATAAAAATACAAGGGCAGAAATGTAATTAATATAAAATAAAAATGTAGTTTCAAATTTTATATAGTATTAAACTACAGGCACTAATAATGAGTAATCATTTATATTTTTAACATATAATAACACAACATGTCTTCCGAGTTTTACAAGATGCACATCATAAATCCTCCCTATGTGTCAAAAAATATAACATACATTATTTACATTAGGCTCACCCTAAGAGTTTTACTCGACAAATGGATTCCTATATAAACCCTTGAGGAGAAAAACCTAGCCAACCATGCCAAACTTTGGAAAGTAAAATTTCCCTTAACTCAGCCGAAGGCAAACCAATAACTAATCTACTACTTGAGTAAAAGAAATTGCTTAGTGCCGACTTTCGCGGGTTTTGAGCCCCAATACTTCGATGCTGTATGGGGAGGATATGATGTAGGCGGACCTTACTTCTACCTAAGTACCTAAATGGTAGAAAAAACCTTCCAACCTTTGCATGGGATGAGGATCGAACCTATGACCTTTGATTTTAGAGGTCATGATGTTTACCACTGATCCAAACCACGCTGCTTGTTTATGTTATTTGGTAGCTATTTGTTAATTAAGCATGTCTAAAGATCTTTAATCTAAGAGAAAATCGCGACAATAGTCAAATTTCATTGCGATTGTACGAAAATAGCCAAGTCTTTTTGAATTATCGCAAAATAGCCATATAAAGCGCAATAGTTCAAGAGAATCGCAATACGAGGCACAAAATCGCAATAAGAACATGCCAGAATCGCAAAATCGCAATGCGATCTTGCAGAATCGCAATGCGATTGCAAGATCGCAATGCGATTATTGCGATTCTATATATATATATATATATATTTTTCTTTTTGCGATTTTGTGTGTTTTATTGCGATTTTATCCATAGAAAAGATATGATTTTATGCGATTTTATCCATCAGAAGATAAGATTTTCCAAGATTTTTTGAACATTTTGGTATAAAATGTACCCAGTATATGACTTGATTGAATCTGTTATTATCTCTAACATTATTAGCTAAATATATTCCACATTTCTCTCCCCAATTTAATTCCCAATTCCAATTTAAAGGTATGCTTTTTATTTATTTAGTTTGTACAAGTAATTAATTTGTTATTTAGAGTAAATCATGACTGTTTTTAGTCTAGTCTTTCTTATGGCATCATCCAATGTGGTCACTGTTTGGGTAGATTTATGTTTTAGAGGATCATGGGAGAATGTAAATGGTTGTTTACAGTATTTACCATTACCTATGATTGTTTCACTAAAACTCTCATTTAAAAAGTTAACTTATACAGGGTTAGTGTTACGTGTTGCAAAAAAATTGAGTATAGAGCCCGAAAGTGGGTTTAAACTTTCTTATTTGAAAGAGGAAAAAGTTTATTTGTTAAATGATAATGAAGATGTTGATGGATTCATGACTTATATTAGTGTTTCAACAGACAATGTTGCATTGTATGTTGTTCAACCTAATCAATTAAATGTTTCAACCCCTGTTTCAACACAGTTTCATCATCAACAAAGTTTTATTCCACCATATTATCATCAAAACCCACAATATATCCAATACTCTCAAAACCCACAATATTTCCCTTATAATCCAAATGTCAACCAATATATAGACCCAAACGCAAGTTTTCGAATATAACCCTTAGATGATCAAACCTTTGATGTTACACAATACTCTGATTTTGAAGAACTCGAATTAAGTTTAGGGTGAAAGTAAAACAGAAGAGGTTGCTAGTCATTTTAATACTTTTGATATTAGTGAATACCTTGATTTTGAAGATAACTCAAATGTAGTTTGGGGTAAAAGTAAAATAGAATATGAAGAAGAAGAGGAAGAAGAAGGGGGAAAAAATGAAAGAGAGGAAGATGAAGGAGAGGAGATGGTGAAAGAAACTGTTGAACATCCATTCTTTAATTCATATAATGATGAAGAAGAAGAAGAAGTAGTAGACGAAAAAGAACGAGAAGAGGAATTGTACGTGACAAGAAGAAGAAGAAGAAAGAGCCTCGAGAGTATAACTGGAATATGCCATAATTACTTCCAATACCAGAAGAAGAAGAGTTGGTAAAGATACATGTTGATTGTTACACAAAATTTCTTTGTGTAAATAAGGATGATTGTTTTGATAGAAAGGAGGATTTGAAGATAGCTTTGTATACGAAGTGTGTGGAAGATGGCTATTAGTTAGTTGTTAATAGATCAACCAAAGATCGTTTTGAAACAAAGTGTAGACAGGATAAGAATTGTACATGGTGCATGATTGCGAAGAGGGTATCAGGTTGTGAAATGTTCAAAGTAAGGACTTTCATTGATCAACATAATTGTTCAAGAACCCAACTTTACCCTTACCATAGACTGACAAACAAAAAGGTGTTGGGTGGATTTTCGTCTGGGTTGATGTTTGTGAAAAGAAGGATATATAGGGGTCATGAGATTATGACCGACATGAATGTGCGGTTCAAGATTAATATCTCATATTCTCAAGCTTGGAGAGCCAAGTGTTATGCCTTGGAATTGTTGAGGGGGTCACCAGAAGATTCGTTTGCCCAACTGCCAGCATATTGTCACAATTTAAAGCTGAAAAACCCCGGGTCAATAACTCATATCAAAACAGATAGAGATGGACGTTTTGAGTTGTTGTTTATCGCCATTGGTGCAGTGGTGAGTAAATCAAATTATGTTTTCAAAATATTTATTTACTTTAAGCGTTTATAAATGGTGATATATTCTAACTAAATTAATTCTTTAAATGTATAAAAACATTGGAACATCGCGTTACACCATGGACTGAAAAATAAATTACAAAACGTGTTGTGAAGTCAACATCATAAAATACATTGTTTCAAGTTATAGATCATAAGCTGAATGGGCTTGTCGATCTTGATGCAAAGACGTGTACTTGTGGGAAATGGCAAATTTCTGGTTTTCCATGTGGCCATATTATAAAAGTTGCTCTTCATCTAAACCAAGATGATTCAACTATATATGCTATGGACTGCTACACATCAGAAGTATATCGACAGACTTATGCCGAGATTGTCTATCCCATACCACATCCTTCTGAATGGGAGATACCAGATGACTTACAAGTAGTTATGCCACCAGTCATGGACAGAAGGCTACCTGGCCGACACAAAAACCCTTGATCGTATACCGTCTAAGGGTGAAGAGAGGAAAATTGTTCAATGCAGTCGTTGTAAGGAACGTGGTCATACAAGACTAACTTGTAGTGCACCCATGCCATCACAAAAATCTTTTCCTCCATCGAGAGAGTATGGTTCTTTATCAAGATCAAAATCCAAAGGGAAATCAACATCGACTTCACACTCATCTCCTTTCAGGATTGTTAACTTAGGGGATTTTTAGTATTATGTTTCTAGTATGTTTTCTTATGTATTTGAAGCTTTTTATTTATAGACCATGTAATAAACTAGTATGTTAAAAAAAAGAAAAACAGAATCGCAATAATCGCATAGCGATCTTGCAGAATCGCATAGCGATCTTGCGATTCTGGCAAGTTCTTATTGCGATTTTGTGTCTCGTATTGCGATTCTCTTCAATTATTGCGATTTATATGGCTATTTTGCGATAATTCAAAAAAACTTGGCTATTTTCGTACAATTGTAATGAAATTTGGCTATTGTCATGATTTTCTCTTAATCTAATATAAATGAGATGATAACTAAAAAGCAATTGAAAAGAAAAATAACAATTCTTACAAAAGTCTTAAAATGATTTTAAAGTGTTTTTAACCAAGATGTATACAACGACACTCATCACATGGTGTATTGGTTGTGTTTGATGCTTAATTGACGACAAAATTTTTTGACTTTAGCGTAAGAAAAGAAATATACCGCCATGAAAGATTAGAATAACACTCACTTTAATCTAATCTATACATACGGATTTTGCAGCCATGGAATGAAGTTATCAAACAGAATACATGTTGTTACTAGACCGTGTTAACATGAAATCTATTGAGTGACTAAAAATGGAACATTAAAAAAGATAGACCACTCATACAAAATGATGATGAATAATGACATGTGTGTGAATATGAAGCTTACATGATATGGTATACTATACCCTAAGGGCATATAGTGAAATTAACTCTTAAAAAAAATAAAAATTGTTCTTGTAAGTTATATCAATGTGTTTATGAATGTGTTTTTTGATTTAAGTTTTACTACTAATGATTAGTATTGTTAGTTTTTTATTAGGTTGATTGAACACGTTACATGTGGATTGCAATAACTTGATATAAATTTAGTAAATGTTATTTATTTGCAAAATATGTTGTAGGTATTTATAATGATAGTAAGAATGAAGTAACTTTTAGTAAATAACCCAGTGAATATTATCTAATTGCAAATACGTGTTGTAGCTATTATAATGGTATTAAGAGTGATGTAAGTTTTAATGTATATTGATCATAAAAATTCTAGTCAAGTTATTTCGCAACAAGTCAAATAAATATTGACTTCTTTTTTACCGGCGAAATGTAGATGCAGATTCGTTGTGACAATCGCAACATAGATTTGATTATCGTCTATGTTTTAGAAACTATGTTTGTAATCATTTAAATAAGAACTTGTGTTGATATTTAATGATTACAGTTGAACTTCAATATTATATCTGTTTATGTTTTGTATTGTGTTTGTGTGTTATATATTGTTTTGCAGGTACAAGAACATAGAATCAAGGTTTATAAGTGTCGTAGAACACTTGAACGATGATTGGATGTTATGTACGAGCCAAACGAAGCTAAACAAAGAGCCAAAGGGTCGTCCCTCGTGCTGACGTTATCAGTATGAAGGAACAACCTCGTGTTGACGTCAGCACGAGGCAAGTCGATTGGTTTATTGTTTCGGGCCTAATCTTCGATTAAGGCCTAAGCCCACACGATCCAATACATAACTAGTATAAATACAAGACCTAATCTATGGAATTAGATTAATCGTTGGAATCGTTTGGTAAATCTTAGAAGATATTCACGAAATTACGAATTAAGGTTAATTGTTCCTTCGTGTGATCTCCTACACGAACCATAAGCCTTGTGCATCTCCTTGGGTTGGTTAATTGCTCATTAATCGACGGAAGACAATAGCAATCTAGTTATCTCAAGAGGATTCCGCACTCTTGACATAACGAATCACGTCTTATTACGATCCACACAACAATAGGGTACCTTACACGAAATACGCCTGTATTCATAGCGGCTACATAAGCGACTACATAAGTGTCTCAGCCGGTCTAATCAACTCTTCATAGCGGCTACAAAAGTGTCTCAGCAGGTCTAATCGACTCAGACAAAGAGCCCCGCGTATGGTAATGGAGTGCAACAATCATCGGGGTAGCAATTCAACTTAAGTGACATTTTTCAACAACAAACTAAAACTAAATAGTGATAAAAGTGTCCGTTTTGACATTTGGTATTGGTGTTGAAATTGAATAATTAATGACATTATTTAACACCAAATGTTAACAAACGTGAATAACCAACACTTTCATCACTTTTTAGTTTGTTATTGAAACATATCACTTAGCAGAAGCGATGATAGTGGTCACGCCAACACCTTAAACGGGTCTTTCTGTTTGAGTTGACTAGACGAGCTCGGACACTTCTGTAGCCTTTATCAAATCAGGTGTGTTTTGCAAGAAGAAAACCAATATATTTGACTTATTGAAAAATAACCTGAAATCTTTGTCATCAATATACACTAAATCTTATCTTACTATCATTAAAAAGAACCTACAACACATGATTTTGCATAAAGATAACATTCACCTAGATTATAAACAAAAAGTAACATCCATTCATACCCATTAGAAATACTTACAACAACATATTTTGTAATAAAATAACACTTACTAAATTATATGATCATAGAGATTTCACTCTTAGTTATTTCAATCCACATGTTCACCCTAACTAAATACAATAATTAGCATTAAAACTTAAGTCAAAATCAAAAACACATACATAAGGCTAGCCAATGCTTGCATATAGTGAAGAAAACTAAACGATTGATAAAAATCTGACAAAGTTCTGTAATAGAGTTCTGTGTCGTGAGTTTAATTAACTATTACAAGCTTTGAAGGCAAAGGGAAAAAAAAGGACTTCATATCCTAACAATAGTAGCCCGATAAAGATTCATAGGAACAATAGATGCCATTATCGACTGTGTTTTCCAGTCATATTAGTTAATTTGAAGTAGTTAGGACATGAACTCAGATGCAATTATTTTTACAATC
This sequence comes from Erigeron canadensis, assembly GCF_010389155.1. NCBI lineage: Eukaryota > Viridiplantae > Streptophyta > Magnoliopsida > Asterales > Asteraceae > Erigeron > Erigeron canadensis. Next base: position 3,758,046 of record NC_057763.1, read on the forward strand.
AAGTTTTATCAGTGAGATACTTTGCTTTTACAGTCAAACTTCTAGACAATAATCTACGTAACACAATTTCAACATATAGTTTGGATTTCTACTATTTCAACTTCTATCATTTAGCTTATGAACTGACATGCAACAAGTATCTGAAAAACAACAAAAATTGAATCAGGTTGTGTTGAAGTAATTATTTCCAGTATTTTCAAAGTGTTACTAGTAATTTTAAGAGAATTTTTTATATTTTTTAGTTCTAGATTTATGATGGATATGATGATAGAAATTGGGTGAGGATGGTGAAATAAGGATGGACGATAATGGTTAATTGTGGATGAAAAATGGTTTTCTAAATGTAGGTAGATCGGGTAGAAATGGTGTGAGGATGTGTGATATGAATTATGAAGCGGTAGATATGAGGGTTTTTTTCATGCCTCATGTGCCTCAAGAACAATACAATATAAAATGGAAGTGGGCCTTGGGTTACCCGGTTCGGTCCAGGTAACAAAAAAATGGCAGTGCAATGACATAAAAGAATGGGCTTGGTGGTGTGCTGTTGGAGTGGTGGCTAATGGGTGAAACAGAAAGGATCCTGAGAATATCTAAGGGCGTGTTTGGTTCGCGGAATGTGATGGAATTTGATGGAATTGGAATTAAATTCTATCTCATAGTGTGTTTGGTTGGTAAATATTGAAGGAATGTCATTACTATGGAATGCAAAGATTACCCCATTTGAAGAAATGTACAATCCTTCGGGATAAGTGATGGAATTTGATTCCATTATTTAGTTGAATGTCCAAAAGACAAAAATACCCCAAAAAATATCCTTCCACCTAAACATAATATGCCTCCATCTCTTTTTTGTGACTTCATTCCATATCTATCTTCTTCATCCTCTATCCATCTCATTTTCTATTTATCTCTTCATCAGGTATTCTTTAAATAAAAGAGAATTTTTATAATATATATATATATATATAGTATACACACACAAATAGATATTAATTCATATTATTCATTTTTTTTATATTCTAGGTGATTTAATTTTTTAGTTGTTATTTATTTATACTAATTGTGAATTTGTGCCGTGACATTGTTGGATGAACTAATTGAAGTTTTGATTAATATTGCTCATGCTTCAAATTATATCAAGGCATCATATATTTTGAGTTTTTTAGTTCCTTCATGTTATTATATATATAAATGATAGTTTTCGTATGTATTGGGTGATGAACAGGAGATGTCACGTCTTAGTTTAGTAACACGTCGACGTAGACAAAGGAGAAAACAAATAGTTGTTGCATTTTGGAACCAAGTTATGAGCATACTTGTATGGTATTTTACTACAGTCTGTATGTTGATGGTCAAATATAGACATAATAAATCATGTATTCGAAGCATTTCATTAAGTTTTAGTCGATCTTCGATATTAGAGAGGTATGTTTACCAGAGTGACACTTTGTGTATCTCAAACCTTAGGATGAATTGATGGTGTTTTAGAAAGTTGTGTGGCATGCTCATGAGTATAGGTGGATTGAAAGCAAGTAGAAACATGAGTGTTGATGAACAAGTTGCTATCTTTCTTCACATGCTTGCCCATAATATTAAGAATCGGGTCATTATTTGCAATTTTTATCGTTTGGGTGAAACAATTAGTAGACTTTTTACTCGAGTTTGTAACGCGGTGATAAGATTGCATTCACATTTACTTAAGAAACCAGAACCTGTTCTTGAAGATTCAACTGATCAAAGATGGAAGTGGTTTAAGGTATAATAGTTATATTTAAGCTTTTTAGCAATTAGCTTGATATGGTATATTGACGGTTTCTTTTTTTTTTTTTATCGTGTGTAGAATTGTCTAGGGGCTTTAGATGGAACCCACATAACTTGTAGGGTACCCCTCGAAGAGAAACCTAGATATAGAACAAGAAAGAATGATATTGCTATAAATGTCTTAGGGGTTTGCTCCCAAGATATGCAATTTATTTATGTATTACCGGGATGGGAGGGATCAGCGGCTGATGGTAGAATGCTTCGAGATGCCCTTGTTAGACCACATGGATTAAAAGTTCCAAGACCGGGTATGTACAAGCAAGTTAAATATAATGTTATCTAGGTTTTGGGTGACCTTGTTATCTAGTGAGGTATTAACTATGATGTTTATAGGTTATTACTTGGTAGATGCCGGTTATACAAATGGAGAAGGTTTTCTTGCCCCTTATAGAGGTCAAAGGTATCATTTAAATGATTGGGGACACCAACCAACTATGCCAAAAAAATTATACAATATGAGACACTCTTCTGCAAGAAATGTTATTGAGAGATGTTTTGGTATTTTGAAGGGAAGATGGGCAATTTTAAGAGACAATTCATTTTATCCGATTGATTTAAAGAATAGAATCATAATGGCATGTTGTCTTCTCCACAACTTTATAAGGCAAGAAATGGTTGTAGATCCATTTGAAAACGAAGAACCAGATCAGGGGACGGGTGACAATGGAGATGGAGATGACAATGACGAAAATATCACTTCTATTGGGACATCTAATGAGTGGACAACATTTAGAGATAATTTAGCTTAAACTATGTTTGAATCCTGGAATTCTACACACTGAAAACTTGTATTAAGTTGATGATAAAAGTTATCTTTATCTAGATTTTGTATTGTCGACAAACTGATTGTATCTTTGTCATATTTAATGATACTTTGTGCTTTGTGTTTCATTGGTTGTATTTAATTAAAGATTATGTATATGTATGTGATCAGGTATGATGTATTACTTTCTTGTGTTTGTTTTGAACAGGTATGGGAGAAAGAGGAAGAAACTACAGGAACTGGTCTCCATTTGAAGATGCCAAACTTGTCGAAGCACTTGTCAGTATGGTAAATGTCGGGCTATACAAAGCTGACAATGGTTTTAAGTCTGGGTATTTGCTTCACTTAGAGCAAGCTTTAAAAGTATCACTCCCTGATGCGGGTATAACGGGTAAACCTCATATAGTCAAGGATAAAAACAATGAAAAAGGATTGGCAGGTCGTTTATGATATGGTGACTGGTACAAACACAAGTGGATTTGGTTATGATAACGTCAACAAGTGTGGAACTGTCTGAACCAGCAGTGTGGGATGAAAGATTCCCACACAAAGGGAAAGATAGTTACTTGTGTTTGTAAAATTAGATTTTGAGGGGCTTTTATAAATATAAATAACATGGCTGATCTAAATTAGATTTTGTTTTAGTAAAATAGTTACTTGTTTTTTTTTTTTTTTTTTTTTTTTTTTTTTTTTATGTTTCTAGACACACAAAGGGGCTGTTAAATGGAGGAATAAGCCTTTTCCTCATTATCAAGATCTGTGTAGTGTGTTTGGGAAAGATAGAGCTCAAGGTGACAGAGTTAGAGATTTCATTGAGATGGAAAATGATGCAAACTTGGAAGAACAATCGCAACACACGGAAGACAACCTTGATGAGCCCACTGAAGTTAGCCATGCTACACCTACTACTACAAATGTGCAAAGTGAAGAAGTTTCAAGTGCTCGTACTAGAAAAAGGAAAAGTAGACTTGATCCTTTTAAGGAAATCAGCAATGCAGCTGCTTTACTTGGTAAAGAATTCCGTGAAGCATTGGCTAATTTGTTGAAAGCTGAAGTAGAATTGCAAGATAAAACATCCATGGTGAGTGCCGAAATTTCCAAAATTCCATCAATATCTCTTATGGACAAGTTCAAGGCTAGTCGAAAGATCATGCGTGAGCCAGAAGCGGTGTTAAACTTTTGGAATTTGGAAGGAGATGATCGAGTGACTTTTGTGAAGTTCATGTTTGAAGAGTAATATGGGTATCTGGTGGTGGCTGCAGTACTTGTTTTTGTGAAGCTTTTGATAATGATATACGTGTGGCTGCACTACTTAAGATGAAACTTGTGGCTGCTGTATTTATTTTGGATTACTACTTAAGATGAAACTTGTAGCTGCTGTACTAAAATTTGGATCACTACTAGTTATCATAATACTTGTGGCTACTGTACTAAAATGCTTTCCAATGATGGTGTAGTAAATTAGATGGAAAATGGTTTATTATGATGGTGTCCATGAATTTATATATATCTATTGAATTTATGATAATATTTGTGGCTGCTGTATCTATATGAATTTATATATATCTATCGAAATGATATTTTGCATTATGTAAATTCTACACAATTTTTCCATGTTAGTTCAATGGTCAGATCATCAAAAAATATCCACAATATTACTTGTATGTATTTTATATTTTGCATTTGACATTTTTATTATGTTTTTCTATAAATGTATAATAATTTAAAAAATTTGTGGATTAAGGGTATTTTGGTCTTTTATTAGAATTCCATTCCAATTCCATTGACAGATTTACAAACCAAACAGACAAAAGGAATTGTATTACATTCAGTTTCCTGACAACCAAACATGCCACAGAATTAAATTCCATTCCTTCAAATTCTATTCCATTCCGTCAGATTCCATTCCTTGTAAAAACATTCCGCGAATCAAAAGCGCCCTAAATGTTTGGGTGTAAAATTCATCACATACTACTTTTGTAATAAATAAATGATATTTTGTTTAAGGATTAAAATATTAAAATGTGATAGAGTTAGTATATACCAATTTATGCTTCTAACAACTACATAATCTCTATCCCCGATAAAACTAAAAGTACGGATTTACGTGCCCGTTTCATTATTTACGAGTATTAGAAAGTACGGATTTGCATGTCGTTTCATTTTTAATTTAAATAATGTGTGTCGTTTGATATTTTCAGTGTATCTCTTTCTCTTATAACATTTTTTTAAATTTGGCATTAGATTCGGATACGATTTGTTATGTGAAATTTTTACAGTTTTTCAGTGATGATTTTCTATGTGAATATAATGAACTTTTAATCATGTAATATTAATTTCATTCTTTTTATAAAGAAAAAGAAAATAAACATCGATTCTTGAATAATCCATATTACGTATGCCTTATTAAAGTGTGTAGATTTGTTTTATAGTGGACGAGAGCAAGTACCTGCGCGTTGCGGCGGTGAGATGGTGGGGTGATAGGTCATAAAGTGTGATAACCAAATGATTTAGTCATAGGGGTTCTGCCCTCGAATTTAAAAATTGGTCGAAAGTATATCGAATGACATCTCTAATGAAAGAGCATGAAATTTTAAGAACACCCATATAATTTTTATTATTTATCAATGTACGATTTTTGAAATAAAAGATTTTAAATGAATTGGATGAATAAATGATTTATGGAGGAGAAAGAAAAAAAATGATTGGTTGAGATTTGAGTAGAGGGAAATGATGTTAAGTAAATATAGATTTAATATATGAACATTTTGGGAAAGTAAATGTTAAACAGATATGTTTTATATGTTTTATTATAGTGGATAAAGCATATTTGTTTGTGGTTTTGATGATTATAGTTCGCATGGTAACAATCTTGATTTTGTCATATGTATATTATTTTTTGTTACACACATACTCTGCAAGCACATTAAACTTTTTGCCAAAAAGAAATATACCATGAATTAAAGATCATAGTATACTCACTTTAATTAATCTAATCTATACAGTCTTTATCATGTCAACCTGAAATCCAGTGACTCGCTGAGTGACTAAAAATGGAACATGAAAAAAGATAGACCACTCATACAAAATGCCATGTGTGTGGATATGAAGGTCACATGATAATGAGGCTTTCCTTGAGTTATGTTTGATCGACATGTTGGGCCTAAAATTGGGGCATGTAAGCAGATTGATTATATGATCGTTTATTTCTCTTTTTCTTTAATGCCAAAGGGAACAACAACCTAGAGTTGCATACATATATGTTTATGAAGTTCTGACAATGGCTCGAGGAGAAGATGTTCAAAAAGAGAATTCAATCGGGCAAAGAGTTCAAAACTCGTCGCTATTCAAAAGTTCCAAAGCTGAGAAATCGCCGACATTTCAACAACTTTTACAACGTAAGCTTCATTGCGTTTCTAATAGATTTTGTTTAATTTACAAGAAATGATAATGCAATTACACTATGTCTCATCAGTTTATGATTTTTAAAAGACACTATACTACTCTACCTACAACTTTTTTTATAATCATTATATACCGTTTGTTAGTTTTTTTTTTTTTTTTGAAAGAGCCTATGGCTGAGAAATAGGATGCACCCACTCGCTCGTGGATTGCTCGGCGGTTACCCGACAACGGGAACCGGCTTTGTAAAGCAACGAGACGCTGCCTATCGGCAATGTCGGCTCGACCTTTTTGGTGGCCTAAAGCAAGATCAGTTTCGGGGCCTTTTTTAGATGTCTTTATTTGAGCTTAAGACGTCAAAAATAAACTAATGACCCAAATTAAGCACATATCAGAGACAACATATCTATATAACTATATCTAAAACACACTATACTTACAAAAGTTTTCAAATATATATTTGATGAACAATCGAGAGTGAATAGACTAGTATTTATAAGAGTTGTTTTATATTATTAAAAACTAGTATATGGAATATCCTTAATAATTTACCTTTTTACAACTTCAACTTATTCATTTGTCCTCCTAATCAAAAAATCAATAAACTAATCAAAACAATAAATAAATAGATATAAATTTCAAACATATTAACAGATTAAATTCATAATAAAATCAAATCTATCAAATGACTAACTTTCAAAATAAGATACTGTATAACTTAAGGTTAAATAAATATTATTTAAAATGTTCCATTAATTTAACTATAAAAGAAATCATAAAGTAGTATGTATATGTAGGGTAGGGTTAACGTGAGAAACATAAATATGGAGAGAACTGTGAGAATCATTAGTTTTCCTCCATCTTTCTTCTTTTTTGTGTGGTTTTTTTTATTTTTTTCATTTTTATTTTTCATTTTTTGAAACTTTTTTTTGTTTTTTATTTTCTTTTAACAAAAACCCATTCCAAAATAAAAATAATTTTTTTTTTATGGGTTATGTGTTAAGAAAACGTATGGATACGATACGGGCGTTGCCCTACATCCGTTCTAAAGGGGTTGTCACCGGACGCATATGGGAATGGTATGGATTTAATGGGCGGCGATCAAAGAGATGGTGACGGTTGTTATGGTACGGGCGTAGCCCTTAATGCTAAGGGCAAAGCCCTTAGAGATGATTTTCCAATGGTTCTCACGGTTCTCACCATATATGTGGTTCTCACTTGATCCCTTCTCTTTATATGTATATGTGTATGTATATGTATATGTATAGAATTATAGAAAATGAGACACCTCTTTCAATATATGTATTTGAAAAGAAATAGATAAAAGATGTGTATGTAAGAGGTTGTTTGTATGCGTATTTGAGAGAGAGAAATTAGAAGAGTGAAAGGCTGACCGAAGGCATGGACATAACTATTTCCAAGACACCACACGTCCACACATATACTGATATACAAAGCAATGTGTTCTGTGTTCAATAAAAGCCAATAATTAATTTAAAGCCCAAAACTTATATAAAATTTGGGGGCCTAAATATTTGGGGGCCTTATACGGCTGCCTAACCCAACAAGCTAGTTGGGCCAGACCTGCCTATCGGTTTCTAGAAAAAAGCGACGAGCAAAATGACAAGCCCATTAGGAGCGCTCTTATTTTTTGATATGGGTCGTCTGGGCTGAATGAGTCTAGTTTGGTCAGATACATATCATTTCTCTTCTAAAAATACTAACTTTATTTGGCTTTTCTTTTTTCTTTTTTCAATATCAGGTGATGGCTCAAAGTGGTCACGAATTTCATTACAAAAGCAGAAAAAAAACCATGACAAAGAAGTCGATTTGATTCATCTTAACAAGAAGTCAGTGCTAGCAATAGTTAAAGAGAAGGCCAAGAAGTTGAAACAATCTTTTAGTGGGAAGAACCAACGTGAAGAAAATGAATCAGGACATCCTTCCATCACTCGTCCATCGAATTTTGGTGCTCACGACAAAGGGGGAGAAGATGCCCGAAGTAATGTACTTTCCTACACTTCAGTATTCTACATAAATTTTTTAAAGCAACAGGACTAACACAAAGTATGCTCTTGTGTCCTTGTGTGTCCTGATGCATCCTTTGTGTCGTTGTCCCACTTGGGGGTAGTTTTAGGAACATCCATCCAAGAAATAAGTGATCGGATATGTTTAACATGTTAAAACATGCATAAATTATCACTGTACATAAAATTAATCGCCCCCTAAACATAGGCGTGTATATTAAACATATATCTTTGGCGGTTTGGGCTATGTTTGGCAAAATCCAAATATAACAATACCCCCTCCGTTGTTTTAAAATTTAGCTGAATTCGTATATATGTGTATGTTTCAGCCTATGAATCCAAGGATACACCAGCGCCGAACAAGCAGGCTCCCTTATTGATTTCTAAGAAACACCCAGAGAAAAGAAATGCTGAGCAAGGCAGAGAGGAACATACAAGCTCTAGTAACACAATAACGGATGCAGAATCAAAGGATCAGGTACCATCAGATGCATCCGTTGTTGCGGCTGATACTAATACAAAAAGGCAAGCAGCATCAACAATGGATGCTCCTGAAGTCCATAAGTTGTCAGAAAGTAATTCAAGATCAAGCCTCACAGTTTCCATGCCAGAGAACATCAAAACCAAAGATAAGATGAGAGAGGCTATGAGTTCGTTTCTTAAAAATGATGAACAGCCTGCAATGAATTCATCAGATAGTGATAACAATGTGAACCTGAACTTCAAGTCGAAATCATCACCTGCTTCTACCAACTTAAACAACAACACAGAGTTGAAAGTTGCTTCTATTAAACCGAGCTATAGTTTACCATCGAGCGCCTCAAAAGCTTCTTCAAATCTAAACCAGACCTTTAGGTCCACTTTTGCTTCATATCAAAGCCATTTCTTAGGGTCAATTTCCAACCATAGCCCAAAATTGAACTCCTCCGCCACCTCATCTGGCCCGAACACTAAACCAGGGTCCAGTGAGTCTTCGACTAGTCTTCCATCTCCCACCAAAACAAGTTCATTGCTATTGGGTCATACTTCTAGTACTAATGAGAGTCAGTCTTCTGTCTCTGCAGCTGACCAGACTCGGGCTCCTACCCGCCCTGCCAATAGTGTAAGGCGGGTTCCTGTCTCTAACCGGACTCGGTTTCCTAAGCATATTGAATCTAACACAAACCGCGTTCCTGTCCAAACTGACACTAATGAGACTAAATCCTCTGTCTCTTATGGTGATCAAAGTCGGTCTCCATCATGAAGGTAATCATATATTGTTCAAACTGTTTAACAAGATTGTGAATGCAGTTGCGAAAAATGAGAATTGTGATCTTCAAACTGATTGAAGAACTGCATAGTGAAAGACAGCCCACGCCACACAGCTACAAGGCCGTTATCATAGTTTTAGCAAAATTAAAATTGTCCTCTTGTTTCCCCTATAAAATATAGAAAACTCTGAAGTTTTCTATGGATATGAGTGACTATGTAAGGAATAAACAGAGACATTTCACATTAATTTGACTTTACTACCTAAGTAATACTCCGTATGATTTTATGCCATTTTTACCAGTTGGTTCCAGCCCAACTATGTTATAACTATGGCAAGTATATACTTCAGGAATGATTATTAATAGGAGGAACTCCTTCCCATTCTTCCTTACTATCTCATATGTCTATCTAATTAGACCCCATCCTTGGCCATGACTGTTAAACTTCTATTTTCTATCTGTCATTTTGCAAATGACTGTTAAACATCTATATTCTAATTACACCTCATCTATAGGAGTTCTCATAGTTCTTGCAAAAAAAAAGGTTCCCAAAATAAGAAAAGTCTATATATATGAAGATACTTAGAATATATGGTTGAGTGATCAAGCACAACCTGCCTGTAAACTCTTTAGGAAATTACATTATACAAATTACAAATTGGAACAATTTAAGATTACAGATGCATTGGGTCCATCTGGATTTGGTTACATTTTATGGTACCAGTATGTTCCTTTGTGCTCACTATCCTCATCTGGCTCGATGTAGATGCATTCCTTGGCCTCTCTATACATAGCCTTGAAAATTGGAGTCCTGTCAATTTTATAAAACTCACCCAACACTGGCTTGATTGCATCCCGGGCCTCTTTTGCATGATAATGTGGAATGTAGGAGATTAAATGATGCAAGACATGAGTGTGTGTGACGTCATGGAAAACTCTGTTTAGGAATCCAAAGTCCCTATCTATCGTTGACAAGGCGCCTCTGATCCAGTTCCATTCGGTTGAATCATAATGAGGCAAAGAGAGATGAGTGTGGTGCAAGTACGTGATCAACACAAAAAATACATGTACGCCAATCACAGGAATTCCATACATGCATGCTACCCAAGCAGCCCCTTTTGCAGCTACAAGAAGCTTAACTGCGTAAATAACGCCAAGAATACCAATATCCGATAGCACAACCTGAATTCTTTCACGATCAGTGAAAATTGGACTTAAGGGATCAAAGTGGTTGGCAAACCTTCCGTACTTCTTGCCAGATATATTTGTCAAGAGATATAATGGGAACCCAAGGGTCAATCTAAAAACCAAAGTGAACACTCGACCAGGTGGATTGTTAAGGACCTTTGAGTAAATCCTGACTTTTGATTTTCGTTTAGGAATGTAAACTTCATCGTTATCAAGTGAATTGGTGTTGGCATGGTGATTTCGATGGCTGTATTTCCATGAGAAATATGGGGTAAAGAGTGCAGAATGAAGGATGAAACCAACGGTGTCATCGATCCATTGGTACTCACTAAAGGCATGGTGACCACATTCGTGACCAATGACCCATAAACCGGTTAGGATGCTAGCTTGGCAAAACCAGTAAACCGGCCATGCCAAATAAGCTAGAGGGGTAGGCAGAATTGGAATATATGTGTTGGCAAGGAAGTAAAAAACATAGGTAATGATGAGATCATGGACAACATAGTAGGATGAACGGAGGACAGATCTTTCAAAGCAATGAGCAGGGATTGCTTTCTTTAGATCACTTAATGTGAACGGTGGATCAATTGGGACACGTTCGAGGATATTCTTACCCTCAGATTGATCCGACATCCGACCACCTGCACCCATGTTGTCGATATGATCTTATATTATTAACCTGCACAAGAAAATATCAATCAATACTAATATAAGCTATATATGTAACTAGCTAATACAAAAGGATAATAATACAAAAAACTTGTATTAGAGAGTGCTCACCTCAGAGGAAGAGTTGATGTTTTAGCTCTCTTCTTCTGCTGATTTTCTTGTGGTTCCTCATTCTTTGTATTTATAGCTGAGAGTAGTTCACATAAACTTTGGTTCACTTGCAATAATAATACTAGAATAATATTGTTTATTGAATGTTGTTGTCGCCTACTACCATTATATTATTCAAATTTGCTACACTAGCTAGTAACTTTGACTGTTTAGGATGGATCATACATACCAAAAATGTGTTAGTTAAGAAAAGATTCATTGATCGAAATATTCTACTACACTAGCAATATAATATTATTAGATATACATCAGTTCTTTATGTGTAGACTATAATCCAAAATTCTAGTAGTTCCATCCACTCATATGTTGATTTTAGTGATTAACTAAATTCGAAAGGACTATAATTGGTATGTATATAGATATTTAGATATAGATGTGTACGTGTTATTATGCGAATATACAGCTTAAATATTTACATACAGCTAAAATACAACTTAGTTAACACTGAATGTTTTAGTGTATTTTAGTTATAGTTTTTGGGGTAAATGGTTGTTTTACCCGGATGAGTATATGTTAACCTCACAAAAGTTACAGATGATATGAGGTAGACATGACCAAAGTAACAATCCCCCAAAAAAAAAGAGTCGAGTGATTGCAAGCCAAAAGAGAACTCACAGAGGTAACCGACTACCTCACCCCATAGACCTATCAAGCCTCTAAAACAGATAAAGACTAGAGTAATAACAAAAGCTATACTATAGCGCCTTAGGTAAGTTCCAAAGAGAAACTGCTCGATCCACCCTCATTGTCTTTCTGAATTTGAATGTCATTAAGTTTAGGCGAATCGTTTCAAACACAGCCGTTTCCATCTGATAACCGATCTCTTCCTTTGTTTGAAAAGTCTTGCATTTCTTTCTTGCCAAATAAAATAGACCGTTGCCTCTAGCATTATGATGCAGGTGGAAACTTAGGATAAATAATTGAACCTGTTGATTCGCGAGAATGCAAAGAACAATTCTTCAAAAATTTGTTGATTCAAAAGAATACCTAAAATTAGGGATTTTCACACTAACACAATCTATGTATACAGAGAAAATTGATTTTTATAAAATCAATAACCGAATAGCCTCTCTAGGTTTACAATAGTGCAAAATTTGAACGGGCCTAATATAACAAGTGGGCCTAAAGTTATGACAAAAAGAAAATCCAAAAAACCCGAGAAAGTAGATAAAAAAGCTAATAACTCATAAAAAATAACCATCGGGGTCTTGGTCTAGTCGTCAGGGCGTTATCCTCTTAGGGCTTTCGTATTGGAGGGTCAGGGTTCAAATCCTGCCAAAGACATTTGAAAAGGGGGCCGTTGTTATGCTATATCCATTCAACACATGGGAGGGCAAACCATTTTAGACAGGACCAGGATTTGAACTCGGGGTGGGCACACCAATTTCAAGGGTGTGGTCAGTTTTTTAGTCTTTCAAAAAAATGACTCATATATAGAAAATGGTGTTTTTGGACCCAAAGGTCGACCCAAACTGCCTTCAACAGTTTGCAGCTTTAAGCTCCTCATTCCAGCGGTCGTGAGACTTCCGTACATTGAAAACAGGGCCCTATAAAAGTAATCCCCATTTTAGTGAGGCATCTTTAGAAACTCTATTTTGGGTCTCTAAATACATCGTAGCCTTCTCTTCAACACTCCATCACATTAACTTTGAAACAACACTGAAGAACGATTTCTTTTTAGTCGAGGGGATAAGGCCATTAACAATCGAGTCCAAACCAGAGAGAGCTGATTGATGTCGGCCTTCTTATTAGCAGCAAGCCAAACCTATGGAGCATAAGAAGAATGAAAAAACAAATGAGAGTGTGAGTCCGGTTATGATAAACAGAGTGTGCGTACTAATGGAACTCTAGTATGCTGTACAGATCCCATTGACTTAGTGAATCCAGAGTCTTTAGTTTCTTCTTCATCATGAGCCACAAAAGAAAAGAGTGCTTCGGTATACAGTAACCAAACCAAACAAGATGAAACCAGACAGCTTCTATAGCTCTCGGTCGTATAAATTAAACTTCCAAACATTTCCAACTGAAAATTAAACCAGCCTACTTCCCCCGTCTCTCTATTGAACCTGATCTTGCTTTTTTAGGAGGAAACTCTTTAATCAAATCCTCATACTCAACTTTATAACATAAATCTTTCTCATTTGACAAAACGAATCCAAAACCAAAGATACTCATACCCAAAATCTGAAAAAAAACTTGAGTTCGTTACAATGTACATGGAGTCTCTGAATGATCATCTGATGAACCATTAACCAGGTGTTATCCAATGGGATAAAAGAAACTCAAGACCAGTCCCCGAGAGGTAAAACAATCGCAAATCAGTTATTTAAGAAACATTAATAAGTCCATGTCATTGGCAAACTCAGCCGACACGTTATCACAACTAGGTTAGTGATAAACTTATAACTCTTTTTAATATTTCTAACCATACCTGTATTATACAGTTGTACAATACAATATTATGATACTAGTAGCACGCCATCTCTGTACGTGTTACCCCTTCGTACCAAGACATTCTGTCTAATATTTATTACTTGTTAACTGAACAGTATATATTCATGGTCTTGCAACTTGTAATAAGGAGTACAGAGACTACAGATTAGTTTATAAAATACTTCAAATTGGAAATGGTCGGAAGGAAGTTCACAGAAACTCTTTTTGAGGAATGAAACTCATTAATTATCTTATTCAATCATATTACAAAGTTCATTATACTGAATAGTGAATACAAAATGGAACAATTTAAGGTCACAGTTGCACTAGGTCCATCAGCTGGTTTACATTTTGTGGTACCAGTATGTTCCTTTGTGCTCACTATCCTCATCTGGTTCGATGTAGATGCATTCCTTGGCCTCTCTGTACATAGCTTTGAAAATTGGAGTCCTGTCAATCTTATAAAACTCACCCAACACTGGCTTGATTGCATCCCGGGCCTCTTTTGCATGATAATGTGGAATGTATGAGATCAAATGATGCAAGACGTGAGTGTGTGTCACGTCGTGGAAAACCCTGTTCAAGAATCCAAAGTCCCTGTCGATTGTTGATAAGGCGCCTCTGATCCAGTTCCATTCGGTTGAATCATAATGTGGCAATGAGAGATGGGTGTGGTGCAAATATGTGATCAAAACGAAAAATACATGTACACCTATCACGGGAATAGCATACATGCAAGTTACCCAAGCAGCCCCTTTTGCGGCTACAAGAAGCTTAACTGCATATATAACAGCAAGAATACCAATATCTGATATGACAACCTGAATTCGTTCACGATCAGTGAAAATTGGGCTTAAGGGGTCAAAGTGGTTGGCAAACCTTCCGTATTTCTTGCCAGAGATGTTAGTTAAGAGATATAGAGGGAACCCAAGGGTCAACCTAAAAACCAAAGTGAACACTCTACCAGGGGGGTTGTTGAGAACCTTTGAGTAAATCCTGACTTTGGATTTTCGTTTAGGAATGTAAACTTCGTCATTATCAAGTGAATTGGTGTTGGCATGGTGATTTCGATGGCTGTATTTCCATGAGAAATACGGGGTAAAGAGAGCAGAATGGAGGATGAATCCAACGGTGTCATCGATCCATTGGTACTCACTAAAGGCATGGTGACCACATTCATGACCAATGACCCATAAACCGGTTAGGATGCTAGCTTGGCAAAACCAGTAAACCGGCCAAGCCAAGTAAGCTAGAGGGGCAGGCAAAAGAGGAATATATGTGTTGGCAAGGAAGTAGAAGACGTAGGTAATGATGAGATCATGAACAACATAGTAGGATGAACGGAGGACAGATCTTTCGAAGCAATGAGCAGGGATTGCTTTCTTTAGATCACTTAATGTGAACGGAGGATCAATTGGGACACGCTCGAGGATATTCTTACCCTCAGATTGATCCGACATCCGACCACCTGCACCCATGTTGTCGATATGATCTTATATTAACCTGCAGTCACCAAAACTAATAGTATTAGCTAGACATATGTAGTAAACTAGTATAAAACAGGAAGGAGAATAAAAGACAGTAACTAGTTAATAAAAAACTTAAAAGAAGAATGTGTGACCTCAGAGAGAAGTGATGTTTGAGTTCACTTCAGCTTGTGATTGTCTTAATTTGAGCTTCCTCATTCTTTGTATTTATAGGCAAGAAGTTTTATAGAAGTTTTTGTACAATTCCCTTTGCAATATAGATTGGCTGACTCGCCAACTTTGACTCTACAGTGAAAATTGACAACATAATAATATAGTTCTAATTAAGACTATACATGATGACAACAAAATTCTGGTAGTTACAACTTACGTACACTATACATGATGGACGGGGTTCTTTTTTTTTTTTCTTTTTCTTTTATATATATATATATATATATATATAAAATAAAAAGCAGGATTTTTCATGTGTAGCTAGTACTAGTCGTATGAAAATGAAATAATCATTATAATTTCCAACATTTCGATCCTGGGTAAAAGTAAGTATAGTCGTATGGATGTCGTCTATAGCGCTACTCCATAATTATCTCTTTGCCTAGTCAAAATCTTTACTTTTGTTTTTACAGTGATTAAAAAATGTATATATATTTTTGAAAAAAATTGTGGTGGTGTGACGTTTTGAAATTGTTTTCTGTTGTGACATGAGTCGGATACTTTTGTAGTTAAAAAAAATTAAAACGTTGGACTTATTGTTCAAGTTATCTAGGCACAAAATATAGATTCATGTGATGATCTGGGAATTTTTTTTTGAAACAGTGATTCTTTAAGGGTGTTTTGTCAAACAAGTTTTCACAAAAAAAAAGTTATGCAACCGGGTAAACCGATAATGCAAATACCAGTTTCAAATTTTTGCCTCCAAGCCAGTATTTGCATTACCAGGTTCAAAAAAAGGACGTTTGAAACCGGTAATTGGAATACCGGTTTCAGACTTTGTCAGCTTTTTGCAGGTAAACAGTAGCATGCAGCAGACGACTTGACACTTGATGTGACGACTATACACCTCGAAGCCGGTTTTTGTAATACCGGTTTTGCATCAAGACAAAACTGGCACCATGCAAACATAATTCAATTTATGCAGATAGTATTATCTATATTGATACATGTTTCACATAGCAAAGCACGCAAACATATATTTTCATAACCAAAACAGCAAAAAACTCCCTTATTTGTCATCAACAAAAGCAGTATTGTCATAATTAAAAATGGCATTCGTTAATGTTAGCTGTGGTTCTAGAAGCCCAGAGTTGTTGTGGTTACAAGCTCGAGATGATCATCGCTCATACAACATCTCCCATAACCGTGATGTGATAGTGCCACGTTGTAGAAAGGTGATGGAGGGCTGGCTAAAGTGCTGGCGGCAGGTGTGCCCGAGGAAGTTCTTGTCCATTTCAGGAGTGTCGGGTTTTTCCAATTCTTCCAGGCGTGTATTTGCCAACTTGATCATTCTTTGATCAACACGTTGGTGGAGAGATGGCGTCCGGAAACTAACACGTTTCACCTTCCTATTGGTGAAGCCACTGTCACCTTGCAAGATGTGCAAGTGATATGGGGTTTACCCATACAGGGACCAGTGGTGACTGGTGTATGGGTTACAGAAATCCAAAATGTGGATTATTGGAACAATCTGTGTGAGGAATATCTGGGTTTTATTCCTCAAGATGATCGTGATAACTTGAGCAAGGGTCGGATCAAATTTCACGCCTAGCTTGGCCGAGTCCATTGAATTTACCAATTTCGACAAGGAAATAGAGCAGGAGTGCATATTCATGGCTAGAAGGATTATTCTAGCTCTGATGGGTTCAGAGCTTTTTCTTGATCCTAACACATATGATGTTAGTTTGAACTTGTTGAGGAACTTGGGAGACCTGAGCAAAGAAGGTCAAAGGAGTTGGGGTTCAGCAACTCTTTGTTTTTTGTATAGAAACCTGTCTAAGGCGACTTTGCCTGATAGAAAGGACATGGATGGGCCTTTGTTGTTGCTGCAGTATTGGGCGTGGGAAAGATTCCCACGCATTGCCCCACAAGTCACACCAGTCAAAGAGGAAAGAAACCGTCCGTATGCTTACCGAACTTGTTTAGCAAACAAGTGGTTTGGAGACCAGTCAAATATTCATACACCGGCACACTGTCTAAGTTCGTACCGGTCTTTTTTTAATGCGCTCACGCATGAGTAGGTAATAATTAATATACTTTGTAAGTTATAAGAATTAGTACATTTTAATATCTTTTAATATTGTTTTATTGATGCAGTTCAAATGGAATTCGTATAAGGAGTTCATCAACCTACTCCCAGCTAGTTGTAAGACTGGTCAAACCATATGAAAATATATGGGTCCATTGGTCTTTTGGGATGAGGTGGAGGTTCATATACCACATAGAGTTACTAGACAGTTTGGCTTGATACAAATTGTTCCACCTGATGTTGGTTTGTTGGAACCAACTGTTCATAAGTCCCTTATGAAAATACGAAAGGGGAGACCTAGTGTTGTCGATTGGGGTGTAAAACACGCCAACTATATTGACCAGTGGGACAACCGACAGCAGCGGATCTACCAAGGAGACCAAGGGACCACCTTTGCCGATGGCTATATGCAGTGGTATTTAGGGCGTACCGTTTTAACAGTCGGTAAGCCCAGTCAGGAACAACCTCCAGGCCAATACCCTCTCTGGGGGCTACCCATCAATTTTATGTAAGTATATTTTTTGTTAAATAAAACTTACTATTAATTAATATTAAATTGTTACTAATATTTAAATGTTCGCAGTAAGAGGGTTTGGTACAGGTAGACGAGCATCAAGAAGCAAATCCGCAGATAAGTCATTTTTTGTAGATTTTAGAACAATACCGAGGGAGACATTTTCTTTGACTCAACAGGAAGAATGTATGAATTATAGATCTCAAAATTGGTCGTTTCTAGAGTCACAACCATTTGAAATGCCTCCATCCCAAAATTATCAAGGCGGTGGTCATTCCAGTTCGGGTGCTGGTCTTTCTAATTGGGGTGGTGGTCCTTCCAGTTCGGGTGCTGGTCCTTTTAATACCCAAACTGTGTTTAGGCCCTCAGCAAATTCGGGGTTTTAAAGTTACCAACCGGGTAACTCAGAAGCTGGACCCTCAACTTCAGCAACCCAACAAATGTTTCTGGGTAACTTTTTCACGGGTACCTCCCAAATCCCGGGTTATTATACCCCGAATGCAGCACAATTTAATCTTTTCGATATGGCTCCAAATTATTTTGCACCTGATTTTTACGGAACTGGTCTACCACCGCAAAACATCTCTCCTGTTCCTATGCAGAACTTCTCTGCTTTTGCAAGTTCTTCCCAACTGCCAGTTACAAATCTGGGAAATGACGAGGAAGAAGAAGAAGAAGAAGAAGAAGAAGAAGAAGAAGGAGGAGAAGGAGAAGAAGAAGGAGAAGAAGAAGAAGAAGAAGAAGAACAAGCACCACCACAACCACAAAATGTGGAGCCGCGAAGAAGTAGCCAAGTTCGTACCGATCGACGAACATGTGGAACAGTTTTTCTTTCCCTATAATAAAAATGAAATTAGATTCTATTATGTATTTTTTATGTTTCTATTAATAAATATCTGTAATTTGTATTTGTTTTTATTAATCAATATCTGTTTTTTTAATGTTTTTTTTTTGATATTTATATAAAAGAACAAAGTCGATATAAAACTTATATCAAAATAATACATACTCAAAATAACGATATAAAACTTAGATAAGAATAATACATAAACATAGATAACAATAACACACATTCAAAATACTACGTAAAATTCCTAATGGAAACCTTCTTTGGCTAGCAATTTATAATATGTCGCAAAGTCGATCTTTTGGTCAACCAACTTTAACAGTTTGTTGAGTTCAACAGTTATCTCATCGATGCTTGGTAATGTAGACTCAATATAATCACTATGCATTTCTTCACTTATAATGGTTTCGTTGCCCCTTTTTTTTTATTTCTTTGATTTTCTTCATATGCTCGACCTTTCTTTGCTCCAAAAAAAGCTTACAATCATTAATTTTGTAGTAAAATTCATACCCGTTGTCTATATCCTCTTTACACTGCGCTTTTAATGCATGAAATGTTACTGTAGGTGGTGATGATGGGTCAGATGATGAAGAAGGAGCCATACCTTTTGTTTAACCAAGTTTTGTCTATGTTACAAATGCTTAAAAAACCTGAATTTTGTATATATATATAAACGATTTGAAACCGGTAATCGAAATACTGGTTTTGAATTTTGTGCCTTCGTTCAATGTAGCTTTCTTCTTGCTTGTCATGTCATCTGCTGCATGCTACTGTTCACGCTGACAAAGTCTAAAACTGGTATTCCAATTACCGGTTTCAAACGTCCTTTTTTTGAACCCGGTAATGCAAATACCGACTTCGAGGCAAAAATTTGAAACCGGTATTTGAATTACCGGTTTACCCGGTTGCATAACTTTTTTTTTTTACGAAAACTTTTTTGACAAAACACCCTTAAAGAATTTCTGTTTCAAAAAAATTTTCGATGATCTGGTTATTTTCGAAAATGCCCTAATAAACGTATATATAAATCGTGATCGATAGCCAATGATGGCGAGCCCAAATGGTCAAAGGTAGATACTTCTAGTTTTATCAATGTTTTTTAAGTTCTATAGGGATGAAAAACTTTGAGGTTTTCTCTCCAAATTCTTGTAATGACCTATGGTCAACATCTATATATTAGAGCACTCTCAATGTCTTTTCCACGTTTAATTAATTATTAGTTCTTGTGTGGGTTAAAAAAGCTAGACAATGGGGGAATTTATGGAGCGTTTGGTAGGAGTGAATCAAAGAGAATGGAAATGTAATAAAGAATGAATATAGTGGGAAAGAGAATGAGTGTTTGGAAAGAGAATGGATTCCGTCGTTTGGTACAAACAGAGAATGAATATACAAAAAATACAAAATTTTGAATAATAATTAAATTTAATATATACAACATCACTAAACAAAAAACAAAATTCCATTCCGATCAATTTTCTACATTTTATAGAGAATTGAGGGAATGGAATCGATTCTCACTTTTCGATTCTCTTTCTCATTCTCCATTACAACCAAACATGAGAAGTCTTTCTCATTCCCTTTTCACCCTTTCCATTCCATTGTACCAAACACCTAAGGCCACTTATAAATTATAAGAATCCAGTTAAATTATTTGCATGATGGCCTTCCTCTGTCCTTAATTTTCGGATAACGACACAAAGCAAGTAGTTTAATTCGAATTATGAGCGAAAAAAAGGTCTTTAAGCGCGCGTGGAAGATAATATTAGATATGAAAAGTTTGTTTTGTATCATCAACAATTCAACATGCATCTAATCTATACTAGAATATAATTATATATATGTATATATTTATATTTATATTTATATTTATATACAAGCTTTTTTTTTATAGTTATAGACACGAGTTGAATTTTGCAACTAAATATGTTTATCAATATTGTAAACCAATCATATTTTATAATTCTTTTTGGCGTGGAAGAGATGGGTCATGGGTCCCTATAATAAAAAAACAAGTTCAGCTATAGCAGCAAAAGATATTTGTTTTTGAGACTGGCCAAATTATGCTCGTTATATGTTTTCACGACAAGGATATGTCATCGCCCGATAATCCTTAGAAGAACTTCGTCACAATAACTTTATAGTGAGGACTTTTCTACCTTTAACGATGACATCTTTGATTATATTTTCAGGTTAAATAGGATGATTGGATCAAATAGTTAATATACTTCCCTATGAAGATAAAGGTCAAGGATTCGATCTCTATCCATGTCGGAGGTCCGTTACCTCTTTACCTTTAAGAGATAAAGTTGTGTACATCTTAACCCCCCTCAAGGCTATCTCATCGATTTCATGGGTCGTGCTTAATAAGCAAAAGATAGGTCTTTTGTAAACGAGAATTTCGCGTATAGCAATTAAGAAATAAGTCAAATTAACTATTCATATTTAAAACTAAAAGGGTTTAGTATTTAGGGGTGTAAGTAACTTTAACACTATTCCTATCGTGTGAATATAACTTTAATTTGGTTCATTGTATGTAACTAACCCGTCAAATTGAACGATATGATTAATCTAAAAGTGTATCCGTGACAATCCATATGAGCTGCCATATAGAAGTTTTTGATTGGTCAAAGTAAAAATTTTACATGAATCATGATTTAGTTATATACGATGAACCAAATGAAGGTTACATTCACATAATAGAAAAAGTATAAAAGTTACTTACACTCTCAAATACTTAACCCAAACTAAAAACTAAGTTGAAGAAAATTAAACATTAAACAATTAAGTATATAGGATTCTATTAACGATGGCCGATGGCGTAATTTTTTTGATTTGTGATTCTAATTAAACTATTTAAATTAAACTAAAGTAGGAGAGGTTCATGAATATATTTATGTTTTATGAAACACAAGTGTCGGTATCGAAGCATAGATATCGGGAAGAGTCACATGAATATAAAACGATGTTTTCCCTACATATATCAATTTCAAGCCCGTTCAATGGATAACTTCAAAACATGTATTTTATACTTGTTTCATGACATTTAGTATATACAAATGAAACAAAGAAGTATTTATTAACAATGCTTATGATCAGTTAATATACTAATTACACTAAACAAAACTATCATGTTTCCTTGTGATGATCAATCTGTGCACTCCATTGTCATATGCCATCCAATCTGTACAAAGTTGAAAACACAACCACAAATGCAAATTACATACTACTTTCATTGAACATATTGTTGGCATATGATCATATTATTATAAGTCGCATGTCCGGGAATAGTTTAAGCCTACGGGGTCACACGAAATGACACGGTAACTCGATAATAACAATTGATATATTAAAGTAATATATTAATTAGTTTGATCACGAAATAATTAATTAAACATAATTAAAGGATTAATTATATTTAATTGATTAAAAAGGAGGATTAAAATGTGAAAATTGGAAAGTGGACTTGGACCTAAGTCCATCATGGGGGACGGCCACATTAAGGCTTTCCAAAGCCTTGATGTTTGCTTAGTTTCCAAGTTATTGTTAACCTAATTTTTCTCTATAAATACAAGGGTTAATTCCAAGGTTTTCATTCATTCACAAAACAAATTCTCTCCTCTCTCCCTCTTTTCCTTAGTTCGGCCGAACACCTCCTTTCAAAAGGGTTTTCGGTTTCGATTTTAAGTTTAAGGGTTTTAAACAAAGGGTTGTTTAGGTTCGTGATCGGGGTACTAGCATACATTATTCGGGGTGTCTAGTGTGCGATCGTGGAGGGGTTTTGCTTTAAACCCTAAGCATTAATAATAATCTTATTATTATTATCTTATTGGATCTTTGCATATAAGTTACACGTCTCGATTCTCTCTTTGTTAATTAATGTGATTGCATATATGTTTCGATTTCTTCCGTTGCGCTTATTCGTGATCTTGTACGTTTATGTGTTCATATTCTAATACATAGTAACATAAATGACGAACTTTGAATTTTTAATAGTCTTCTTTTGTTTCTAAAATTCATTTCTAGCATATCAAGAATAGCTCAATGGCTCAATCCTTATAGCTCGATATTTATCTATAAGAATTGGACCACAACAGCTAACCAAAGTCCACTAAGCTGCAAATTGTTAAACTGATAATGCTCTACTCATCAATATGTGATGTTTTCGTTTAAACTAAAGTAGTACATACATTTAGTAACTAACTTTAGTAATCAATAATTTAAATAATGCTCTACTCATCAATAATATAATTTAAATAAAGGTTTTAGTTTTAATGTAAATAAAGAATCGACGGTGGAAACTATAATTTAAAGTTTATGGATTGAAATTAATAGTACAAAATGACCATTAGTTTAATGGTTGGAGACTTTGTTATTATGCGTGAGGTTACGGGTTCATCGACTTTTTATTTTTATACGAGTAGGATATACTAAATAGACGCCATGCCATTTATATGACACATGTCAATCTCAGACTAACTACGTAAGAACGTTACGTAAGAAAATGATAATGTGGCAACATCAGAAACATGTCATATTATTGTTTGCAAATAGAGAATATATATATATATATATATATATATACTAGGTCTTTTACGCCGCGCGATGCGCGTATTATTATAAGTTATTGTTCAATTAGTGTTGATTTAAATGTTTTGATGCAGACTTACACAATATCAAATATTTTGTTTAATTAGTTCAATGTGATTGTTCTTATTAAATTCGTAAGCATGTAAATATATATAAAACAAGTTAAATATGGGTATAATATATCACTATCAAAATGTTATTAAAGATAAATATGGAAAAAAAATGATGTATACAATTGAATATTTTCAAAATGTTCATTGGGCATTATGGAGGTTTTTACCAACTAAGTTGATGAACATTAATCATAATAATAAGAACATATATAAAAATTAAAGAGAAAAGTCCTCCATATTTATAAAATTTTTTTAAAAAAACCTTATATTAAATAAAAAAAATTGTTTTTACATGGTCACCAAGAAAAAGATAATAAAAAAAAACTAAATTAATATATCAAATGATAAATGTGATATACGGTTAGAGTTTATAATACGTAGGATATAATATAACTATTTTAAAAATTAAATATTTTTCAGTTTTAAAAGTATATTTTAAGTTTATACGGTTTATGATTTTTTTTTCTTTGCATTTGAATTTTGCAAAATACATATATAAAATAGAGATAAATATTGTCAAAAATTATAGAGATGCCACATAGGATAAAAACCTATGTGGCAAATTTTAAAAATAGCTTTAAATTTGAAGAGGCCTTTAAAAGGCTAGGTTAACTACTGTTTTAATAATATTATATATTATATATATATATATATATATCTATAACTCTTATAAAACAATAGTTAACCAAGCATTTTAAAGCCCTCTTGCAATCTAAACTAATTTAAAAAATTGTCACATAAGATTTTATCCTATGTGTCAACTCCATATTTTTCTTTAAATAAACTATATATTTAGAAAACAATTGAACGTATATATGTTAAAATAAATAAATAAATATATATATATTGTAAGAATCTAAGCTCTTCTCATTAGATAAAATGATATATTCTCTTTAGTTTAAAAAATCACGTCTATACCTAATGATATTTCATTATCTTTTTTATTCAACATTTATATGAGGTTTCTTTCGTTTTTTTTATGGTGATTATATGAAAGTTTGCTCAGGCTGTTGGTTAGTTGAAACTCTTATCGCATTAATCATTAGTGGCAATATTTAAAGTTTATAAGTTTTTTTTATCACCACTAAATTATATTCATCTTATATGAGTTTAGAGCTTTGTATAATATCATAACTTTCTGAAAGAGTTATATTAATTATTTCGTTCATATCACTATGAAAATTATGTACAATTTTTGGTTTAATTCTTTTTTTTTTTTGAATTTTATGATAATGGTTAATATAATCTCTTTTTTCTTTTGTTTTTTAACAATACATTTTTTTCATTGTGATGATGAGAAAAATATTATGATGGTAGACGAAGAGTTAGTTCAAAACAAGTGTATATAACAATTAGTTTAATGATTGGATAATGAATACGTTATTGCTAATTTAATTAAGTGAAACAAAATAGATTGTTCGTCCATATGTTTTTTTTACGATCATTATTGATCCATTCCATTAACTCATTTGTTCATATATTAAGCGTGTCATTAAATGTTTTTTTAAGCAAGTTTAACTCAAATCTCACTTTATTAAGCACCTTTTTAAAGCAGCCGCACATCGTGCGGATAAAAAAATCTTAATATATATATATATTGATTTAGTTAAAAAGGATAGAAAGATAATCCCTAAATGTGTACATACTACATAGTACGAGTAGTTTATTATTATTTATTTCATCCATAAAACAAATCTTAGTTAACTTGAAATTCCATCTATTTTCTGTAAATATATATACATATATGACGAAGAATTATTATTATTATTATTATTATTATTATTATTATTATTATTATTATATTTATATAAAATAGTAAAAGAAAATGGGAAATAAAGTTTACCAAGAGGTTTGATGAACTGATAGCGGAAATGGAGATCCAAACGTCAAAAATTGTAAGAGACAAATCGTGTTGATAATGTGTGTGTTAGAAAATAGATGATCTTCGATCAACAATATTATCACAATCACACCAATATGCATGATAGTAATACAAGATGATACATCTTGAGCATTTTACTGGCCAATATTCTTGGCATGCGAGTTGAATTTACAGGGTGGGGCGGGCGGAGGGAGGGGATCGGGTAGGCCCTCGGTATCCAGTCCGAATACCTGTGGTCCGGCTCTTCGCTGTTCTAAAAAAAATAATAATAATAAATATAGAAGATGGGGAAGATAATGATTGGAGAGAAAATGGTATGTTTTAATGTATTGATACAATAGGATTTCACCGTTATACAGATAAAGCTTAGGGAATAAGCTAAGGGTATAATAGTCATTACAATATATATATACAAAATCCACATTTATCTTTTTTATTAATTCATCGGGTTTTTTGCATAAAATATTGTTGAGATAAATTACTAATACAGAAATAGAAACATCACATACATTTGAGTTACTTACAAACAATAACCACAACAAAACTTAATTGATTTACACCATAAACCCTTATTTTAATAAGAAAAATGCTAAATATACAAACATACCTATTACAACAAAAATAAGCCATAAAGGAATAAAGAATCCGGTCTAGTGTGTTTAATTGCTTCAGAGAAACTTGGACATAATTTCTTTAGTTTAGACAACTGCTACAAGCCGCTATCTTTTTTTTTGGACCGCAAACAGTGAAGTATATTCAAAATTAGCAAGAATCTGGAAAGAAAACATACAAAATAGAGAACAAAAAACAACAAATCAAAACAATAAATAAAGTTACACCATTTATGACAATCATTCACCACTTTATGAGTCCTATTTGAAATCCATAAAAAAGACATTGATTTAATTTCTTCAAATAATGCAGATGGGGAGACACTAGCATTCTCGTGCACCACTTCGTTCCTTTTCTTCTACAAGTACCAAATATATATTTGAAACATTGCGTTGATAGCTTTCTTCCACATTTTGTCACCAACTAAAAAGTTATGATATGAATGCAAGTTATGAACCTGAAAGGCAAATACATGGTTGATTTTACACCAACCACTCACTTTTGACGAAACCTCCATCGCTATATGGCAACCCATGAAGAGATGGTCACTTGATTCATCAGCTTGACGACATAGCGGGCAAAGTAATGAAGTTGGAACCACTCCTTGTTTGTTGAGTTGCAAGTAAGTTGGTAGACGGTTCAAACTAGCACGCCAATTCATTATGTTGACTTTTTTTGGTACCGAGTTATTCCACCAAAAAGTATTAAAGATGACATTATTTGTTGCAACATCTAAGATCTAAATATCTAATATTTTTCTTGCATCTTCCACCACATAAGTTTCTGCTCCAGAGTTGAGTTCTAACCCATATTTATTGAAGTCAGTCTTTAATGTATATATACTTCTCCATAAACCCCTAGAAGTGCTTCTAATGGGGATATCCTGTCCATTTCGTGATCGACCATGTATAGCAACCACCACTTTACACCAAATCCGTTCTTGTTCCGTCCCGAACTGTGACCACCATCTAGGCACCTAGCGAGCATTGCCAAGTTAGCCGTCTTCAAAGAGCCAATACCTAGACCCCCCTTTTCTTTAGGTTTTATTACACCAGCCTATGCAATCTAACAGGTTTTTTTAAGCCACTATCTAACAAAGCAATGAGAATCAAACCACTTAGTAACGTCGTTAATTACCTTAAATAGGTTGACATTTTTTAACTTTCATATACCTAAAACATGGTTGTTCTAATAAAACTTCCACCAATCACAATTTTTCATTATTTTTAAATTGACTTTTGCTTTTAATTTTGACTTTAATCTACATTTTTTTTTTGTTTTCCATCATTAATTTACATTTTTTAACCAATAATCTATCTATACTCCTTTATAAAAATTATCACCCCCCCTTTTAGAAATAGTTACACAATAGTTACATACGGATTACTAAATTACCCTTAATAAACACCCAATATGGAAAGAGTTTTATAAAATACCAAGTTTGCCCATAATGAATTAATTTACACTCTAAGCCCTTATCTTCTAAAAATTTTCACTATCACAGTTCTATCAACCTACACCACTTGACACCACCAATAGTACCATCATCGACACCACTAGACCGCCTTTTCCACCACCGCTGCCGCATTGCGCGGGGTACCATGCTCGTACTCTTTTATAAAAATTATCACCCCTCATTTTTAGAAATAGTCACACAATAGTTACATATGAAATTAATAAATTACCCTTAATAGACACCCACTATGGAAATAGTTTTTTACAAAATACCTAATTTGCCCTTAATTTTACACTCTAAATCTTTATTTTAATAATTAACATTTTAAGCCCTTATCTTCTAAAAATATCCGACACCACTAGACCGTCTTCCTCACCATCACCGCATTGCGCGGGTACCATGTTCATTTCAATATGATAAATAAAGAATAATAACTAATATATATTTAATAGAATAATTTTTGTCTTTATCTTTATCCTTTCTTTATCTTTTGTTACATTAATAACTTATCGATCAATCACAACTTTCAGACTTTCTTAATTTGAATCGACTTTTTCTTTCAATTTGATTTTAATTTATATTTTTTTGTTTTTCATCATCAATTTAAACTTTTTAATCAATAATTTTAATATTATAGATTAAGCATAATAGCTACTATATATCTAATGAAATAATATTAGACTCTTGTTATGAAATTATTTACCCTTTGTTTTAATAGTTGGGTATATATTTATATGGGTCTAAAATCTAGTATTTCACATGCTTGTAAAACTATAGATGTCATATTTGAGTTATTTTTTTTCTTAATAAAAATAAAACAAAACTTCAAAAAGCTCATAAAAGGTTCTCATCAAACATATCCTACAACAATATACTTGCAAAAGCATGCATAAATTTTTTCATTGTAAATTATATATTAATTTGTTATAAGATTATTGGACGTAAATTTTTAATGTGAAACATACATGCTTATACGATATTTATACCCGGTATTAATTTAAAGTTAGTTGGGGAGGTTTTAAAACCCTAGACGAAGTTGTGGCGAACTACGGGTGGCGTTTCTAATCTACCCATGGATTATTCCGGTGTTCTTGAGCAGTGAGTTCCCCTTATCTTTTCATCTAATTATTATTCATTATCACTGAAATGTATCTTTATTAGCTAGGGATTTTTGTTTTGATGTTTGCTTTTATGTTCTAATAAATATATGATTTTTTTCATCTTTATAATCCATCTTTGTTATCAATTTATACCTTTACAAGTCGATCGAAACACTTGCTAGTCAGTCAGGGTCCAATGATTTTCGTCGTAGTTAGTTTCATCAGTGGCCGTTGTTATAGAAAGAAACTTGTTTGTGTGTATAAAGATGAAAAAGAGTTCACAATTTAATTTGTAGTGGCCGGGAAACATGCATACTTAAGATGTGATTAAACTGAATATTAAAGCAAACCTCTTTGTGGCCGGAAGTCTTTATGGAAGTAGTCTCTCTACCTTTGGGTAGAGATAAGACTGTCTACAGGGATTGGGACCTGTTGTTGTTGTTTAATATTAAACCAAACAGATGATTGTCGTATTACTTTTTCTTTTCTCCCTGCTGCAGGTCTGTACTTCATTTGTTGGCAGTAAAGATGTGGTTTGATGATATGGTTACTACCATTCATCCTCTGATCTATAGTGGTATCCCTCTAGCTTATCCTATCTATTCAGCGGCGCATAACATCCAGAACCATCGTTCACATTGGGCCAAACCCGAGGAGCAAAAGAGGATTCTGGTACTTGTTGCCATCCCTGCAGTTATTGGTATCGTCTCATGGGCTGAATTGCATGTAAATGAAGACAGAAAGACCATATTTCTGCTCTTGGACTCCATCAAAGAATGCTCTGCTGGTTTGGTACTACTACTCGATCAGATGCCTCCTGTTATTTATTTTTTTTTTGTATTAGTCTGAAACATCTTTGGTATTTGGTATAGGAATTGTCAATTTGATTTGAACCTAAAACTAAATGTTATATGTAATAATTCTCAATATGTTTCATAGTTTCATCTTGCATATTTGTATACTAACTACTTTAGAAACATTGTTTAGTTTTGTCATTTATCTAATGTGTGTATTTCTCCCGTGAAGCCCTCACAGCCTTTCCTTTTTTATTGAAAATTTTCGGGTCAACTTTATGTCAGTGCAATAAATTATCGGTATCACTAGACATATAAGTTACGGTAAGTTTTGGCGTTGTTTAATAAATTTCAACATGTTTACAATATGACTAATTAACACATCTTTAATAATAAAAAGTTCTGTGAATTTGGTTTGAAAATGTTTTTGCAAATTTGTATGCGTTTTTTTTTTTTTGGTCTGAAAAAGAAGCCGAACCGAATTTGTATTCAGTTTAAAAAAGAAACCACACCGAATTCAAATTTGGTTTTTCACTTTTGTCTATGTAAACTGAATTCAGTCTGGTTTGCACACCAGAAAATAAAAACCTAGAAGGCCGAACCAAGTAGACCAAACAAACTTAAAATCGAACCGATGAACATGCATAGTTGCTATTAAACATTTGTTTTAGTAATACTCTTGCTAATTGTGTTTTTCTAATCATCAAATTCCAGAGTATCCCCATGTTCATGGGTTTGTTGCAGGCATATATGAATCTCAACACATCAAAACTCTCGCCAGATGCCTTTCGTCAAAAAATAAGAGGAAGACTTGTTTATAATGTTTTTCCGGTGACTCTCGTTCAAGTAAGATTCTATTTTAATTAATTGGGTTTTTGACACACTATGTATTTCCTGTATGTGCCTTTGAAAACCATTTCTATTTTGTAAGTTTTATCTCTTTTCCCCGAGAGACAACACAAGTATTTGCAACTTCTCATTTTACAGGTTCAACCAAATCTTACATTGAAGTTCTGTACTAAAAACTAAAGTGATACTTCGATTATGAAGAAAAATCAAAACTGAAAATGATGCTTCTCCGAGCTCGTCAAAATACCTTTTTTCCTTCCGTGTGACCCTCTTTTTGGGGTTGCTCACAGGCTCCGTTATTATTTTCTTTCTAGATGTATTCATATTCATAATTGATTCATCGTAAATTGTACCAACATATTATAATTGAATGCAGCCTCGCTGTGTTACTCTGAACCAGCACAACCTCGAGCTCATGAACTTGTTGACATGGCAATATGTGGCCGTTCGCCTTGTGTGCACCATTTTCATGATCGCTTTTCAGCGCTGTGATATGTATCCTCTATGGCTTAGCTGGATGTTCTTCTTTATCTTGAATGTATCGGCTTCCGTGGCATATTACACTGCTTGTGCTTTCTACCTAGCATTTGTCGAAGATTTCCCACGTCTGTCTTATGGCAAGTTCCTTCATATCAGAGGGATCTTCTTTTTCTGCTTTTGGCAGGTAATTCTCATTCTCATGTACCTGCTATCATATAAGCTTTTTGCTTGACAAAAGTTTGATTGGATTTTACTTTTTATCATTATTAGTATGCCTCTAAAGCTTAGTTAGAAGTTTGTAGGAGTTTTATATGATTTTTCGCAACCAAGTTGATGAATTTTAGGTGGACATAAATATGCAATTTTAAAAGCTCAAAATCACATTACTATTACTTGTTTTTATGATCTCTTTGTGCCCATGTGAGTCTTGATAGCATCTAAACCTGTTATAGGACTATATTGGTTGATTACTTGAATTCACTCAATCACACCCAACTTGACCTGTTACCATAGGTGGATGGAGGGGAAGGACCAAGGGGTACCCCCTTCAATGACCCAATTCCAATGAGATTTATATATGTCAAGCCCATATCCACTATATTCTCTGTTTTTTTTTTATGATTAAAAATATTATTATCTCATAGCTTCACAAACAGGTTTGGTTTCATTTTTGTTTTATACTTTTTGTGTTTGTTCCAATTGATATATATTTTCTTTTAAATTACTGTATCTAACTATTTCTAATTTTTAATGTATTTCTTTGAGGTATATGACTATGTATTTCTTTTGCATTTTCTTTATCTATTATTTATTTGATTTTTACCTTGGTTGTGAACTGATATATCCCATATAATTTTTTCTCTGAGCCCCCCTTCAATGTTATCAGTTTACTTTAAGTTCTGACTCCGTCTCTGCGTGTTACGTTGCATAAGCGATTTGACATAGTCATTTCGTCTTTTTAACCAAGTTAAACATTCTTAAGTCTGCATTGTGGATCAAAGATTGCATTGCCAACCCATGTCCCCTAAGCGGAACTCCTGCCACTGATCTCCTATTCTCCTGTACCATATTATGTTGTAGCTCGCCATCTGTTTTTTCTGAATTATTTAATATAAATTCAGTCACTTTGAAAATGCACATTTATGCACCGGTTACATGTTTTGACATTTTCGCCTTCAGTTGGAGCATATAATCAAATTAATTCCGATTTCAAATCTATGTTCATGTGTGGCTTGACACTTCCAAACAGGGGCTGCTTTATGCGGGATCTAGGTTTACATGTTGATTAAATGTCTTTTTGCCGCTTTTCTAATAGATTAAGTTTCTTATCTGATTGTTTCTAGGGCGGTGTATTCAAGATTCTTGTTGCAATGGGCTTAATGAAAAGAAACCATTTTTGGCGGCAAGAGCTACATAACACCTTATTGGTTTTGGAGACGACGCCACTGTCATTCACCCATTGGGTTGCATACTCTGCTGGAGTATATATTGTTTTTCGTCTTCCTCTCAAGTCGTCTGTTCCGTCTCTCATGTCTAAAGCAAACTAAATTTGTTGTACCTGTATACGAATCTGAATTACTACACACAAGTGTTAGTTTATGTACATTAGGATGCCTCACAATCACCATCTTTGGTATGGTTTCCATGTCTAGCTCCTGCTGCTAGTTTAGATACAGGGGGTATACGTATCATATACATATGGAGTGTTGAGCTTATGTAGGTGGCTGTCTTGTAAAGAAGGCAGGGTACAACTGTTGATTAGTGCTGGAGCTCCTAAAGACCTAATTAAATTGCTTAGTGCTAGAGCTCCTAAACTATTTCCACCCTAGACGACACCAATCCTAGCTTTAATAAATTCTTGAAAATATGTTAATTGGGAACATTATAGGATGGGAATGATGCAGGATAGAATTTAACAATAAAATATATAGTGTTCATCTTAAAGTAGTAGTTTAGTAAGTTTTAAAAAACATATATACAACTGGAAAAACTAGCTTTAGTTTGGATTTGAACTGGTTTTTCGTTTAAACCGGTTTGTGTTCGACCAGTTTAAACAATATTCAAATGGATTGTTTTGCGGAATAACGGACCAGTTTTCCTAACCAGAAGATTTTTTATGGTATCAACCTTTAGTTTTGTGCTTCACACATCTGTTGCTATTGGGGTTTGGCTCTTAATGGTTTTGAGGTGAAGTATCTTTACTAGCGATCTGGTGTTGGATTTCTGTTTTGATGGGTTATATGCAGTTATGCTGGGCCTTTTGGCCCAGGTGTAAGATATTCTTAGCGGAGCCATACATTATTATGCCATCCTTTTATTTTAATGGTCTTTGCACAGACCGGTAAAAAAGATGATAACAACGTTCCATTTTGAAAGACACCTCAAAAACCTTTAATAGCCAAAACCTGATAACAACATATGCTTGAAGCACAATAACAAAGCTAGATAACATAAATAATCTTCCCGTTAGGAGAACAGGTCTGTTGTTCAGCAAATTAAAACAAGCCATTTGAATATATTAAACAAGCCGCAGTAGCAGTGATGTCCGGTAAACCAACTGCCCTCTATAAGGACTACCATTCCTCAATCGGGACCCCCTTAAAATTGGCAAGAGCATACCAAATCAAAGCAAGGTCACCAAATAGAACAAGCTGGACTTTCCAATGCCGATGAAGTAGTAAACATTTGGCGTAAAGGTGGTTATAGAGTATTATTGTTGCAGATGTGATGGAAAGTTCGGGCAACAGATTGATTAGTATAATTGGGGCTTGCTCAGCCATTGTGTTAAATCTCTCAAGGTAGTAATTGGTTGACAATACCAACGTCGTTGAGCCAACAAATAACAACCCATGATCATTAGAAACATAGGAAACAAAATTTGAATAACTGTAAACAAAAAAATGAAGTAGATAAAGTAAAATAAAAGCCAACACTAGCTTTTAGAGGTATTTTAGCTAAATAAGCAATTAAATGAGTAGTTAAATAACGGTTTGAATTACTTTTTAACTACTTTTGGTTCGCTAATTAAATAAATACTATTTTGACAAAAGTTATAAAAAAAACCCAATGTTTGAAAAACCGATAATTTAACAATACTGGTGTGGAAAAATTTTCCGGTATTACCGGTATTATCAAAAATACCGGCTGGTACGACTATTTTAATTTAAATTATTCTTTTATATATATAAAAATCCTGCCAAGTTTGTTACAGTTTAACAAAAATAAGTTAAAATATAACTATAATTTACTCAAAAATAATACAAAATAAGTATTTCATAACAAAATATAAGTTTTAAAGTTCACAAATAACAAAGAATAACATTAAATTATCATAAAAATAATTATTAAAAAAATCCAGTTTTTTTTTTTTTTTTTTTTTTTGAAAATAAGGGTAATACTAGAAAATACCGGAAATACCGAGCAGTATTGCATAGTGAAAATACCAGAAATATACCGGGCTTAAAATATCAGAGTACCCTCTAATATCGGTAACACCGAGTGGTATATACAGGTATTTAAAACATTTAAGAGAATGAATTCACAGCCAAAGACTAGAATGCAAAGTATACTTATAAACTTGATTTAGCCACACAACACAAAATGACTAAGAAAGATCGAGCTAAATACTGAACAAAAAATGTAAGCGTACAAAGGCATAAACAACACAAAGAACTAATTAAAGTGTGACTAGAATAATAACTAAAAAACTAATAGTCTAATTATTTATAAGAACTAATATCTTAAATTTTATTCCTAAATGCAGTTGCTACAGAGATGATAACCTGTTCGCAACATCTGAGTAGTAAGTTCGATTCTCCTTTTGCTTTTATTTTATTTGATATTTTTTAGTTACATATATACAGGTTTGATATATTTTGTCTTTGATTTATGATAAGCTTTATAGTTGGATCTTCATTTTATCTTCTTTGTTTGATGATATAGTTTTTATATGGGATAATGACCTGTGGATGTAGTGAACTATGACAAAATATCTATGTTATGTATTGATTTAATCGGAAGTCTATGTTATGTAACGAATTTATTAAAACTGTCTAAGTGATGCATGTTATCGGGTAATCTACAGGTAGCCGGTTACCATCTATTTTTTTAGGAGATAATGACATGTGGATGTAGTGAAGTATGACAAAATATCTATGTTATGTATTGATCTAATCGGTAGTCTATGTTATGTAACGAACTTACTAAAACTGTCGAAGGGATGCATGTTACAGGCTAAAGTCGGTCATCAATTTTTTTTTCCTTTTATTTTTTAATCTTAATAATTAATTAATTAATTTAACATATATAAATAAATATAAGTTATGGAAACATATATGTATATAAGTTTTGTAATTATATAAAAACTGTAAACACCTTCATATCTTCTAGTCGTCACCTACCTCCTCATTTTTCCGATCAACCCTAACACAGTCATATACCAAAAAATCAAAGATCTCAAAAATTAAAATCGCATATGAAGATTACGATCCCTTATAAGGTCAAGAACCTGGAACTAATAACTACATATATTCTCAAACATATACACATTGACACACACAAATCTAAGGGTACATATATATACAACCCACACAAATAAATAATGAGAGACTAGGGGACGTATTCTTACATGGTTCCTTGAAGCATAACTTAGAATTGAAATGGGAAAGAATAACTAATTGCTAGATTTTAGTTAAAACAACAAACATAGAAGAATGCATTACAAGCCTAAAGCTGAAAAGATCAAATCCCCTTGACCTCAGAATTCATCATTTCTCTTTTCGGGATATTAATAAATAACAAAGTGGAAACAAGAAAATACTAGTTCTCAAATACTCGGGAGGAGTTGGAAACAATAAATAACATTAACCACTTAAACAGTTTTTGGTAAGTTCATTACATAACATAGACCCCTGATTAGATCAATACATAACATAGACATTTTGACATAGTTCACTACATTCACATGTCATTATCCCTTTGGATGATAACCGACTACCTGTAGATTACCCGGTAACATGCATGACTACTAGAAAACTGGTAACCGACATTTTTGTATTAAGTGGCTGGATCTCTTTTATTTGATAGTAATATTAATGATGTACGGATATACACTAGTAGAAAACTGGGATTCACCAATGGCTAAATTCGTCGCTAATCCGTCGGTGACCTTTGTATTTTTCCGACAGATTACCTACGGAGTTTTCTTTGTCGGTAATCTATCGTTAATCCGTCATTAATATATCACAAATTTCATTAACAACGTAGCATATCTGTCGGTAAATCCGTTGGTAATTGCAACGGATTTTTGGCCGTTAGTAATTCCGTCGGTAAAGCCCAGTTTTCTAGTTGTGGATTGACGATGCATTTATACTATATACATCCTAAAATATACTTTTATGCATCAAAAACCAAACTCTACAGTTTATCGTTATCATCAAACTTCATAAAATCATAAGGGAGTGATGTAACACCCCGAGCTAGGCTCAAAATACTACAGAAAAGATATAGCGTATGCATGGAATTATCGTAGGACATGAACTATATGAAAATAAAGGGGATTCGGTGAATCCAACATCAACAAGCAAGTACATAATGCATAATGCAAAATAGGGGCAAATGAATCCTGGATCCATGTAAGACCAAGACCAAGCTCTAGCACAAGCATCAATCAACCGACACATCTTGGATTTACTTGATTTCCTGAAAAGTGTACTAAACAAAGTCAACATTAGGTTGGTGAGTTCGTAGGAGCAAATGACAAGGTAATGCAAAAGCCATTCACAATATGAACAGGGGATTTGAACAAGGAACACACTTACCGTAAGTCCCTAAAAGGCATAAGTACACAAGTTAGGTTGGCTCGTGGCACAACCAATCACACATGAATCCCTTAAACGAACTATACAATAGCCAGAGTACGTATAAGGAGTAAGGGTAAATAATGTCGATAACAATAAGCATCAACAAGTTATATGACATCAAACATGTCCATCCATGTCTCACAAATGTTCTCATGCCATCCAATTTGTCATCAAGTACGTATAGTACCCGTATAATGTCATCAAGTACTTAATGTACCCGTTTATATGTCATCATGCATATCATGTCCATCAATGTTCCTCAACTAACCACAAATGTCCACTAATGACCCACAATGTCAATATAGGGTCACCTGCAGCCTTCCCACCACATCTCCAACCTTTCAAAGGCATTACCGTCCTCCATATATGCACGACTAACCTATAACATTTTAATATACATATACAATAACCATACAACAAATCACGTAATTGCACATCTACAAACCCGTTACACAACAGGTAAAACCATAAAGCAAACAACCCATACATCAATCAATGTCTCCATATCAACCATGTCCATCAATGACCCTCACACATGTATTCACATAATGAACTACTCAAGGTAGTTAGGGTACGCAAAGTAAACAAGGACAAATAATAATGACATCCACTAATATCCCAACAAGTTCTATGTTCTCACACTTGCACACATTGTCCCTCAATTGTCCTATTGTCTTCCATAATGTTATCACCCAAGACACTCAGACATATGCATAATCAAATCATGTCATCAATCGAGAAAATCAAGTTTATGCACAATTGAACTATGTCATAAATCAAGGCAAACATATAATTGCACACTGAACCAAGTCAACACACATAAGTTGTATACTTTTCAGCCTGAATCTCAATTGAGTAGGGAGCTACAAAACTCACCTTGATTTCCCAGCGAAACGACAAGTTAATGTCGAGCTATAAGAGTCCAACAACCACTACGTGCCCAAAACCTATCAATGTATATCATAGTATCATCAAAGCCAACTCTATAACCCTACACAAGTTGGTTAAATAAGGTTGAGTCACGCCAAAATCCCACAAATGCCTAAATGACCCTCCCGGGTATGAACAAGACACTTGACTCGACACTTTTAGAATTGTAGGAAAATTCAGTCCAAAAGGATTTTACCATTGGAAAGTAGATTCTCTCGTGATTCCAACGATAGGTCATATGACTCGATTGGACTTACGGATCAAAAGTTATAAGCGTTTGAAAACTACCAAGGAAGAAACATGCAGGTGTTGCGCCGCAACTACATGATTGCGCCACAATAAAAGTGCAGAAAATCTAGTTGCGCCGCAACTAGTTGTTGCCCCGCAATGAGCCCATGCACTAGTTCAGGAAGCCAAAAACGATCCAAACACCCCCAAAACCCCATTTTTGATTTCCAAAATGATTTGTGATGATCCAAAACTCGTTTTTATGCATAAAACAACATATTTTAACACCATTAAACATAACCCACATCATAATTTCAATCCATAACAACAAATTCTTGCTCAAATCCATTTTGACCCATTTTAAAACCCTAATTGAACCCTAATTCATTTTTGAACCCGAAATTGACCAAGAACTCATGGGTTTGTTTTAGAAACATGATCATTAACATAAAATGATGAATTTAAGATGAGTTTAACTTACCAAATCTTCTCCCAAGTGACAAAATCCGTTTTTGAGCTATGATGGAAGGTTTCTTGCACTTTAAATTCCAAATTTTTTTTGATATGATGAAGAAATGATGATGATGATGATGATGATTCTTGTATAAATCTCGCTCAAACAACACCAATTGAAGAAGAATTTTAGAGATTGAGAGAGATGAGTATGTGTGTGTGTTTTGTTCTTGCAAGAAGAAAGAAAGAAAAGATAAGAAAAGTGAATGGGTGGAAGGGAAAGGAAGAGAGGGATAGGGTTGGGTAAGTTAGTTGGGTGATGGGTCATGGGTTTGACCCATGGAGGATACATTTCATGTTTCTAACTAGATTAAATGTCATCTAGCACCGTAAAGCCAATTAATCTAATTGTCATCTCAAGATGTAAATTTGATTAGCACTAACAATGATATCGACTAACACATAAGTCCCTAATTAAACGATAAATTGATCAATATGAACGCATTG
The DNA here is from genome assembly GCF_010389155.1 of Erigeron canadensis. Lineage (NCBI taxonomy): Eukaryota > Viridiplantae > Streptophyta > Magnoliopsida > Asterales > Asteraceae > Erigeron > Erigeron canadensis. The sequence goes on from NC_057763.1 coordinate 3,796,712, forward strand.
CACTTAAGTGAACTCCAAATTGCACTTGAACTATATTTGCCAACTCAATAATTATTCAAATTGTACACATGGTCAAACGGTCAAAATCACAATTGTTACATCATTCCCCCGTTAAATGAATTTCGTCCCGAAATTCAATAGAACCCTCATCACTAAACAAATGAGGTATTTTGACTATCGTATAACGTTTGTTCTTCACTTTCTTGACCTCACGTTCTAACATCTCTACCAGCTCTTCAACGAAATTAAAATTGTCCACTTAAATCTCGTTCATAGGCACATGTAGTGTAGGATCCGCTAAGCACTTTCTCAAGTTACAAATATAGAACACTTCATGCACACAGCTAAGCTCTTGACGTAGCTTCCATTGGTAAGCCACTTTTCCTACTCGTTCAATGATCTCAAAAGGTCCAATGTATCTTGGTCCAAGCTTTCCTCTCTTCACAAATTTAACAACACCTTTCCACGGGGAGACTTTCAAAATAACATGATCACCAACATTGAACTCCAATGGTCTACGCCTCACATCCGTGTATTTCTTTTGTCTCTCACGGGCCAATTGTAATCTCTCCTTGATAAGAAATCACTTTGGTTGTCTCTAACTATTATTTCCGGCCCAATAACTTGGCTTTCGCCAATCTCCGCTCAAATAAGTGGAGCACGACACTTTCTACCATAAAGTGCCCTAGATGGAGCCATTTAAACACTCGCATGGTAACTATCATTATACGAGAACCCAATTAAAGTAAATGATCTTCCCTAGTTCCACCAATGTCAATAGCACAAGCCCTCAACATGTCTTCAAGCATTTGTATGGTCCTCTCGGTTTATCTATCCGTTCGAGGATGAAATGTCGTACTCATGTCAAGTTGAGTACCCATTGATCCTTGAAAGGCTTTCAAAAAAATTTGAGTTATACCGGATATATCTATCGGAGATGATAGAACCCGAAACTCGTTGATTAGACACCACTTCTTTAGTGTACAAACGCGTAATGGTATCAAACTTGTCATCTCACGAATGGCTAATAAGTGAGCTGACTTTGTCAACCGGTTCATAACCACCAATATAGTATCACGACCACTTCTTGTCTTCGGTAACTTCGTGATGAAGTCCATTGCAAATCCGTTCCCATTTTCATTTTAGGGTCACCGGTTGCACCAATAAAAGTCCTTCATATCAAAGTACATCATCTCTGAACCCGAATGGGCCGAATATGCCGACTTATGGGCTTTATTCATGAGAATGTCCTCAAATTGTCGAAAATGGGAACCAAAGCCTTTCATCTAAGTATAGCCCATTGTCTTCTTTCTAACGAATTGTTGCTCTATGCCATCTAACCTTCCATTACTACAAAGTTCCGGTAGAGTAGCTTGTACTTGAGCTTCTATGATCCGGTCACAATTAATTGTTTCCACCGTGAGACTCATGGCTCTTGTTCTTCTCAACTCGACCCTTTCCATACTACTCAATGCATCGGCTAAAACATTAGCTCTGCCCGAATGGTAGCGAATACCACAATCATAATCACTTAAAAGTTCAAGTCATCTTCTTTGCCTCATATTCAACTCACTTGATCGAAAATATGTTGGAGACTTTTATGATCGGTGTGGATTACACATTTGGTGCCATAAGGGTAATGTCTCCTACACTTCGAGGCGAAAACGACCGTTTCCTATTCTAAATCATGAGTGGAGGTAGTTTTTCTCATGCACCTTAAGTCGATGGGAGGCATAAGCAATGACCTTTCCCAGCACACACCCCAAACCTTGACCCGAAGCATCAGAACATGTCCTTGAGAGTTTGAAAGCCAATTTCGTGCTTCTCGCCCCTCTCAACGCCTCCAATTCTTGACTGCTTCAATCTTGCTAAGATCTACATGGATTCCATCTTTTACTCACCACAGGATCGAGGAAATGAACTTCTTCTAATCCAAAACTCGCATTTAGAGGATTTCACATATAACTTCTCCTTTCTAAGCAATTCTAGCACTTCGTGTAAATGTTTGGCAATATCTTCCTTCATCCTTGAGTAAGCAAGTATATCATTAATAAAGGAAATGACAAACTTGTCCAAGTTGGGCCGTCACACCTGCTTCACCAAGTCTTTGAACACCTTCGGTGCTTTAGTCAACCCAAATGGCTCAACAGTGTATTCTAAATGCACATACCTTGCAGGAACGTCGTCTTTGAGATGTCATCTTTATGGACGCGCAATTGGCTCTAACCTAAACGAAGGTAAATCTTGGAGGAGGACTTAACACCTTCTAGTTGATCAAATGAGTTCTCATTTATCAAAAATGGATACTAGTTCTTCATCGTAAGCTTGTTCAATACCCGGTAATCGATACACATCATAAAAGACCCGTCCTTTTTCCTGACAATGGGAATAGGAGCTCCCCATGGTGATTGACTAGGATGAACAAACTCTTTCTCTTGAAGCTCTCTAAGTTGAGGTTCCAACTCTTACATCTCCGTTAAGGCGAGTTTATAAGGAGCTTTGGCTACTAATGCAACGTTAGGAGACGCGGTAAACTAGATAAATCATCCAGAAGCACACTAGGAAGGTCATGAACAGTAGAATTGGTCATCAACTAAATTATTGTAGCGGTAGTACTAAGTACTTTTGAACTAGAAGGATCCAAAGTTTCACCTTGAACCCTTAAGACCTTACCGTTAGACAATACTATATTGACCACTCTTTTACCACAATCAAAGGCCACATTAATCGTCAACCTCCAATCTAAGTCCGTGATGACACCAAAACTTCCCATATCGAATGGCATAGAATCGATGAATAAATCGAAGTCGTTTAAAGTCAAGATACAACCACGAAGTACTTGACTAAGTCTATTTAGGGCACCATTGACCATTTCAATATCAAGCACATGGTTTAAGGCACGAGGATGAATATCTATCGAAGGAACGAAGCTATGCTCAACATCAGGAATCAAATAATCAACGTGAAGTAATTATCGTTAAGAGTAAATGTATCCGTCACCACATTAGGATCGTTGCGAACTTCAGTAGTACCCGTTGCAAAAGTTCACCTAACCCCTTTTCCCCTGGTTTATCACTTTGTACAACACCCCGCTTTTCACCATAAATGCTTGGCAACACCTACTGGTACGGTTAATTGTATCCACCATAGTAATGATCTTAAAGTTTATGACCCGAAGGTTAGTCTCAAAGTTCTTACATGTTAGTCACACAAGTAGTCAATGCTCTCGTATCGACATGTCACACATAAATCATATGTTTACACTAAGGCAAAAGTACTAATGTTCTAGGGTAATCGTTATGTATCATGTCATCATACTAAGTTCACAATAATTGTTCATCATCAAACTACATACTCATGTTCAATACAACACACAACCGAACAACTAAAACAAGTGGTCCAAAGTATAATCCGAATCCGATATGCTCCCTAGTTATTGACCGGGTATGTATACAGGGTGTACCAGCGGCTAAACCTCCACCCAATCAACTCCCATTAAGCATATTGGTTCCTTATTATACTCCAAGCCAAACGAGTGCAATCCGTGATGCCATTAATTTGCTATAATACCAGGTAACCATAAAATAGTTGATGAGGCTCTTTTAGGGTTGCCACAATATTATACCACATTAATGCCATAACTCCATCTAAAATTCTTGTAAAATTATAATTGGTTTAAAATATCATGGTTCTTGAGAAAAGGAGATCAAATATATAAGGGGAGATGGTTTGTTATATGGTAGGAAACTACACAACATTAGATAATTTATTAAAGTTACATGAAGTTACATGTAAACTTAGATCAAATATATTATTATATTAAACTTAATCTTTATATATAATATGATTTTATTTGATAAATATTAAACCATACATTAACAAAATACGGGCATTCTAATTTAAATTATTTTTTATTAAGAGATGGATGATGTTAAAATAAAAAATTTATTAAGTTAATTTTTTTAAAAATGAAAACAATCATGGTACCCGCGCAATGCGGCGGTAGTGGGGAAAGACGGTCTAGTGGTGTCGGTGGTGGTACTATTAATGGTGGAGGTGTCAAGTGGTAGAGGTTGATATAATTTGATAGCGAAAACTTTTAAAAGATAAAGGCTTAAAGTGTTAATTATCTATCTATCTATCTATATCTATATACATATAAAGTTAAAGGCCTAAAGGAGGATTAACCCCTCTTTTTATGATGGTAATTAAAGATCAATAATGAGAAAAACATGTTAAAAGAGAGAAACTTGAATGAATATTGTGTTTTATAATGACATGATCACTACTCATACCTTTGGAATGTTACTAATCCCTATAAACAACAACAAAAACATAACTTATAAAGATAAAATTAGAGAGAAAAAATTAGAAATACAGAAAGGAAAAGGAAGGGGAAACGGGAAGGGAAATAAAAGAAAAGCATGTTCATAATTGGGTAAAAGTGGTGATTCAATGATATGTTCTATATATATACATATAAAGTTGAAGGCCTAAAGGAGGATTAACCCCTCATTTTATGATGGTAATTAAGGATTTCATTGCTTTTCTTCCCTGCTCTTCTTAATTTCGTCTAAATGTGGGTGTTAATATGCATCATCAAATACTAAGTTATTAAATGTTTTTATATTTATTTGTGTTGTATTTGTTGGTTTACTTTTTATGATCGGCATTGCACCTGATGGGAAGTAATAAATGGTGTGAAATAATTAATCTATTTAAGAGATGAGAAAAGTAAAAGTCTTTCAGCAAACTGGGCAATTGAATAACATTGATGGCACCTTTGCTGTTTAGAATTTGAAGGGTTGTATCATAATTTGATCCTTTATTGAAGGCTCTAAAACAAATACGTAACCATTATTTCCCCCATTTCCCTTGTAATATTGTCTTTGTGGGTATATATTCTTCTTTTAGTTTCATCTTCCTTTTTTCTTTAATTTTTGTGCAGGATTATTGCAGAGTAAGTAGATGCCTTCAAGGTGTTTGATGTTATGTTTCAACGAAAAAGGTATGTAACCGACCAGTTTTCCTAACCAGAAGATTTTTTATGGTATCAACCTTTAGTTTTGTGCTTCAAACATCTGTTGCTATTGGGTTTTGGCTGTTAATGGTTTTGAGGTGAAGTATCTCTACTAGCGATCTGGTGCTGGATTTCTGTTTTGATGGGTTATGTGCAGCTATGTTGGGCCTTTTGGCCTAGGTGTAAGATATCCTAAGCGGAGCCATACATTATATGCCATCCTTCTATTTTAATGGTCTTTGCACAGACCGGTAAAGAAGATGATAACAACGTTCCATTTTGAAAGACACCTCAAAAACCTTTAATAGCCAAAACATGATAACAACATATGCTTGAAGGACAATAACAAAGCTAGATAACATAAATAATCTTCCTGTTAGGAAAACAGGTCTGTTGTTGAGCAAATTAAAACAAGCCATTTGAATATATTAAACAAGCCGCAGTAGCAGTGATGTCCGGTAAACCAACTTCCCTCTATAAGGACTACCATTCCTCGATCAGCCCCCCCTTAAAATTGGCAAGAGCATACCAAACCAAAGCAAGGTCACAAATAGAACAAGCTGGACTTTCGAATGCCGATGAAGTAGTAAACATTTGGCGTAAAGGTGGTTATAGAGTATTATTGTTGCAAATGTGATGGAAAGTTTGGGCAACAGATTGATTAGTATAATTGGAGCCTGCTCAGCCATTGAGTTAAATCTCTCAAGGTAGTAATTGGTTGACAATACCAACGTCGTTGAGCTAACAAACAACAACCCATCATTAGAAACATAGGAAACAGAATTTGCATAACTGTAACAGAAAAATGTAGATAAAGTAAAAAAAAAAAAAAAAGCCAACACTAGCTTTTAGAGGTATTTTAGCTAAGGAAAATGATAAAACCACCTAAAACATATGCCTACAAATAAGCCTAACTATGTAGTGTTAACAAGTGTTACCAATCAAAGCTTTTTACTTTAATTCCTCAGCTGCCTTACTAATTTATTAAAATGGCTAATTAAATAATAATTGAGTTTCATTACTTTTCATCTTTAATTTGTGGCCTTGCATTTTCTATCTTCTCATGATCCTCTTCGTTTACGCCTCCCCCAATGCCTCCACCTTTTCGATTTCATCAAGCTCTTATCGATCTGATCTTTTGCCTCAATATTAAAGTATGTGGTGCTTCACTTAACCATTAAAGTAACTACTACACACTAGACCAGATCTAAGTTACTCGGTTGGATTACTTAGCAGATTCATGCAAGAACCAAAGGATCACCATTTGAAGGCGATAAAGCAAGTAATCCGATACATTAAAGGAACCAAGGAGCATGGTATTATATACAAAAAGGATGGCGGCTGCAAGATTACAGGTTATAGCGACAGTAGTTATGGAATCAATACTGATCAAGGAAAAGAAACTACTGGAATAGTATTCTACTTTAGAGAATACCCTATTACCTGGTGCACTCAGAAGCAACCAACAGTAGCACTCTCATCATGTGAATCAGAATTCATGGCAGCTATTGGAGCAACATGTCAAGCTTTATGGTTAAAGCGGCTACTTAGTGAAATAACTGGCTGGAAAAAGAATAACACTAAAGGTTGATAACGTTTCAGCAATAGCACTCGTTAAGAACCCGGTATTTCATGGAAGAAGTAAGCATATCGACATTCGTTACCATTTCATTCGTGAATGTGTAAAGAATGGACACATCAATGTGGAACACGTTAGTGGCGAATTACAAAGGGCCGATATATTGACTAAAGCACTACCAAGGCTCAAGTTTATCACTATGCGGCAGATGCTCGGGGTTCAAGATCTAGGACGAAGCAACGATCGAGATTAAGGGGGAGAATGTGGACCGTAATCCCGTTCATTGCTCGGTTAATACTATATTTATGTGTTATGTAAATATAGGGGTTTAGTATGTCAATATGATAGATAATAACCGAATAGTGGTTATTGGAAGTTATTGGTGAAGGGTCGTGATAGTTGGCAAACAGTCACGATGGCAGTAACATTAGAATAGGCGTGACTATTAGTGAAGAGTCACGATGGTTTGTGTAACTATTATATATAGAAGTGTCTATACAAAAATTCATATCAATCTATCACACACGATTATATTTCAGTAACTCTTCTCTCGTCCATATTTTGTGAATCAAATGATTAGGGACAACATTATAATCTACATCCACAACGAGCTTTTAGTCCAGACAAATTCCAGCTCCATGTTCGTGTGAATGATCACCATTTATAGGGCTGTTGGTTGGTTTTTGAAGTGCATGTTAAGAGTTGTAAGTTGATTAATCAAATGTAGTCTATGACATATTTAAGGATTTACATTAAGTTTTTGAATTTATATTTCATGTAGAGATTGTTATGTTTCGGTGAAGGATATTGGTTCTATGCATGTAACTGGTTTTTCCTGTTCGCAGTTAAATGAGCTTGTGGAATGATTTAATTGTCTTTCGATCTATGGGAAGTAGACTACGTTCTACAGATCTTTTTAATTTCAGTGCTATATATAGCCAGATGTATGCATTAGGAGAAAAAAATGGGTGTTATGAAAGTGTTAAGTTAGTTTAAATATTATAAATTAAGGATGATTTTTCACATGTGGCAATTCCAGAAAGTAGAAACTTCCTGGAAGTTTTCTAACATTTAGCATTAACAGGTCCCTCAAACACAAAGAATTAAAATAGATAAGAACGAGTCTTAAGTAGTTGTGAGTCTCATTATTAGTTACTATTACTTGAAGGAAAATAAACACAAATAATTTACATAGATATTACTTGAAGGAAACTAAACACAAAGAGTTAAAATAGATAAGAACGAGTATTAAGTAGTTGGTAGAATCATTCATGTACATAATAATTTTTTGACATGATTTGACCAATATCTTTGTTAGTGATTTTCCATATCATAGCTTCATTATATTACTTATAACATTAACATAATAACCCCCATTTTCCAAATCATCATTTTCCTGTTGTACTCAAATTCGTGTTGGTCTTGGTTCAATGGATTGTTTGGTAGGAAAGGACCATTGCAGTCTTTTTGCCATCCAGGCTTAACTTATTGACTTGTGTCGACGACCCATGTTGAATATATTTTTTCTCATTTCAAAATAGACTTCAAACTTGTTAGAAAGAGTGGGATCAGAAACGGATTCATCACTTCCCGAAGCCTACTAGAAATAGTATCGATCCAGAATAGGGTCCATGATCAACAATTAGAGTCGGTCGTATTGACCTAAGTTTCCATATTTAGCTTTAACTTAATTGTATAAATAGGGATCCATTGTAATCGTTTTTGATATCAATAAAAAACCCTTAATTCGATTCCATTCTTTGTCATGGTATCAAAGCCCTTATCGACTGGGCATCATCATTAACCTCATTAATTCCCGTAAATTGTATCACCTAAATCAATACCTAAGCCACCATGGCCGGAGAAGAGGCCGGCGGCTCCGGTTATAACTTGGCATTACAATTAGCCACTCTTTTACAAAACAATAACAATTCTCAATCTCAAAATCCAAAACTTTCCGATAATTTACAAATCAATTTAAAGCTAAATAGTCCCAATTACTCTCCATGGACCCGTATGATTCAGGTTGCCATAGGTGGTCGATCAAAAAATCTTTTATCCCACCTTACCGAAAAACCACCAAAAAAGGCAACATCCGAAAAGTATGAATCATGGGAACAAGAGGACTTGATTGTGTTCTCATGGCTCATACAAAACATAGAACCAATATTAGCCGGAAATCTTACCGAATTTTCCACCGCTAAAGAATTGTGGGATGCTTAAGTTATTACTTACAGCAGCGAAAAAGATAAGCTTACAACCTTTAATCTGCATGTCAAGGCCAACAAGCTCAAGCAGAGTGACAAATCACTCGAAGATTTCTGGATTGCACTTCAAGGAGTGTGGGGTGAAATAGATCGGTAGGATCCAAACCCAATGACATGTCCTGAAGATATCAAAACATACAATCGAATTCGATCCGAACAAAAATTATTTCAATTTTTGAACGGATTAGATCGGAAGTATGAGTCAACAAAACGGGAGATCCTCAGAACCGATCCACTTCCGGCGGTTGAAACCGCATATTCCACTATACGAAAAAAGGCCGCTCACCAACAAATTTTGGGAGCAACCACCGCTGATATCGAAGGAACAAAAGGCATAGCCACAGGGTTGATGATAAGAGAAGAAGATGGATTCGGGTTTGCTACCAAACGATTTAGTCGGGTTAATGATAAACAAAAACCCGTAAATCAAGATGACAAATCGGATCTTTATTGTGATGAGTGTGGTATGAAAAGACATACCAAAGAACAGTGTTTTCATTTAATCGGGTATCCGTCATGGTGGACAAAAAACAAAAAGTGCCGACGGTACAACCCAACGGAAAAGGATAAACCGTCTACCGCTCGGGCTAACTCCACCAAAGAAAATAGTAGCAGCGATGGCCAGAGATCGGAGAAAGGATTTGGTGGTGTTGCGGCGGCTGAGGGAGAAGGTGGAGGTATTTTTTCGGTGGTGGATGGTAAGAGAGAAATGACACACTCAAACCAACAGCCACACATATATGAGTCCAACATATATCAGCCATACATATATAAGCCTCACTTTTATAAATACCAAAACCGATTTCCACTAATTTTTAACAAAAAGCAAGGTGTCAAAAAGGTTTTTAGTCAACCTGACTATTTACAAAACCCTAATGGGTTGGGATTTAGGCTTATTTATAATGGACCGGGAGTTAAAAGGGGGCCAAATTTAATTGCAAAAAATTTTATGGCCCAATCTGGTCGTTCTAAATCCAATGGGTCTTGGATTTTTTATTGTGGTGCCACCGACACTATGACTTACGAGTTATCATATTTTTCGTTTTTTCAAAACCGAGAAAGACCCATATTGAAGCAGCTAATAAAGGAAAGATGGATGTTAAGAATGGTGGAACTGTTTCAATTTCTCCGAACATCAATTTAACTAATTGTCTCTATGTTCCATCATTATCTCACAAACTTTTGTCAATAAGTCATGTGACGAAGGAACTTAATTGCTCAGTTCTCATGCTCCCAACTTTTTGTTTGTTACAGGATATCAGGACGGGACGGATCATTGGGCGTGGCACTGAGAAAGGAGGACTGCATTATGTTGATGAAGTTGCTGAAAGTGGGACCGTTATGCTTGCTCATGGAACTAGTGAAAGAGAAGCATGGTTATGGCATAGAAGATTGGGACATCCGTCAGTCAGTTATTTGCATATTTTATTTCCAAAACTTTTCCCGTTAAATAAAAAGATTGATTGTGAAACTTTCATTCTTGCAAAAACTCATAGGCAATCTTATAAACCGAGTAACACTAGTTGAATTTCCTTTTTCATTGGTTCATTCTAATGTGTGGGGCCCTGCACCGGTAAGTGGGGGACATAATTTCAAGTATTTTGTGATTTTTGTTGATAATTGCACCCGCATGACATGGATTTATTTTTTGAAAACTAAGGATGAAGTTTATGATAGATTCAATGTCTTCTATAACATGGTTCAAACTCAATTTCAAAAATCTATCAAGATTATGAGAACAGATAATGGTAGAGAATATGTGAATTCACAGATGAACCAGTTTTTTCTATCCAAAGGAATTATTCATCAAACCACTTTTCCTCACACACCCGAACAAAATGGTGTGGCTGAAAGGAAAAATAGGATTCTTTTAGAAATGACTAGAGAACTTATTATTGAGTCCTTAGTCCCTAACTGTTTTTGGCCTGAAGCATTAACTACTGCTACCTATTTGCTTAATCGTCTTCCTACAAAGATTCTCAATATTAAGACCCCTTTGAAAGTTCTATCTGAATTTCATAAAATTCCATCAGTTCTTACGTTGCCCACTAGGATATTTGGATGCACGGTTTTTGTTCATATTCCTAAAACTTATCGTAATAAACTCGAACCATGTGCTGAAAAATGTGTTTTTGTGGGATATGGGGTTACTCAAAAGGGGTATAGGTGTTATAACCCCAAAACTCAAAGAATGTTCACTACAATGAATTGTGATTTCTTGGAAACCAAGTATTTCTACTCACAGAAACTCAGTGGTCAAGGGGAGGAACAAAGTGACTCACTGAGTTGGCTTCAGTATTCATCAGATTCATCAGAAGTTCAGGCTACTACCTCAGTTCATTCTCATTCTCCGGATCCAGATGAAGAATTACAGTCCTCCTCTCAAAGTGACATCCCAATTCCAGACCTGATATCCGAGGTTAGTAATTCTGAACAGAATTTGGATGATATAAATATTCAAACTAATGAAATGCAGGAAAATATTCATGGAGAGTTAGAAAATATAGAACAGGTAGCTCCAGAAAGTGTTCCAGAAAAATATACTCTTCCACCGAGATCTACCAGAGGAATGCCTTCAAAACGATATTCTCCAGAAAGAAGTTCTAGGTCTACTAAATATCCAGTAAGTAACTTTGCTAATATTGCAGAAAGTTTCCTATCCAAATAAGCAAAGGCATTTGTAGTAAAGTTATATTCAGAATAGATCCCGTCAAGTGTAGAACATGCCTTGAAATTAAAGAAATGGAAAGATGCTATGGATAGTGAGATGGAGGCCCTTGATAAGAATGATACATGGGAAAAGTGTGTTCTTCCAAAAGGAAAGAATCCAGTGGGGTGCAGGTGGATATATACTATCAAATACAAACCAAATGGGGATGTAGAGAGATACAAAGCAAGGCTTGTTGCCAAAGGATACACTCAGACCTATGGCATTGATTATTCAGAAACTTTTTCGCCGGTTGCAAAACTGAATACAATAAGAGTTCTTTTCTCAATAGCAGCAAATCAGGGATATCAGTTTGATGTGAAAAATGCTATTTTACATGGCGAATTGAAAGAAGAGGTCTACATGGAAGCTCCTCCAGGATTTTCTTATGGTTTTAAAAATGGGGAAGTTTGTAGGTTGAAAAAGTCCTTGTGTGGGCTTAAACAGTCTCCTAGAGCTTGGTTTGGAAGATTTACTCTTGCTATGAAGAAATATGGATATCAACAGAGCAACTCAGATCACACATTGTTTCTTCGTCATAGAGGGAATCTTGTTACATGTTTAATAATTTATGTTGATGACATGATTATAACAGGAAATGATGAAAAGGAGATCGATCAACTAAAATCAACGTTGTTTGCAGAATTTGAGATGAAGGATTTGGGAGATCTAAAGTATTTTCTTGGTATAGAAGTTTCAAGGTCTAAACGTGGAATTTTTATTTGTCAAAAGAAGTATGTATTGGATCTTTTAGCTGAAACAGGAATGATTGATTGCAAGCCAGCAAATACCCCAATGGTCATTAATTAGAAGTTATTTATGAAGACAGATGCTAAGGTTGCTGATAGAGATAGATATCAACGGTTGGTAGGGAAACTGATTTATTTGGCTCATACTCGTCCAGATATTGCGTATGCTGTTGGAGTAGTTAGTCAGTTTATGCATCAACCTCAAGAAGATCATATGGATGCAGTTGTGCGAATTATCAGATATCTTAAAGGAACTTCAGGCTATGGGGTGTTGTTTAAAGCTAATGGTCATCTCAGGATTCAGGTATATACAGACGCAGATTGGGCTGGAGACAAAGGTAATCGAAGGTCAACTTCTGGGTATTTTTCAATGATAGGTGGTAATTTAGTTACTTGGAAAAGTAAAAAACAAAAAGTGGTCTCTTTGTCAGTGTTGAAGCAGAGTTTAGAGGTATAGCTAGAGGATTAGCAGAAGCATTGTGGTTAAGAAAGCTTATGTCTGAAATAGGCTTTGCTCCTAAAGAAAGCATTCGAATCATGAGTGATAATGAAGCTGCTATTCAGATCTAAGAGAATCCGGTTCAACATGATAGAACCAAACATGTGGAAGTTGATCGTCATTTTATAAAAGAAAAATTGGAAAGTGGAATCATCAAGCTACCGTTCATTAAATCTGAAGAACAGCTTGCTGATATTTTTACTAAAGCAGTAGGGACGACTATGTTTCATAAGTGTCTCAGCAAGTTGAATTTCGGTAGTCCCGAAATTCAACTTGAGGGGGAATGTTAGAAAGAGTGGGATCAGAAACGGATTCATCACTTCCCGAGGCCCACTAGAAATAGTATTGGTCCAGAATAGGGTCCATGATCAACAATTAGAGTCGGTCGTATTGACCTAAGTTTCCATACTTAGCTTTAACTTAATTTTATAAATAGGGATCAATTGTGATCGTTTTTTATATCAATAAAAAATCCTTAATTCGATTCCAATCTTTGTCAAAACTGTCATATATAGTTGCTAGTTTCCTACCTTTTAACCTTAACTTGTGAAATGATAGCAGATTTGACTGAAGGTATTTGTTCTTCTTTTGCCTATTTAGACTTGAGAATACAAAAGAAAGTCGAAGGCAAAAGATAAAGTACCATCTCAATATTCGTGCAACTCAAATATTCTAAGGGTGGACGGAGTACGTTGGTGATCAAACCGGTACCGGTCGGTCACCGGGCTTAACACCGTTCCATCCCACCGGTACCCAATAGCCGGGGAGGGGGTGGGGAGCGTGGTGCCCGGCTTGGCCTCCACCCTTATGGTTTTTTTTCTTTCTTTTTTTGTCTCTTGTCTTTTGTCTTTTTAGAGTGGGGAGGTACTCCGTGCAAGTGGGGAAAAGACGTGGAGGAAAAGAAAAGATGGGGGTGGGGGGAGGGAGTGAGGAGGCATTCCCTCCAAGGGCGGTTCTTAATAGCCTTAAGTAGGTCCACGGACCTACGTTAGATCGAAATTTTTTCTGCCAAACATATAAAAATTTATGATTGGACACATGTTATCCAATAGTTTGAACCTAGGTAAATTATAAAGTATGTCTTTTAAAGTGTTTAAACTAAATAATATGTAATTAGATATACGTATTTATTATTCTTGGATCCTTTAGTTATAAAATAAAATAATTTAGAAAGATACATGGACTCTTCTTTTAATCTTATTGGTTCATTAGTAGCATAACACCAAACTTTTAGAGTTTTTGGTCACTATTTTTTTATTTCTAATTCAAAATCTCTAATCTTTAAAACACAAAACTTATCAAAAGACTTTTTCAAGTAATGCTATTCTGTAATAATAATACCCCAACAACTAATTTAGCAAGATTTAAGAATGGTAATGAGAGTAAGCTTGAAATCAGAAGGAAGGAGAAACCAAACAAGATTTATCAAGAATCAATTCTTATAGTAAAAATTGTACAATAATAAAAATTAGAAACCTATTTCATTTCTTCGTGGTTAAGATATATAATGGTGCAAATATAAGTTGAGTTAACGTTATGAAAAAGTAAAACTAGGAAATCTTATGAGAATTTTGCTTGATTGTTAATAGATATTTTGTGAAAGAACTCGCGTTGCGAAACAATTTCGAATTTATATGTATGATCTATTGTGAAAACCCGACCCGACCCGTTATTGAGTACAAGGGGAAAAAAAACTTTTTGCCTAAATTAAATTTGGACACACGTGATTTTCGTTCCTGGATCCACCACTGACTCCCTGCCCCTGCCCTTTCATCCTTTTATTTTTATCTTTTATTATTTTATAAAATTTACATCATCTTTTATTGAAAATTTTCGTTTTTTGTGATAAAAGGACTTACTAATATATCTTTAATGATTGAATTAAACCATTAGTCTTTTATTTTTTAAAATATCTCCACTAATCATTACATCAATTATTAACAACGGTCGATGCCGCCATCACCACCAACCACAACTACTACTACCGATCGTCGTCGCATTGTCGGGGTACCGTGATTGTATCTCTTTTAACAAAGCCTCATGTTGGTTCCGTCAACACTGTGACATGTATATTTCTCTAAAAAAACCCATTACTTAGTAAGCTCATTTTGATCTCTTTAAAGTTTTTTCAACCGTCGTTTATTATATTTTTAATAAAATTGTCGTTGTTAAAAAATATCACTTTCAAGGTAAGCTCAAGAAAATGTTTGATATATTTTTATTTTTTTTGAAAGGTGAATTTCGCTTGAGAACTTCGTGTCGCAATTCGACAGCGGGAGGTCTAACATACGTTCTCTTAACTAGGTCCGCATTAGAGAGCTCCCTCGAAGTAGAAATGCCTATTTCCAATACTGATGGGGGGAAAAACCCCTACTAATCCGCCCGAAGGCACGACGATCAATAAGAGTAAACCCTGTTGTTTGATCAAATAATCGCACTATGGCTCAACCGGAGGTTTGAGTATGGTTGGGGGAGTTTTATCGGCGATTCCCTTACGGTCAGAAGGTCGGAGACCACTTTAAGCCTATGATTTGTTGATCCTAAGCCGTTCGTGTTCGACTTAGGGTTTTAGGGATTTGTTTAGAGTTTATTCGGAGGTCGAATAAACTATGAGTGAGGGTTTTGTATATGTGATGCGTATGATGTCTATGAATGCTTTGTCATGAGGCTTCCTCCTCTATCTATACAGAGGGTAGATGACTTGGAGAGAAAGGTAAGAGAATTAGGGTAAATCTCTTCCTCCTTTGTGAATATCTTGTTTCCTTCTTGAGGAGATTTGTGGTAATCTTGTTACCAAACCGTGTCCTTGATGTTTGGACTTGATACATGTTTTAATCGAATAGTTATGGAAAAGATCTTTATCCGTTCCTTCTTGTATATCTCCTCGGAGCTGGGTACTTGCTACCTTTCGAGCTCCGAGATAATTGTTTTGATCGGAGGTGAGCTCCGTTATGGACATATATATTTATTACCTGTACGAAGGTGTCTTCGTATTCTGCTTCTGCTTCAGGTACGGAGCTGGAGCTCCGTATGGGTATATCATCACCTGCCTCCTCAGACTTGAGCCTGGGTATACCCAAGTCAAGCTTTCATAGAAAGACTTCCTATGTATTTCCCAAGTCTTGAACCCAAGACCTCCTACTTGTAAGGCAGGTACTCAACCACTTGAGCTAACTAGGAATGACAGAAAATGTTTGATTTGACCATGTAAAACTGACTTTATGACGAATAGAAACCTTTTCTCACCCATAGGTGTAGAAATGTTCTTTCGTATTAGCAGTATATTAAGGAAAGAAAGTTTGGAAACCTTAATCTGTTGGGTTGTATAAGTGTTATTTGATAGTTTTGGTGGTGTACCACCAATAAGGCCTTTCCCAATAGCCTCATCGACCAGTCGTCGACGAGGACATTATTGGTAGTGGCATCGTCTACCGGTTCTTCGTACCCAGCTATTGACCCATCGATGATAGTTGACGAGAGAGAGAAGTGAAAGTGGGCCCAAATGTTTTTTTCTTTTTTCCTGTTTTCTTTTAATTTTGTCTGGCATGGAATGATATATACATATATGTATATGTATTAATGTATATAGGGATGTGCAAATGGCCCGACCCGACCCGATCCGCGAAAACCCGGCCCGACCCACGACCCGTAAGTGTATGAAAATCGGAACCGTGACCCAGCCCGTGATGGTTCGGGTCGGGTCAAGTTCGGGCAAGTTACGAGTTTCCTTCACCTATTTTCGGTTTTTGAATTGGCCCGACCCGCGCAACCCGTGACCCAAAAATGCAACAAAAGCGTGACCCGTTACCCGACCCGTTAGCCCTTCGGGCGGGTCGGTCTGGGTCGAGTCACAGGTTTCGATCCAAATGCTCATTTAATGTATATGTAGTAGCGGGTTATGTAAAGAATAAGAGAGAACTTCAAATAACATTCATATGGTACGTCCCTTTATTTTCAAAGTTTTTTATGTAATTAACTAACTTTCAAAAATTTCATATTTGGTCCCTATAATTTTCAACTTCTAATTTTTCCTTACTTTTTTTTTTCTAATTGTATTTAATTAGATTGTTTCATTAACAATCTGATTTATAAATTTATAAAATTAATGTTTTTATTTATTTTTTAAATAAATATAAAATAAAATAGATAAAAGTTGTGGAAGAGGTGTTATTATTAGTGAGTGTAGAAGAGGTGTATGAGGAGAAAGAAAAACTAATATGACAATATGGAAGATGTGTGGATGAAGGTCAGCCTAACTATGTCATAAAAATGTCAGGCATCATATTATATATATATATATATATATGCTACTATATTATAAATTTGTAATTTATAATTGTTGTTTTCTTAATCTATTATGGTATGATGATGATAATCAAGCTATGATACTTCAAATTTAAAAATCAATAAATTTAGATATATTTTTGTGTGCACCTTTTATCCCTTGGTGAAAGATGATCAAGCTTTCTTGGAAAAAAAAATTTGTAAAAAGAAATGATTAATCCATCTAAAAAATGTTCTAAAATTCTTCTTAACTATTAAATGAAGACATGTGGCAAAATCAAAGAGCAAAATTAGAAAAAAAATTTATGGATAACACATGTCATTTTCTTAAAGTTTAAGAAGGTTTTTAGGCTAATCTTTAAGAGATTTATTATTTCCTTTTAAAAATTTAATAAATTATAACGCAAGTGAGTGTATATGTCGTTGTGTTACTTGGTCGTAAAAAGTGAGCTTATGTCAAATACATTATAAAATATTTGTTTTCTTTTTTCCTAAGATTTCGGATTTTAGTCTTGGATTTTTCATCTTAAGATATTTTCTATGAGAAGGGTGTTGGGGGTCCAGCAAATCGCTGATTAAAATTATCTTCAGAACGTCTAAATCGAAACTAACTTTATAAATAATAATAATAATAATAATAATAATAATAATAATAATAATAATAATAATAATAAATAAGAAAAATAATTGATAACCTTAAAATATCATTTTAATTATTCACCGATTTAAACATATTTAAGTAAAATATCTATAATATCCTTAATAAATATTTACAACATACATCTCTCAAACTTTAATGTTATGTTCTTGAGTTCCTTATTAAAAGAAAAGAAGTGATGACATGATATTAGAAGGTATTAAATTCTTTCAAATCATCCCAAAAGTGGGAGGAAGATTTAAGAAACAAAATCAACTAGATTATCACTCCACTTCCTATCTTTTCATTTCTCTTTCATACTTAAAAAGAACCTAAGGATACTAATTGTTTTAAGATCATTTAGATTTCTTTCTTTTCATCTCTTAAAAAAACTCAAGAACATAGCATAAGATAACTATAACACTCCCTTTAACATTAATACCTATATCGCCGCCACCGCCACCACTCGTAACCGTTGTCGTCACACTACCGCATCGCGTGGGTATTTGTAAACTATTACTTAACATCTATACCGTTTTAATAAAAGAGACTACCATTACATATATTTATGATTTATTAAGTTACATCTAATGAAATATGTTACAATATAAAGACTTTCTAACTTTTAAAATAACTACACACTTTTTTTTACATTAATTATCTAACACTTTTTTTATATCAATCATCTTTACATTAATAAACACACAACAACCGTCGCCACCGCCATTACCACCGCCGCCAATGTCATCACCACTCACGACCATCACCCACGCACCCACCATTATCACTATCCAACCCCCCCCCCCCCCCCCCCCCTCCCCTTCCCCTATCGCCATTTCTACCACATAGCGCTAGCTATTGAAATGTTTGTTAGAAAGAGTCGGAGTAAGTGACCCTACCAACTATGTGACATCATTCTCATTAATTAGCCAATGATACTCAAATGTGATTTTTTCATTTAATATATAAACACGCACGCGATAGAATCGTAACCATCCAAAACATCATATTGAAGGCAAACACGTACAGTAGAATCGTCATCGATCAAAAGTAGCGAAAACCAACAAAATAAAATCAAAAAATAATCATAGTAGTTGTTGATACATTAATAAGAACAAGATAGTTTGTCCAATATGAACAAAAGAATGAAATCAAGGAACAAAAAAACAAAAGGAAAAAGAAACCGTATACAATAAGAAAGGTTCCTTGGTTTTTAGCAAAACAAATCCACTGTTCAGAAAATGATTAGAAATTTAATTAACACCAAGTCAACACATTAATTAAATAAACAATTAATTAACAGATACCAGTGAAGATTAATTTGAATTAGTCAGAAGAATTTTCTTGTGGTTGTATTACTCTTGTTATCAGACGAAGATTCGGCCGGCTCTTGTGGTGGTTCAACATGTCCCAATCTTAGCTCAAGGTCTACTGCTTCCCGGTCTGGAGACAGGGGTTCTTCATGTTGTTGAATGTTTCTTGGAACCGCCGTTTCGTGATGAGGTCCAAAAAGAGGGAGTGATGACGATGTATTTTGATCAACTTGTGTAGTAGTAGTAGTACTAGGGGGAGAAAACCAATTTCCTTGATGAGAAATCGAGAAAGGATTAATAGCAGTCGTCGTCGTGGTAGGGGAAGGACTTAGTCGTGGACGAGTAGAAGAGGATGATTCGACAATACTTTTTGTTTGCGTCGTAGTCATGGAAGACGCCGACGAGTGTTTAAACTTGGCTTTGTCCTTACGATGGATGTTCATATGACCTCCTAATGCTTGTGCATTAGTAAAACCTCTTTTGCAAAAATTGCATTCGTATGATCTCGGCGTGCTTTGCTGTTGCTGTTCTTCTGGTGGTTTTGGGTCGTCCGAGGGGTCTAAAGGCGGTTGTTCGGATTCCATTGATCAAAGAAAGAGGAATGAGATTTAGAGCTAATAAGGGTGGTCAAATGGTGATTGAAAAGGGTGATGAGTTTATAATATAGTAACACAATGGCCTGCAGGCCGGTCTTAATTTGATAACATTTTCACAATTCTCTGTCACTTTTCTAGATTCTGAAGAAGTTTAAATTGGTATGTATATATATATATATATATATAATTAAATAACAATATATAACAATGTTTAATATAGCTGTTACAAACTCGTTTGGACATACAGATGTTGCCATATTATGTAACGTACACGAGCAATATGACTTGGGTCGACTTTTAAAATAATAATTGGTTCCAATATTCATTAGTCTTTAAACCAGATGGATACTCGTACCACATGATAGCTCTGGGATGACGATGGGGTGTCGTGGTGGTGGTAGTGACTACCAGTGGTGGTGTTAGCGAAAAAGAATAATATATATATATATAAATAATAATTAATATAAATATAATTAATGTAAAGAAAATAATGTAATTATTTTATAAGTTAAAAATTATATATTGTAAATTAATAAGGATATTACGAGTATATAACTATATATCTATACTCTCTATATAAACGAACTACCTCCTCCCCATTTCAACTATCTACCTTTAAATTACCAAATATACTATCTACATTTAAACTACCACCACACAATACATCATGCAAATATTGAAATTAACCTTAAAAAAGGTGTTATTTATGTATTTTGACTTATTAATACTAATCCTTCGTTATAAATTTTTGTCTGTATCTGCCTTACTTTTAGATAAACAATTGTTATGATAATAGCTTCATACAGATTATTGTTCAAAATATTTTGCTTTAATGAATTTAATAACCCATCAACATATAAACCCCTCCCCGCAAATAACAACGGCAGTTTACACCTTCAGCTAGATTAAAAAACACATGAGTTGAATCGCACATTTATGTAATAACACGGCATTGCCACTTAACCATCATTTTTTCCTTCAAGTTCTGCCGCATCGCGCGAGTACCACTTTAGTAAGTATATAAGTTGATACGGTTTTTTTTTCCGAACGGCATAAGTTTGATACGTTTAAAATAGTAAAAAAAGATATTGAGGGCAATTACTAAAAAACGATATTGAGCGTTAAATAATTTCAGACATTATAACTCTTAGATAAAAATAATAATTGTGGAACAACTCAAACAAAGGAGAGCATGAAATTAAAAAACTAACTACTCATTACATATGTAATTTATACTTTTTAGGTTATACGAGTATATAAATTTAATCTTTGTTTATGTATGAAAAACGTTATAATTTTTAATATTTAAATACCTTATTCGCACTAACAATTGTAAGGGTATAAACATAAGGTCTCGTACTGGTAAGAGGACAACTTTTAATCGTGTATTATATGTACTGTAATAAAAGAACAAAACATGCATAAAACGACGATTGCTTTGTTCTTTTAACTTGCATAACAAAATTAATCTTAATTTACTCTTAAATGGTATTGTTCTATTGAATTGTCGGGAACACAATGAAAATGGTTGATCAACTCCATAACTGTGTCAACATTATCCAATAAATCATTATATATAGGCAGATAGCAAATAAATTCAATAAGTCTTCAGATGTTATGATATCTCAAGTTAAACTAAAAATTATTATAAAGTGATAATAAACAACATCGGATAAACAAATATTGTGTACAAAAATTTTTACAAAATTTGAAATACAATTAATTATGCGTTCAATAGTTATAGTGTAATTTGATTTTACCTATAACTTTTTACATTTTAATTTTAATTTATATATATAACAATATAGCATAACTTGAAAATGTCATAAACAACCTGTATATTAGTAAAGCATTATATCTAGAAAATTCTCATATATACAAATAATGAAGTATGTATATAATTATAACTCCTTACCAAACATTGTATTAAATTATAATGGATTTTCGTGGGGAAGGAATAATATATTTACTTACATTGTCTAATAAGAAGAACGTAATATAATTAGAAATCCAATTTTATATATATATATAAAAAAATTAACATAATTTCAATAGTGTTCTTATAAAGTTAAAATGATATCTAAAATGATGTTTTAGAATAAATAACAAATAATCCAAAGTTTCTAATTGAGGGGTCAACTTATTCTTCAAGAAAAAAAAAAATACTACTCATATTATTTTTTAAGTTTTTTGTTTATTATTTTAAAATGGTTAATTAATATATAATACCATGCGGACAGATGGACAGTATGCATATCTCTATTGACAATTACCTACCCCTGAATAAAAAGTTTTATAAAATAAAACTCTTTTTACTTCTAATATTTTCTCAAAAACTGAAAAACTAATAAAGAAAGAAAAATAAATAACCCACTAGGTAGAAGTGAGCAAAATCGATTTTTGGAGAAACAGTTTTGGTCAGTATGATCAAACCGGAACCGGTTTTTGTCAAAAAGGTTGACCAAATTTCTTTTTGGTTTTTTCCTCAAAAAATGAAACCGAACCAATATGGAACCGGTAAAAAACCGATTCTAAAAACCAAAAACCGGAACCGGTTTGAAACCGTCAGTTTTTCCAAGGCCGGAACCAGTTTGGAAGAAACCGAGTTTTTTTTTTTTCACTTTCGAAACAGGTTTTAGAAAAAAGACAGGTTTTTTTTTTGGCATGTCTAGTTGTCTACTTGTCTACCACTAGGCCACTACCCAATGTCATAAGGCAGGAAGCAATCTGACAAAAGTAATGGGTTTTATTTTGGAGTGTTAAGCAAGAATCAAATTTGGGCCTTCGTGTTATTTATGTAAAAGCTTAAAGATCTAGCCCGTTTCGTTAAACACTTAAACTCATTTTGAACAATCGAAAGGCTTCCAAAATTTTGGACGGTCTTCAAGTATAGCTAAACTTTGGTTACTTGAGCTTTTCTATAAAGCAAGACATGAATTTGGGTCATCTTCTATTCTTGAATGATGAGTTCATCTATAATATAACGAAAAAAGAGGTTGAAAGTACACTTGACATCCTTAATCTCCCTCATTTAACCTAATTATCCTTCCTTATTAATCCTCTATTTTTTAATACTCTCTCCGTCCCAATTTAAATGTCCTATTTTGACTATTGAAGTCTTTCTTTTGTAACTTTGACTGTAAATATTTTTGTTTGTGTTATACAATATTTGATGTAAAATATATGGATAGATTAAGCTTTAGATGTACTTTTCATTGATATAACTTTCATTTAGTATTATATTGTATAAACAAAAATATTTACGGTCAAAATTAGAGAAGAAAGACTTACCAAGTCAAAATTGGACATTCAATTTGGGACGAAGGGAGTATTTATTTAATAAGAAAATCTTTATTATTATTATATATATATATATACTACCTAGAAAAAAAACCCCACATGCAAAAATATATTACTTATATATATTTTTTAACACCCTCCCTTAATATAAACTTTGGGTTGATATTGTCATTTTCTCTTACTTCAGGGTTAAGTATCGTGTAGGTATGTCATTCTTGGAAGTTAAAGGGACTAGTTCTGGAAGATTTAGAAGATGGAGGAGGCTAGAGTATTTCATCTAAAGCTGGAAGTATATATAGAAGAATTAGAGTTAACCCTAAGGGATAGCTCCTATATTACTTTCGATATATATTTTTTCTGTAATTAAATTTCATAAGAATCATCTTGTATTTTGATTGATTCATCTTGATCAATCATTCCACTTATCATCTTGATCATATTCGTATTGTAATAATAATTCTCTTTAGTCGGGGTTTACAGCCGACAGAATAATTTCTAAATCGAATAACTAATAAATAATAATAAATTGTTGTTCTTTGATTTCGTTCATGGTATCAGAGCCAGGTTAATCTGATCGGTGATTTCTGTTTAAAGTTTTTTTTGGATTTAGGGCGTATTTCAATTTCGAAACCTTAGATCTAAGAAACCCTAATTTTTAGGGTTTTTCTGGTTTACGATCTTGTTGATTCTGCTGCTTATTAATTCAGATCCTTCTTCTTCTTGACTAAGTGAATCAAGAAGAAATCTAGGGTTTCTTCATATTCAGATCCTGATTATTCTTCTTGACTAAATGAATCAAGAAGAAATTTAGGGTTCCTCTACCTTCAGCCAATAGCACTGTATTGTTGATCTTCTTTCCTTTAAATCTTCATTAATCTCATTAATATTTTTTTTAATAATATTTTTTTTATTATTTCAATTCTCACAAAAGCATTTGTGTTAATACTTGACCGGTCTCTGTGAGAGGCCTGAAATCCTGTCCGTGACACATTTGAGAGATTGAAATTATTTTCTGAATTTATATATATATATATATTATTCTGGTTTAAGTTTTCTTATTCTTGTTATTGAGTGGTTAAAATTTGTTTGTTAGTTAAGTTTTTGTAATTTGGTTACTTGTTGATAATCAGTATTATTTGCTATTTGTTTGCTTGATATCTGATTGATTATGGCTCCTGAACCTCCTCCTGGTAGTGGTTCTAAGCCTACTGCTGTTAGTGCTCTTGATTTTGGTGATCCTTTATATCTTCATCCTACTGATACTAGTGGTGCTTCTGTTTTATCTTTCAAATTAAATGGTACTAATAATTACAATGTTTGGTCATGTGCTATGATACTTGCTTTAGAAACAAAAAATAAAGTAGGCTTTATTGATGGTTCTTGTGATAAAAATAATGATGATCTTGTATTGGCTAAACAATGGGATAGGTGTAATTCTGTAGTTTTGTCTTGGATTTTAGGATCAATTAGTCAAGAATTATACATGGGACAAATATTTTCTAAAATTGCTAGTGAAGTTTGAGAAGATTTAAAAGAAACTTATGATAAAGTGGATGGTTCTGTTACTTTTAATTTGCATCATAAGATAAATACATTAAGTCAGAATGGTTCTTCTTTGTCTGAATATTATCATAAATTGAGTACATTCTGGAAACAATTTGATGCTATGGTAAAATTACCTGTTTGTACTTGTAAGGCTGCAAAAGAATTTAAGGCTCATCATGACTTAATTAGGTTAATGCATTTTTTAATGGGATTAGATGAAGTTTACATGCCTGTTAGAAGTACTATACTTACTAAAGATCCTTTACCTATTGTTAAATCTGCTTATGCCTTGTTATCTAGGGAAGAATCACATAGAAGTGTTAGTTCTGTCAATCATGTGAAACTTGCTAATTCTGCTTTTGTGTCTAAATTTGATGAATCAAAAAAGAAGTACATAAGAAATGAGAACCTTGTTTATGCTAATCCTGCATGTGGTTTGAAAGGTCATACAATTGATAAGTGTTTTAAGATTGTTGGATATCCAGACTATATTAAAAAGAAAAATAATTTTCAAAATAGGAGATATTCACATAATTCATATAATGATAAAAATACTTGGAGTGATAAGACTTATATGACTATTGAAAACAATTCTCATAATTATGCTTCTTCTTTCTAATAATTCTGGTCTGCCTTTTACAAATGATCAAATTGCTAAACTAATGAACTTGATAAGTGATAATCAGGATTCCAAGGCATGTGTTCATGCACATATGGCAGGTGCTTTCATGTCTTCTGTGTATTTTAATTCTAATGTGCAATATGATAAAACTCCTAATAAAGATGATTAGATAAATGATTCAGGAGCAAATCAACATATGTGCTGTTCTGATAAACACTTAGTTAATGCTATTGATGTTACATCACTTAACTTGACTGTGAATCATCCAAATGGTACTTCTGCATTAATTAGAAAGATAGGAGATATAACACTTACAAATAAAATTACAATTTATGATGTATTGTACATTCCTGATTATTGTGCTAATCTGTTCTCTGTGCATAAAGCAAATAAAGATAGTAAAATGTTCATAGGATTTACAGAAAATATGTGTTACCTACAGGATTTGAGAACAATGAAAAACCTGGGGACTGGTAGAGTTTATGGAGGATTATATTTGTTGAATGTAAGTAATCAAGTTGGTACTTGTAATAATTCTGTGAGTAACATTAAATGCAATGTGTCTTCTGATTTGTGGCATTCTAGGTTAGGACATCATGCTCCTATTGTTTTATAAGAAAAATTAAAAATTGATAATCTGATTAATGATCCTTGTGATATTTGTCATAAAGCAAAACAGACTAGAGAACCATTTCCATTAAGTGATCATAAATCTTTATGTGTTGGTGATTTGGTTCATCTTGATGCATGGGGTCCTTATAAGAAAGTTAGTAAAGAAGGATTTAAATATTTTTTGACTGTTATTGATGATTATTCAAGGGTTGTTTGGGTTTTTTTAACTTTACCATCTAACACATAATCATTCAAATTTCTTGGCACATTAGATTGCCTATTTGATCTTCTAAGTTGATGAGTGTTGTCCACATTTATAGAATCATTAGGAATCCCAGGATTTCCCAAGATCCCTCCCAACATTTTCCCCACAATTTAACACCTCATTGGTGCTATCATTTGGTGTTGTTGTACCTCCCAAATCTCTGGCAGCATCACTGCTATCAATGGCTGCATTGCCATCACCTTTCATATGTTCAAGATTGATGTCATCAATGGGACCAGTGAAACCAACAACCTCATCAACCCTGTTAAAAAACAAGTCATAATTATTAAAATCATTTTTGGTATTCATTACAAAAGGGAAAACATGTTCATAAAATTTTACATCTCTGGAATAAAGAATACTATTATCTTCTAGACTAACCAGTTTGTAACCTTTTTTTGTGTTAGAGTAACCAATTAGAATACACTTTTCAGCTCTCTTTGAAAACTTATCTTCATTATTAAGAATAGTTGCATAGCATAAACAACCAAAGTTTCTCAAATGAGATAAATTTAGTTCAAAACCAAAAACAAGTTCATATGGTGTTTTTCCTTTAAGCACAGAAGAAGGAGTTCTATTAATTAAATACACTGCAGTCATAATGCATTCAGGCCACATATACAAATTAAGGAATTCCACCTTGAAATAAAAGAGATCTAGCCACATTTAAGAGATGTCTGTGTTTTCTTTCTGCAATTCCATTTTGTTGTGGTGTATAAGCACAAGTTGTCTGATTATAATACCCTTTGTTCTAAATAAATCAGTTAACCTTGTATTAACAAACTCAGTTCCATTGTCAGACCTAAAAATTTTAATTATTTTACCAAATTGAGTTTTTATAAGATTAATAAAATAATACACATTATCATACACCTCAGTTTTATTTTTTAACAATCTTGCACCAGCTCAGGATGTTTGTCCACACAAGGTTTGCAAAAGAGCAGTTCAGAAACAAATGGTCAATCGTTTTTTCAAAGCTGTTGCACAATGGACACATTTTAGAGGTGATTTGGATGTTTCTTTTAGCTAGACTATCTAAGGTCGGGAGTTGATTTAGGTGCATAAGCCAGCAAAAGACATTGATCTTTAAAGGTGCAACTCTATTCCAGGGAAACAACCAGTTTTGTGGCCCATAATCTGCCATATGGAGTCTCTGATTTAGAGATTTGGTAGTAAAATGTCCACTCGGGTCTTGTAGCCATCTCCAGGTATCTTCTGAGTCGGTAAGCTAGTACTCCTCAAGCACTGAAAGGAGTGTTTCGAGCTGGTGAACTTCATATGGAGAAGACAATGGGCGAATCCAATGCCACTCCCAACGGGTATAAACATCATTTCCTAAGCATTTCTCACTGATATAGCATGCCTTGGTTTTTTCTAAATTGAAAAGATCCGGAAACGATCTACATAAAGGGGTGTCCCCAATCCATGTGTCTAACCAAAAACGGATCTGGTCTCCTTTACCTAAACAACCTGCAATCATGTTCTCTAAAGCCAACAACTAAGCTGCACTGCAGTTCTTATCTTTTTTTATGTTCTCAAAATAACTTTTGTCATATATATATATATATATATTAGGGGTGAGTATGAATCGGTTTGGTTCGGTTTTTGGCTAAACCGAAACCATAACCAATCCATTCGGTTTTAGAAAACCCAATCCATTGGATTCGGTTTTTGTTCGGTTCGGTTTGTCGGTTTTTTGGTTCGGTTTAAATCGGTTCCGGTTTTTGTTCGGTTTTTATTATTATTATTATTATTTTAACTTTTTTGTTTATTATGTTATAAATTTAATTTTCAGTTGTTAACAAAAAAATTAGGATATAGAAATTAAAATATAAAGATGTTTTTTATCGACTAATTATATTTTTTAGGTGTTAAAATTGATATAACTTTTATAAAACGAATTGATTTTATTATACATTTTCATCTTAAACATATAATTTAT